>NC_059337.1:4640500-4964000 GCF_018350155.1 Leopardus geoffroyi
TTCAGAGCAGGCTGGCCGCCCCTGGCCCGGCTCACCCCGAGGCAGAGGCCAGCACAGCTCCCTTGTCGGCTAACACGTTTGTTCCTTTCTTCGACCGAGGTTCCGGGAGCCCCTTCTCTGTTGTCAGGGGCCCAGCTTCCCTGTCCCTGCTCCCCACGGTGGCCTCCTCCCCGGGCCAACGCACATCCCTCCTGGAGAGCACCTACCGTCCTGACAGGGGCTCCGGGTTGGCCTCGGTCCAGATGTCCCCACCCTCCGCACGGCTTGAGTCGTTGCCAGGGGTCCGGCCTTCCTCCTAGAGCGACCAGAGAGTGACCAGAGGGTGCCTGCGGCCCCAAGTGAGAGAAGAGGGAGACCCTGGCTGCCGCCAGTGTGCCCACGGGCACCTCGGGAGTGGGCTGGGGTGGGAGGGCGGGGCTTCTGCCCAGGATATAATTAGAGGGCGACTTAGTTAAGTTCCGCAAACCACACACCGAGCACCCACAGGGTGCTGGACTCAGTGCTGGATACGCCCTGCCCTCGGGGTCCTCCTGGCCTGCATGGGGAAGGGACGCCGGAGCCTCAGCTGTGGCTGGTTGGAGAAGGCCCAGGCGGGACCACCTCGTCGCATTTGCCCTCCGTTGGTCTATGCAGTCGTGTTTGGGCGGGCAGGGGGTTATTCTTGCAGATCACAGAGTGAAAGGCGCACCCTGGGGCTGTGCAGTGTGGTGAAGGGGCAGGGGCTTTGTCGGGGGAGGCTGGGAGGGAAAAGGGGGTCACAGGAGGCTCCAGAGTTCTGGGTGGAGGGCCTCTCCTCGAGCCGTTCCAGAGCAAGGACAAGAACGCCAGCCCCGTGAAGGCTGAGACCTCACCAGAGATCCACCCCTCCCCTCCTCCAGTCATGTGGTTCCTCCTTCTTATTTTCTAAGTCGCAGCTCAAACGTCACTTCCGGGTTGAGCCTTTTTTCCCTGACCCTTCAGACTAGTGCGGGCTATCCCGGCACATCACAGGTGCACAGCAAACGGTTGCTGAGCCAAATAAAGGGGCCGCTCTGTGTCGAGGAGGCCAACACGTTCAGGGGGGGTCCCTAATTTTTCAAGCAAAGAGGTAGAGGGGGTGAAGGAAGGAGGCGAACAAAGGGCCCTCCCACCAGGAGGCCAAAACGAGGATGGGGAAGGGGACAGACCAGACTTTCCAAGAGCTCGGCCCCCATGTTCTCCAGACCATTGGCCACAGGTGTGAGAGAGATGAACTCTCTTCCTTTCGGGCTGTTGCCCTCCATGTGCCGGACCTCGCGGCTGAAAGACAAAATCAGGGCCCACAGCTGAAAGCAGAAGGCGCACGGGACCCAGGAGAGGCCCCTGGAGAAGGGGGGAGGATGGGAGAGGGCCGGAAGCGGGGAGCCTGGCACAGCTTTTCTCATCCCGGAGCTCAACCCTCCTTGAACTTGGCTGCCTCAGAGCAAGGCGCCCCTTCCTGCACTCACCAATGCACGGCCTGGTAAATCTGGGAGGCCCAGGCAGGCACAGGGCAAATTCTGTCCGCCTCGCAGGGAAGGCAAGGAAGGAACTACGTACCACACATGTAGATGCCTGGTCCCGGAGTTTTCCTGAAAAGAGGCCCTAGCTTTTGTCACTCCTACAGCAAATGAAAGCCAGTGCCGTTGAGTGATATTTTCATGGCATTATACTTTCCCACCTCCAAAAGATGGGAAACTAATCTCCTGAGGACTCTTCTAGTCCCTGGATCCACCTGGACCTAAAACCAGTCCTGCCACCGGAGTTTTCAATTCTAAGAGCCAATATAGTCCTTTTTTTTGTCTTTCTTTTGCTGAAGTCCATAGGCCTAAGTCCTCTGAATAAGAACCCCATCCCTCCCCACTCCTGTTTCCTGTTTCTTCCCCCGTGGAGCGCCCTAGGGGGGTGCTTTCCAAACCCCGGCCTGATTAAGCTCACCCGTTCAGAGGCACATACACGCGTGTGCACACACGAGCGAGGAGACAGGTGGAAACACACACACACAGGGGAGGAGGCCGGGAACGCCCACTACCTGTGCACACACACCCACAGACACGCGGCCGCACGGAGAGAGGCAGGACCCCCTTCCTACTCACATATTTGTGGTCAACAAGTCGCTCTCGAGGGTGGGCAGAAGCACGTATTTCCACAGGCACAAGATGAATTCGACCCGCTTGCACTTTGACCAGTCTTCTCCTTTCAGTGCAAATTCCTGGGCAGAGTCCAAGTTGGGGTAGGTTGCGCCTCCCACCCAGCTGTGTCCGGCACCCTTGCCAGAGGGCCACGGCCGGGACAGGGACCCCAGCCCCTCTCAGGGAAGAAGGCTCCTGCCTTCTAACTTAATCGGCCTTCCTTGTCCAAGATGCCCTTCTCTCTACTCTCCCCTGCTCCTAGATGAGCCCACCCCTTCCAGGAAGCCTGCCTTTAGTATTCTCACCCCCTCCCCGTCCCCTCCTGTGCCCTCCCTTCCCACCTGCCATCAAGGTTACCCAGTCTCTAGGATCCTGCACGTTAGCTTTCGATTTGCATCTTACCGGTCTTCTTCCCTCACGGAATCAGGAGTTATTACAGCAACGTCTCTTCCCGAGTTCGAAGGTTAAGGAAACTGGGACAGCTGTCACACGTGGCCAAGGTGTTTCACGCCGGAGCCTCAGTAGTCAGGACAACAGAGCAAAACCGCAGTTTGTCCCTTTGTTGCTTCTTCTTCTTCTTTTTAACATAGAAGTAGTTTACCTTTTATTTTTTTTCTTTTGTCAAGTTTTTATTTAAATTCCAGTCAGTTTCCTCTTGTTTTTAACCCACACCTGAGCATCGGTGTGCAGAGTCAAGGGACAAAACACTTTCGTGTTTCAGTCCTCCAACTAAACATTAAACTACTCTGACAGGGTGGACAACAGCTCTTTAATAATTAATATGGGGCGCCTGGGTGGCGCAGTCGGTGAAGCGTCCGACTTCAGCCAGGTCACGATCTCGCGGTCCGTGAGTTCGAGCCCCGCGTCGGGCTCTGGGCGGATGGCTCAGAGCCTGGAGCCTGTTTCCGATTCTGTGTCTCCCTCTCTCTCTGCCCCTCCCCCGTTCATGCTCTGTCTCTCTCTGTCCCAAAAATAAATAAACGTTGAAAAAAAAAATAATTAATAATGTGCACTCAGGACAGGACCCCGTATGATGCATAAACATTTCCTGGTAACACAGGCTGTGGGGTTACCTACCTACGCTGGTTGTTCTGGAAGTTTGGAGAGGATGATGGATAGAGGCTGTGGGGCTTCCCTTCTCTTTAAAATCTTTTTTTTTTTTTGTCTGTCAGAATACCAAAGCATTACACATGCTTCATGAAACATTTAAACATTATACAAATAGAACACAGCGAGTTGAAAACCCCTCTAAGCCGAGCCCCCCGGAGACAACCACCACTGACTTTGTGGAATTGTTCTCCAGACTTTGGCTTTTTTTTTAATGTTTATTCATTTTTGAGGGTTGCAGAGAGAGAGGGAGACCCAGAATCCAAAGCAGGCTCCAGGCTCTGAGCTGTCGGCACAGAACCCGACACAGGCCTCGAACCCACAGACCGCGAGATCGTGACCTGAGCCGAAGTTGGACGCTCAACCGACCGAGCCACCCAGGTGCCCCAAGACCTTGCCTTTATGTGATTCCTTTTACAAAGGGGCTCACCCTACACCAGCTTTGCTTTTGCAATTTGGGGCAGAGATCCACACCCTGCCTCACTCACGCCATCGCGGACCCCTGTGCTGCCCTGATTGTAAACTCAATGTCCACGGTGTCACCTGTTTTATCCTGAAAGGACCCCCGCCTCCGTGTGCGGCCCCTACAGGGACGGGCTTGGAGCCGCCCTGGCAGAGGACCCGTCAGGCCCCAGTGAGGCCTCCTTCACCTCCCCTCCCTCTCCCCCCTCCCCCTCCCCGCTGCCTGCCCCTTCCTCTTCCCTCCTCCCGTCTCCCCTCCTCCCTCAGTTTCTCCTGGAGCCCAGAGGGAGGCCAGGGGGCATAACACATCCAGTGGCAGCCAGGCACGTTTCAAAACATTCTCTGTGTTCACCTTAAACCCTTGACGGTCTTGTGGGTCCTGATCTAAACCATGGGTTTAATAGGCTGTGTGTCACTGTTTGAACCCTGAGCTAGCGCCTAAAGGTCTGAATTTAGTTCTGACTCTGGAAGTTAACTTGTTTCCTTCAAGTTAACTGGGTGGGGGTGGGGGTAACAGTGCCTACCTCGTAAATAAATATTTATGGGGATTAAAGGAGCTAACGCAGGTAAGGCGTTCGACAGAGAGCCGGGCACCATCGGGCTGGCAGGCGTTACCGCTGTCACGAGTTCCAACTCAGGGATGTCTTCATACCGCTCTCCTCCTCCAGGCCGGGAAAGCCTATGTTCCTCCCCTGCTCCTCCCCTCGGAGTGACCCCGGATCCCCTCAAGTGCTCCTGGACCCCAGAAGCCAAATGCTTTTTTAGGTGGAGTTTGGTTGAGAGCCACAGGCTGGTGGTTGGGAGGCTGGGTGGGTGAGGACAAGCCCCCCAGGGAAAGGCCCGGAGCTGGGGGACCTCGGGGGTCCTGGCTGTGTGAGCTCAGTTGTCACCCGAGACTCTGTGGCCCGTTTCCTGAGGAGATGGTCTCTGAGGCCTGTCCCACCCACGTGGGGAGCAGGGGGAGGCCCAAGACTGAGCAGGGGGTTTGGGAGGGGTGTGCTGGGCCCAGGGCAGAGGCAAGGACCGTATCAATCTATATCTTATGTCTATATGTCTATGTCTATATCTATATCTATATAACTGCATCTATAACTATATCTATATCTACAACTGTATATCTATGTCTATAAATATATCTATATCTACAACTATATCTCTATCTATAACTGTATCTATATCTATGTCTATGTCTCTAACTATATCTATATCTATATCTATATCTATATCTATATCTATATCTATATCTATATCTATATCATTTCCCTTCCCTTCAAAACAAAATAGCACTTAGAAGGATTTATATTCGGAGGCTACCCCTCCCCTCCTACCTACCCCCGTCCCGTTCCTCAGGGGAACCACGCACCTGTTTCCGGCTTCAGGTCTCTGGGGCCACTTCCGGTCTCAGGGGCGTTCTTGGCCGGAGGGAAGAGAATCCCTTCTCCCTGCCGGGCTCTGACAGAAGAAAGAAGACGCTTGTACAGGTGGTGAGCGAACCACTGGGCGCTGCCAGCGGCAGGAATTCTCAGAAAGGGTGTTCAACCATCTCTTTATTTTCCTCCCACAATTTTGCCCACACACATTCTCAGCTCTTCGCCGACAAGGCTCTTCCGTGGCGTGGATTCCCGTGTCCGAGCAGGAGACGGAAAGCGAGGCTCTCGCTGTCAGATTCCACAAACAGGAGCCTCGTTCTTCTCTCCTAAACCTGCTTCTGTTTCTTAAACGCCGGTCGGTCGGCAGAAAGGGCATCTGCCGATCTGATGTGAAGTCTGCTTTCTTACTCGGGGCATTAAAAAAAGAGGCGCCTCCTACGGTCATGGTAGAAATATTCGAAACGAGAAAGCGTAGATAAGTTCTGATGACGTAGAGCAAAATACAAAGGCTGAAGAAAGATTCTGGGCTTTTCCATCCTCTAGTGTATCAGTTTCTAAATATGGGGAATGGACTCTCCCAAGACTCGGATCATGGTGTTCTTCCTAAAACCTGTGTAGCAAGTCCAGGGGCTCCCCAGGGAAGGAAGGAATCCAACGCCAGAAAGACCAAAGCCCCGAGTCCCACCACCCTGGCCGGCTTGGCGTGACTCTCCACGTGCCCCCTGATAGAGTCCACCCCTCGCTCCTTGCCATTCATCGGGAACAGATGGACACGTATGACCACTACCCAGTGGAAAGTGAAAGGTTGGCCCTGGGGCTCATCTACCTCAGCAACAATAAAGGGCTGGTCGGGGCGCCTGGGTGGCTCAGTCGGTTGAGCGTCCGACTTCGGCTCAGGTCATGATCTCATGGTCTGTGAGTTCCAGCCCCGCGTCGGGCTCTGTGCTGATGGCTCAGAGCCTGGAGCCTGTTTCAGATTCTGTGTCTCCCTCTCTCTCTGACCCTCCCCCATTCATGCTCTGTCTCTCTCTGTCTCAAAAATAAATAAATGTTAAAAAACAAATTAAAAAAAAAGGGGGGGGCTGGTCAAGTATGGACACCTGGTCCCACACCCAGGCGGGGCCAAGGCCACAGGCAGGGGGAACTTTCCCTAAACGGTTGAGCGATCACTCTCTCCAAATATTTCACCGGTTGCTACTTTGCGAAGTCTGTTCCCCTCGTTGTTTTACCTTCTACCTCTCTTGCCTTTCCATCTCGTATCAGCGTCTTATATAATGAGACGTTGAAACGTTTCCTTTTCAGTTTGACCCGCGTTAAGATGTTCTACACACCAAGCTAGGTGTCAATTCACGTCATCCTGTTGGGTTCAAGGATGATGCCCCTGGCTTTGGCGGGTTTGATACCAAAGGCGATATCCTTCCTCTGAGGTGTCCCGTCTTCCACCAGCTGTTGGCAGGGGCTGTGGGGACCTATTAATTGGGGTCTCCGTTCCCTTGCGGGCCCAGGGCCGACGCCAATCACAGTTGAGAAGCTGGTTAATCACGGAGGCAAAAAGAAGTCCTTCGTTGTTCCAACCTCTCCCTCTGTCAGAGAAGCGGCCTGGTGTGGCACACACCGAGCCTTAGAGCAGAGCCTGATATTTCCACGGAAGTTTCCATGAAGAAGACCTTATGCCTCGTGGGAGCAGCCAACACAGCGAATCTCCCACAGACCGGTCACGTCCGTAGGAAAGGTACGGACAAGGGGGGCGTCACAAATGATATGCAGTTGTTAGGAAGAACATAAATGAACGCCGCTGAGTGTCACGTCTGGATGCTGAAACTTTCCAGGCATATCTTGCCTCCCTCCACCCGGATGGAAATCCACTGATAGCGCCGTGCCTGAGAATGAAGGGCGTAGCCTCGTCTCTGACTCTCCCCTGACTGCCACTGACCGTTCTTCCCGGGTGGACCTGCCAGTTTTATACACCACGACTCACTGGGAAACGTTTCCTTTCCATCTCACTGTGCCCGCAGGAGCAAGTTTCATTATTCCAAAGGCTGCGTCCAATTCGCTTCACTCGGTGACCGTGCAGTTTTGTGGAGGGCCTGACCCACCCCAGGGGCTAAACATTGGCCAGCTTGTGGGCCGGGAGGCGGTGCTGACTATCTCCCACAGGAGAGTTGGAAAGATGCTCGTAAGGGTGGGGACTTTTGTCAGCCACCCCACCTCGAGGGAAGGGAGAAACACCAGGGTCTCCCACCTCGGAGGAGAAGAGCGGCGAGCGAGCGGACCCAGGGGCAGATCGTATAATTCCGAGAGATGGTGACGACAATGGCACCGGCTGAGGGCTTCACGTCTGGGAGCGTGGCATGTGCCAGCCTGTGCTAAGAGTGCTACCTGCGCTGTCTCCGTTAACCCTTACAATAACCCGGCGAGATACTGGTCACCGTTGCCCCCTCCCTGTCCTCCATGGGGTGTGTGAGGAGGGAGCCAACACCATAAATGGAACAACCATCGAGAAGCTGAATAGCCCGAGGTAGAACCGGGGGCCACTGTGCTACGTGTTCGCATTTGGGAGCTCCGAGCCGGCCCTCGAGGTGCCCGCCCGGTGTCTCCACCTCACCGACTGCTTGGCCGGCGGGATGGATCAGAGTCTATGCAGCGGGACACCTGAATGTCTTCGGTACATTCCTTAGTTTGAGATGGGGATTCTCGTCCGAGGGAGTTATGAGGGGGAAGGGTGGTCTTGGCAGAGGGGAGGGAGGAAAGGATACAGAATCAGGCAGGGGTGAAAAAGCAAAGAGCGTGGTCTTGACTAGAGTCTGGCTTTAGTTTGATCCCACAGCGAAACTCTGGAATACGAACTTGCCCATAGGTTAGTCACACCTTGAGGCCAGGCCTGGCCAGGCCAGTCAGTCACGGACCAAGGACCGGGGAAGGGATTAGGAGGGATTTTGCCTCCCAGCTGAGGCGACTTCCTTTCGACTCAGAGCACTTCTTTGGACACGGGGCAGCGGTGAGCTAACGAACCCACAGCCCCTGGGAGATGGGTCCCCACAGAAAAGGGGGCCTGGGCAGGGCCCCAGAAGCATCCACTCCAGGTGAGACACGACTGGCCCTGTGGCACCCCTCACGCCCAGGCTGCTGGAAGCAGGGTGCTGGCCGCTGTGGAATGCCCCGGGCACGGGGCCCATGCCAAAACGGAGTCTCCTTTCCATAGGTACTCTGCCTGCCTCAGGGGGGGTCTCAGGACCCTGGGTTTGTCCACAGCCTTGTCGCAATGAGAGTTCTCATGGCAGCGGGGTGGGGTTGGTGGGACCAAAGAGGTTTAGTGTGAAACCAGGGTGTTTAACCTGGTCAGAAAGGATAGCCAGTTGAATCCTCAGGGATCCATCCCATACTGGACCCGGATGTTCTGTTCAAGTCATTAAACAGCCAGTGGCCAGAGGAGTTGACTAGACCGCTGCCTCAGGCCAGGAACACAGACACTCATCTCCTGTTGTGACTCTACCATCTGGGCATGCGTGGCATAGGCCAGGAGTGTCCTTCGTCTGCATGGGTGGCGTCTCCTGAGGCTGAGTGTGTGGTATAGCTACTATTCCTCAAGGAAGGAGCCATTTGTGACCCACATCAGTTCTGAGGTCAGAGGACAGTGCCTCTGGTGTCATTGGGGGCAGGGGGGGAGCGCCTCCTACCCTGAGCTAACTCCAGCTAGGCAACCACGCCTCCTGCACACAGATACTCCCGGGGGCTGATGTCCACCAATGTCATGTTTAGCATCGTAATCCAACAGTGGAAATCAAAGTTGCCCGGCTGGATGGGATATGATCCAATTCCTGATAGGCGGTTCCTGAGGCAGAAGGAGTTGGGGTCCCTCTGCAGGCATTTTTGTGTCAGGTAAGAGCCACATTAATGACCAACAGAGTTAATTTAAAGGAAGGTCACCACCGGACAGTCTCAGGGAGACCAGTGCCACCCCACCCCCACCCCAGACAACTGCAGACAGACCGTCCTTGTCTATTCACGTCTGGTAGCAACGTCTACGAATAAAATAGGTGAATGATAGATAAATGAATGGGTAGATGGATAGATAGATGATGGACAGATAAAAGTATATAGATGCTATTTTTTAGTTTCGACTTCAGTCCCTGTTGACTCTGCTATAGCAAACCCAGATTCAGCTCTCCGATGCTTGACGGCTGCATTACCATTTTGATTCTTCCATTCATGCCGTTGCACTTGGGCAATTACTACTGCTTGAGTTAGCAGGGCAGAGAGCTGGAGGAGCCTTGGCTTTGACATCATCCTACAGCTTCCATGCCAGCCCCAGGTGGACCGTGTCCAGATCTCCTAATGCCCACGGCCTTCTTCCTGAGGAAGAAGTTGTCTTGCTTAGGACTGCTGTCACACGAGGCCTTCTCTGTTGTGTCCATAACAGCAGATCCTAACCGATGTACCACTGCTCTCGGCGTCCAGTGCAAATGTCCCTCCCTGGCTTAGCCCTGCCCCTCTCGGAGCCTCATATAGCAATACCACAGTCCTCTTTACCAGGCACTAGCCACATGAGCTTTCACTCCACGCCTCTGATACGCGCCGACGAGGAACTACCAAGCCACTCAGAGTGGCTCCGGAGAGCCGCAGTCTCATTTGGGTCCCACATCCTGCTGGCATTCTCTTCCATTCTTCTGCTTGGTAGTTCTCCACACATATATTCGCCATTATACATTTATTGGTGGGTTTGTTGAAGGTTTGCCTCCCCCACTAGACCGTAAGCTCTCTCGGGGAGGAGTCTAGGTCTGTTTTGTTCACTACGACGTACCCAGAACATAGAATTGTCGCATACAATTGGCAGTCTCTAAGCACTAGTAAAACGACTCAAACAACAATGAGGAGCTCAGTTCAGAGAATTTAAGCAAGAAGCTCCAACCCCTATGGCTAGGAAAGCTGGATTTGAACTGAACTTTGTCTTACTTGTTGTTCTAAGCCTGTCAAACAACTTCTGGGAATCTGGTTTCCCTTGAGCGACTTTTCCTTTCGGAAGAAGGGAAGAATTTGCTTTTCAGCTTACCACAAGTGTCCCATCTCCCGGATGGTTAAATTTCTCATTAAAAATTAGCGAGGGGCACCTGGGTGGCTCAGTTGGTTAAAGTGTCAGGCTCTTGGTTTCAGCTCAGGGCATGATCTCATAGTTCATGCATTTGAGCCCCGCGGGGACTTTGTGCTCCCAGCGGGAGCCTGCTTGGGATTCTCTCTCTCTCCCTCTGTCTGCTCCTCTCCCTACTCGTGCACGCTCTCTCTCAAAAATTAATAAACTTTAAAAAAGTTAGTGAGATGGGTTTTCAGTGTGCAAATCTCCTTTTCCCATAAATGAGACAGCCTCCCTGAGTTTTATCTCAAGTCACTGAGACCCAAACCCTGCCTCACATTACACTGTCGATCTGCCAATAACCAGAATGCACGCTCAACATAGCTCCGGGGACGTGCAGCAGAGTCCGGTCGGGAAGAAGAAGAGATACCCCCAGAAGAAACTGGTATGAACTAGCTAATACGCCTTGTCAAAAACCATAGGGAAAATCTATGGGGACTTTTAAAAGGCTTTTGGACTAAGAGAGGTGGAATATAATTGTGGTTCAGGTGATATTTATTGATAGGTTTGCTCACCGGAGATTCTACATTGCATGTAGGAGCCCACACAGCTTGATACGGTTTTTAGCCTTGGGGGGTGGTGGAGGTGGGGGGTGAATAATCCAAGTCTGGACCAAATGTTGAGCCATGCTGAATTATATTTTTTAAAAGACCAAATATCTGAGAAAGCAGGAAATCACAGATGTCAGGAAACAAGAATGCTTTATTGGGTCCCTTGCATGCGTCCAGCCCATCCCCCCTCTCACTGTCCCCTGACAGGCCCCAGAAGATGGTCTCGCTCCTTGCCATGAGAAACACATGTGTGAGGCGCTCCTGGCTTTCCTCTCTAGTCTGGAAGGCTGGTTGGAAGAGATGCTGTGAAAACGAGCTTCCTGATCTCAGCAGCAGAGATAGATACAAGGAACAAAGTAGATGAGTCATCAAAATGGTCATGGGCATGGAAGCCAGACCCCTGGCTGTGGCTAATCGATCACCAGGTCCCAGGAATGAAAAAGACCAGACGGTCCCTAAGATATCACCTAGTTGTTACCGTAACCAAAGACTTCTGGTTGGGCAGACAGGTCTGTCTCAAGCTGCCAAGGTCACGTCAAAACCTCCTACTAATCTCCAGACCTTCAATGGAGAGCAAGTCAAACATCTTGGAAGGGAAACCTTACTTTGACACTTAGATATATATTGCGAACCTTCCTTGGCCTTCCCCAAAGGGATCGGTGTCCATTTATCTGGGAACTAGACAGGGAAAGGGAAAATATCCAAACGTGGGGAGAGGGGTTCTGTAAGACACTGGCTCCAAGCCATGGCCATTTTCTGGGGACAACAGAAAAGTATGCGACCTGTCAACCAATGGGGATGATTACTAAACCAAATTTGCACCGGAGTAAACACACTGGAACCTCAAAGGCAACCAAGGATTATTTTGAGTGAAGAGCTGAAATGGATATGTTTTTGAAATAGGCATCGCTCCCACACTGGCACTCTGATGTGTGGGGTGAGAGCAACAGAATAGGACAGGACAAGCACAAGCCATTGGAATCACCCTCTCTACCAAAACGGTAAATCGAAAGCAGGACCACATTCCTAGGGGCAATGTAGAAATTAGTGTAGCTATCAAAACCTTGAGGGGGAAGTCACAGCAATGCCTACCACAGGTCAGCTGGGCCAGTGCAAAACACTGAGAGGTCTCCGGATTGCCTCAAGTTTTAAAAATTGATGTCTCCAATGGCAGGTGCTGTTCCAGAGACGGTCTTCCTGCTAAAGCAAGTTCATCCAGCACTTGGTATGAATCCTTTGATCTAGTGAATTCATGTTTTTCTTCTACTTTGATGAACAAGGAACGTCAGAAACGATTCATCTTCACTTGGCCTGGGGTATATTGCTCTGCTGTCCTGGCTTAAAGGTACAGAACATCTCAGCCGTCCAGCTCTGTGGCTCAGCCGGCTCACAGGGACGCTGCCCTCACCGCCACCACATTCCCTCACACTGATGGCATCACGCTGATAGAGCCTGGAGGTCAGCAGTGTCCCTACGTGCCTTGAGAAGACATATGTGAGTCAGAGGTGGGAGACAAATCACGTGGAAAAAAAAAAAAGGTCTTGATAAAGTTCCTGGGGGTGAAGGGGTCTGATTAGGTCAGAATATTTTCCCCCATTCGAAATGACTGCATTTCGAATCCCTTACCACGAAGACCCAATTCCAGGCAAAAATGCCATGTTAGGGCATCTTGCTCCAACCCACGTGCTCACTGACCCAGAAGGCCACCAGCTTTGGGGTGGGCCCCGAGCAGGTTCTCCGGTGGGGAGAGCCTTTAGTACAAATGGTTCTCCCACCAGGCCACGTGACAGGACAAACGTCGTGCCCGAGGCATCTGTCCGTCTGTGGTGTATTGGGGAACCATGTGGGGCCTGTGGCCCAGCACAGCATAATGATGCTTCTGGCAAGTCCTAACAAGCATGGCAGGGGAACCCAGGGTTCAGAACCAAGTGTTGCTCTGGCCAATAAGTAACTCTTATCCTTTTGAGACAGGGTCCTCCGGCTTGCCACCGGGCTCTGGGGCAGCCTAAATGCTCAGCTACAGCATAGCAAGTGGCCTCACGAACCGGGTTATCCGAAGCACCCAGCCATAGTGAGCCATGTCCAGAAGCACTCCATCATTAAGGGGATGCTCTGAAGGCACAAGTGTAGCCGCGTGTGTGAGTGCCTCACTCAGCCTTCCACGATGCCCCCTCCCGCCCTGCTCCTCAGGCCCCCCCCCCGCCCCGGTCTATACCTATCACCTCAAGGGGGGAGGGTTTGTCTTGACCACTATGGGTCCTTCATATCCGGCTTTGCATTGACTTTCCTTCTCCAACATGCCTCTCCCAACCGTCATCACCCATGGAATTCTCGAATGCTGTAAACGTCACTGTGGTATCCCCACACAGTGCATTCAACCCAAGGATGCACTTTACAGCAAAAGTAAAGTAATGGGTTGATGCCTGTGGCATTCCCTCATCTTGTCGGGGTCCTCACAGTCCAGAAGCAGTCAGCTTCATGATATGGTGAGATAGTTTGCCGAAAACTCAGTGATGGCCCGGGTTGAGAAACGATACCTTGAAAGGTTGGGCCAGACCCGCAGGATGTCGCATAGGCTCTGAACTGGCAACCGAGTCATGGTATTAGGTCGCTCTCACAGGCTGGGAAGCAGGGTGGAGATGTGCTGTCACCACATCTCGTTAGTCTTCACATACCTGAGCTTTGGGATGAGGCTTTAGTCTCCAAGGAGACACATCCTCAAAATGTCATAATAATAAGCTGAATTAGAAGCTAAGACACCTGATCATTTCAGCCTCCTTAAACCTCTGAGAACACATAACAAGAGGTCGTGGGAGTCGTAAGATGGTTAACGTTATCGAGGGAAAATATTGTCGCTACATAAAAGGAGGCGGGGGCACAGATGGATGTGGGGTGAGTCCTAGGGTGCCCCCCCTACTGCCAGGTCCTATGGTAAATAAACGCCCACCACGCAGGCAGGACCACCGAGGAGCTGGACTTCTGAAGTTTTGGGTCATGCCGACGGGCAAAGCATCCCTCGTCATGAACACTAGTTCTCATGACCTATTCTGGAAGTGGACTGCAGCCTTCACCCATGCTTCCTTTCTTGCTGGGTCCAAGGACTTGGGTTGAATACAGTTACTTTCACCACTTAATCCACAGGTCGCAGAATTTCAAAACGGAATTATATAAAAGAGAGAAGAGTGTCACTAGTGACGCTGGACTTGGGACAATGGTAGCCCTGGTCACTACCCCTTGGACTTAGTCATTGGATGTGACCTTGAATGGTCTCCCCAAGCAGAGAGGAACTTGTTCTTGGTTGTATGTGAGAGAGTCGTGATACATCGGGTGGGGAAGAACAGAGTGTGTGTGTGTGTGTGTGTGTGTGTGTGTGTGTGTATCTTTGTTGCTGCCACCAAGCCTTTCCTACCATTCCATTCTCCACCATCCTTCTGGTAAGTATCCCTATGCTTTGGGAAACTGCCACTGCCCTGCTCCGTGATGCCCTGAGCTCTAGGACAGGAATCTGAATCTTGCGTGAAGGGAATCCCATTGGAACCAATGGGTGGTTGGTGAATAGAGTAGCTCTGAAGCTACTCCTCAAAGCCAATCATCAGCTATCCCTTTGGTTCTTGGAGCTGCCCCAACACCTTTCCCACAAACCCCTTCTCCTTGCTTAAGTTGGTCAGAGTCCATTTCTGTGGCGCAAAATCCAAGAAACCTAACGCAAAGAGGCTCCTTTGATACCCCCTCATGTATCTTTGCCTCCAACAGCGGTCAACTCAGGGTTTGGCACAAAGCAGGTGCTCAGTGTACGTCTGTTGAATGAATGGATGAATGAATAATATTCCAGCTCTCAGCTCACCAAGGCGGTCTGGATATGCAGACTGGGAGGGTTGGGGGCACACTGGGACAAGAGGAAAAGGTGGGGAGAGTCACCTGAGCACGAGACGAGGTAGAGAGGTCAGAAAAGTCCAAACGGAGGGGCACAAATGACAGGCAAGAAAAGGCCTGGGTGGTGGCATGGGGTTGTTTGAGAACAAGAAGTCTCTGCACCTGGGGAAGCAGGAAACGGTCAGCGGGCGGCTGAGAGGCGGATGCTGGTCGTGCCCTGAGCTGGCCTCGTTGCCGTGGAGAGAGCCAGACACACTGGGCATCTCCCCAAGGCCTCCGGCTCTGTTTTTCCTTCCTGGGTTCCTTCCTTTGTGTTCCTCTTCCAAAGGAAGGAACAATTCCAAAGGCCTCCGTCCCCAGGACCCTGTTCAGGGACACGGCCATCAGCCTCGTCGTGCAAGGGGCACAGACTGTCTAGCCGTGGCCACAAAAGGCTGAGACCGAACGTCAATCCAGGAGCCAAAACCTGGGTTCATCATTCCAGAGGGCCCAGGGGCTGCAGGATCCCCTCAGAGCACCTGCCTGGGGAGAGGGGACCCTGACTCCGTATACCCACAACCACACCAGATAAGGGCAAGCGGGGTACACAGTTGCTGCCTTTATTGCATTCCAAGGGGAGCAGACTAGCACCAGACCCATCCCGCCCCAGGCCTCAAGGAGGGGCCCTCGGGAAGGACCCAGGGTGCTGGGCCGAGCACAGCAGTTCCTCGGGGGCCCCTATGTGAAGCCCAGAGCTGGAGCCCCAGGATCGAGAGCTAATGGCTGGGGGCACACGTCCTGGTTCCCAGGCACAGAGACTCCCCTCCACCCCAGCACGCGGGTGGGCTTTGCCCTTCCTACAACTCCCAAGGGCGTTCCCCCCACCCCACCCCCCGGAGAAGAGCCTAGCCCTCCGGCCCCGGTCTAGAGGGGATGTGAAATTCACTGTGACTGCGTCTCCTTTCCGTATGGGGCACAAGGTCCCTCCAAGTCAACACCTTCCCTCTGGCCACAGCCGATGACACAACCCTCATGCCACTTCTCGCCTCACAGGCAAGGGGTCTGGGAGAGGCTGGGGAGGAATCTGGCTGGTGGAGCCCCTGGGCATGAGGACGCACAGGGAGGCAGCGGAGGCAGGATGGGCAGGCTGTGACAGGGCTCAAAGCTGGGGATGGAGATCGGGGTGCGGGAGCAGAGGATTCAGGGGAGTGAGTGTCTGCGTGCTGGGAGAAGGAAGGGCATGAACACACGTCACCAAAGACCACGGCACAGGAACACGACAGGCTCTGGAAGGGCACTGAGCCCCACGTGGGCTCAGTGACCGGTTAGTTGTAGGACAAGTTGGGAAGAATGAAGCCACGTAGCTGGAAAGAGAGTCACCAGGCCAGACACGGCTGGGGCAGTCTGGAGCCCCGAGGACAGATCGGGGCCAAGCAAAGGAGAAGGGTAAAGGCTGGCCTGCGTGCCCCCAGGGTACAACATTCACCGCAGGGTCCGGCAGGGCAGGGGGGGCTGGGTGCGGAGCTCATGCAGAGGACTCGGGAGCCTCCGGCAGTGGCCAGTGTAAACTTCAAGAAGGGCCTGGGCCGCCAGACACTTGGGGCTGCGGTCTGCGAGCCCCGGGTGACGCTGGCACCAGGAGAGGCCACTGGGTGCCACGCACAAAAGCCGTCTGCTGAGGAGCGGATGGAGGAGAGGCTGCCCAGAGAGGCTCCCGAGTGGTGCCTCCCCGGTGCACCTTCCCTGGTTAGTTCCGTATTGGGCAAGTCTCCATCAGTAGTTCCGTATTGGGCAAGCTGCTTCCTTGGTCTGCTGCTGGGCGGAGGCCCCGAGCCTCCCGTGGGGGGCTACCGCATGCCCTGGGCCTTGAGGCCGCCCTCTTGGATGGGAGGCTGTCCCGGTAACTGGGCGGTGAGTGCCTCTGAGGCCTGAGGGGTGGCCTTGGAGCTTGGAGCATTCTTCCGGGTGCCCTGGGGACTGGGGGGGCCTTTCCTCTGGGGCTGAGGACTCAGCTGGGCGCCCTTCCTGCCAGTAGATGGACTCTTGGAGCCTTTGGCCTTGGCTTGAGGGTGGGCGGCCTCGGGGCCCTTGAGGGGTTTTAGCCCCAGCATCTCACAGAAGGTGTTGCACTGGTGGGAAGAGGCAAACTGGTCCAGCAGGGCCGGGAAGCAGCTCTCCTTGAGGCCTTGGTATCTGCAGCCAAACAGGAAGAGCTGAGTGGGAACTCCCCCCAGAGTGAGAGCCCTTGGGGGGCCTACTCTGGGGCGGCCAGGGCCAGGGTCACGCCCTACCCTTTCAGGGGGGCTGGGAGTCCAGCTGGGCACTACCTCACGGGGCAGCATCCCAAACCTCAATTTTAAACTGAGGCCTCCTTACGCTGCGGCACAGGAACTCATCACGTCCACGCTAATCGGTGTGCGGATGACCTACCTTTTCAGTATTAAGTAGAGCAGACTCCACATCACCACTTTCCTCCCAGGGCCCTGCTCATCTGCTCCCCGATGAGCTTTCTCAAGCGAGAAGAAAGAGGAGCCCAGGGCTGCAGGTGAGCAGGTGAGCCTGTGTGCGGGCGTCAATACTGCTGGTCCAGGGGCGCCTGGGGGGCTCAGTCGGTTAAAGTGTCCGACTTCAGCTCAGGTCATGAGCCCCACATCGGGCTCTGTGCTGACAGCTCAGAGCCCGGAGCCTGCTTCTGTCTTCCTTCTCTCTGCCCCTCCCCCACTCATGCGCGCTCTCTCTCTCTCTCTCTCTCTCTCTCTCTCAAAAATAAAATAAACATTAAAAATAAGTTAAAAAAATAAATTTAAAAAATGCTTCTGGTCCAGACCTGGGGTCAGGGGCACGGGGGTGGGGGACGGTCAGCAGTCCTTGGGACATTACTATACGTCCGCCAGGGCAGCTAGGACCATTCGGCCACAGGCCCAGTACCTCAGGGATGGAGAACCAGAAGACCTTTGACAATTTCACACCCCGAGAAGATTCTCAGAGGGCCTCCTGTTCCCGAGAACCACTCACCCTCGTAGTTTGGTAGCAATCTGCACATCAGTCATCTTCCAATCAACCCCTGGAAAGAGAGAGAGCTGGGAGTTGAGCAGCCCGGGCCGGTTCCAGGGCCCCCACCTCTCCAAGATGGGTATCATTGGGCAGGAACTTGCCAGGGTTCAGGGCATGCCATCACCTCTGGCCTGTATCACAGGTGGTGTGGGCAACTCTGTGTTGTTAGTGGCAATAATATCCCATTCTCACGGGTGAGGAGATAGGCTCAGAGGTAAGGGACCGAAGCAAGGTCACATTCATTCATTCATTTGATAACTGAGCACTGACCATGGGCCGTGGCCACTGAGTCAAAGTAAAAGTTCAGTTTTTCTTACTCCTAGATCCCAAACTTTTCCAGCTGTTCAATCCCGCCTCTGTTGGATCACACGAGGCCACAAACTGGGCTGGCCTCTGGCTTTGAGCTAACCTTTGCTCCTTCCTCTTACCAGATTGGCCTATCTGGGCAAGAGCGAGGAGGCGGAACATGAAAGTCAGTCAGGCTGGACCAGCAGAAAAGTAACACTGGATGAGACTGGCTTCCACGTACTCACACAGACAGCAGGCAAGCATCCACACAGGACTAGAGGAAGGCAGTGTTGGGAGAACAGACACGGAGGAACGGTCCCCACCCTGGCCAGTCTACCCAGCATCCCAGCGTCCAACGTTAGAGTAGGAACCTCTCCCCACTTTCCAACTGTCTGGTCACACCCTTGCGGGAACCCGCCTGTCACTAGCAGGGCTCAGTGCGGCATGTGACAGAGGGACACACGCGTGGGCCTGAGAGGCGGGCACACCCGGACGGATTTCAGCCCCATCCCTTCCAAGCTGCGAGAACTACCTCCAACCCTCAGCTGTAAGAGTGGGGCAACGCTGCCCACCTCGCCGGGGTATTGAGAGCATCATGGGGTGTGCAGGGCTCTGATTTAGTGTCTGAAACACAGAGGTCATACAGGAGACGTTAATCTGTCTGTCATTTCTTTCTCAGGGCCATCACCTTGCACTCTGCCCCACACTAGCCATGATCCCTTACGTTGGCACAGAATTTCAGTTTGCAGAAGGTGCCCATGGAACCGCCTCACTCAGGCCTCACAGCCAGTCTGGGAGGCAAGGAGGATACTGTCACCCCTTGGGGGGGAAAGGGTGGCGAAACTCGGGGAGATTAAGGGGCCCACTCTGTCTGTGCTTTGGCTTTCCCTTGGGTTTACAGAGACCAGCAGAAAAGCCATGAGATGTAGACTAAAGCCTAATTTCTCCGACCCCCAGCTCTTCCTACTACATTGCATGATCATCTCGTACTAGAAACTGGTATGCTTATCACAGCTTCCTGAGGACAGTAACGATTCCCCATTCGCCTTTTTAGCTTCCCGATGTTGGGGAGATGTTGGATGGATGGAAGGAAGGATGGATGGAGTCAACAAACAGAATGAATGACAATAGCTTAATGTGCTACCAGTCCCCCCCCCCCCAATATACAGAATTATATATACAATATTTGCAGTGCAGTTCAATCCCAACGAAAAGCACATTTGAGCTGGTTTTCTGTCTCCGGCCCTTGGTTTTCTCACTAATGCACACCGGGGACTAGATGAGGTCATGTGCGATATTCCCAGCATCCCTCTCCTCCCACTGTAGAGAAAATCTCTTTTCCTCCCCCCTGCCTGGTTCTGGTTAGAGAGTAAGTAGGCCTGGGAAGGACTGATCAGGAAAAGGAGGAGGATTTGTGCTTTGCTGGCCTTTGTTGGAGGGGGAAGTCTGAGTAATGGGAGAGATAGAAATAAAAGGAAGCCAGAGAGACTAAGTTGGTTCATGTAATACAGAGCTAACAAAGTAGAGGAGGAAGAGGAGGAGGAGGAAAGGAAGAGAGAAAGGAGGAGGATAGGATGAGGGGAGGAGGGAGAGGGAAAGGAAGAGGAAGAGAGGAAAGGAAAGAGGAGGGGGAGGAGGATGGGAAGAGGAGGAGGGGAAGGAGGAGGAAGAGAGAAGAGGAAGAAAGGAGAGGAAGGAGGAGTAGGGGGAGGAGGAGGAGGGGAGGAAGAGTAAGAGAGGAGAGGAAGGAAGAGGGGAGGAGGAAGAAGAGAGTGGGGTAGGAGGATAAGGGAGAGAAATAGAGGAGAGGAAGAGGAGGGGAGGGACGGAGGAGGGGGAGGAAGAGGAAAAGAGAAGGAGGAGGAGAGGAGGTGAGGGGGAGAGGGGGAAGGGTAAGAGGAAGGGAGGAAAGGATGGTGGAGGGGGAAGAAAAGGAAGAGGAAGGAAGGAGAAGTAGGGAGGAGGGGGAAGAGGAAGGGAGAGGAAGGAGGGCAGGGAGGAGGAGGAGGAGGAAGGCGGGGAAGAAAGAGGAAGGGAGGAGAGGAAGGAGGAGGGGAAGGAAGAGGAAGAGATGAGAGGGAAGAGGCGGGGGAGCAGGGGGCAAGGGGAGGAGGGGAAGGAAGGAGAGGAGGGAGAAGGGGCAGGAAGCTAGTGAGCGAGGATGGAGGGGAGAGTTTGGGAAGTAGGAAGAGGGGGAAAGTCCAGAGCAAAGCTGGAGGGAAAGGAGGACGGGAGATTCTGAAAAGGTGGTTGTGGCGTTTTAATTAGCCCCCACATAACGTTCTTTGAAATCTATTCCTTTTTCATTTTAACGGGAGCCTGGAGCCTGCTCCTTTATGCCCCTACCCTTACAGAGCAGGCTGCGCGAGGCCCGCTGGGTGGCAGGGCCGCCCACAACACAGCGCCTGTCGCGTCTACTCCACGAGGTCGCGGTGAAAAGCAAAGGCGAAGAAATAGGAGAGCGCATGCGCCGGCCCCGCCCCCCTGCCGCCCCCATGCCCCCGCGCAGGCGCACCCGCCACGCTCTCGTACCTGCCAGATCCGTGACGAGGAAGCTGCCGTTCGTCCACAGGTAGAGCCAGTGCTGGAAGGTCTGGCATTTCTGCCTGACCTCAGAGCTGCTAGGTGCCTCCGGAGCCGCGGCCGGAGCCGCGGCGCAGCCCCATTCCCGCGAGCAGTAGGGCTGCAGGGGCTTGCCCAGATCCTCCTCCAGGGTGGCATACGGGATATTGTTTGCGGGCCGGTAGATGAGATACAGTGGGAGGATCCTAAACATAGTTGCACTGTGCTGTGAGCGGGAAGTATGGCCCGAGAGACTCCTCCCTCCATCTCAGCTATCTTTACGCTTGGATCGCAAAGGAGGGCCCTTCCGAGAAGGGAATTGTCAGCCCTGACGCCAAAGGACAGAAAGAGAGCGGAGCTCCGCCCTGAGCTCAGGAAAGGAAATGGGGGCCGCTGGCTTCAGAGTCCTGTCCGTTTTCCGAGGTCAGTGGGGTTAGAACCCAACGGTGCCATGGCCCCGGGAGGACGGGCTTGGGTGAGGGACCAAGACCAGTATGTGTCAAACGGAAAGGATCACCTCCAGAGAGGATTCGGCCAGACTGCTCAGCGCCAACCAGACCCCGGTATTCGAGTCAAGAGTTCAGGCCTCAACATGGAAACGATGACCACTTCTAGCTGACTCCTACGAGGCCCTGCACTGACGCCGTCTGCCCACCCAGCAGTCCTGGCCAGGGTGCCTGGAGGTCTGGCCTACCCTCTCCCCTTCCGAGAGTCCCAGAATCTGCTGTGCGGAATTCTGCAACCCAGCCAACCCTGAGCTAAGGGGTGGGGAGTTCCTCAGAAGAGCAAGCAGAGGCTTTTCTAAAGTGGGCAGTTAACCTGGAGGTGTTTATTTCTAGATTTCGTGGGACCATTGAGCAGAGCATGGGGTTAGCTGGGGGCCCATTTGCACAAGCCCCCCACCCCCCCACCCCCCAGGGGCTGTGAAGTCACTGTTCTGGGCCGAAGCTCCAGTCAACGGGTCTGAGACTGCATGCCCCCCTCTCTGAGCACTTACTCGGGCACCTCCCCAAAGCCGGGTGCCGCCTGGGCTTCGGCCGCAAAGATCTTGCAGTACTCCCGACTCATGTTCTGGATCTTGCACCCCTGTGGGTTGAGGAGAACCAAATCTGGTCAGCAAGGAAGCTCTCCTGCTCCCCATCGTGTCCGGCTCTAAGCGGGAGGGCCGCCCACCAGAGGACTGCAGGGAGGACTCCAGGCCTGGGGAGGGGGGTGGTTCATGCCTCCCCTGCTCCCTACTCGGCAGCTTATTGTTCTCATTTGCAAAACAAGAGGCCTCAGGCTTGTTTTCAAAGTGGTTTCCGAACTGCTGCGTTTCCTGGAGCCCCAGCCAAAGGTGGCAGGGCCCCCGTAGGCCACGCTTTGGGGAGTGAGGGAGACCCAGACTGTCCACCCCACCCAGTCACTCTCCTTTCACCTCACACACAGGCTTCCGTGCGAGATATGTGTGAGGGTAACAGGAAAGGTTTCTGCTCCAAAAATATGGTTTGAAAACAAGGGCCCCAAAGACAGAGCCTGGGCTAAGTCTCAGGCTCTCCTCAAGACCCATCCCAGGAGCCTCGTGAGGTTGACGCTGAGATGGTCTGTGCCCCACACTGGGCCTCCCAACAGGACCTGAGCCGGGAGGGGGAGGAGGGGAAAGAGCGGAAGGAGGGAAGGGGGATGGGGCGCAGTACCTGGATGGTGACGTCGTAGTTTCTGCCCAGGAGAGAAGTCTCGCTGCTGGGCCCAAACACAAGCAGGCTGGACACCTTGATGATGCACGTGCGGCCTGACTCGAAGATGGGCTCCAGCCCATAGATGACCTTGGCCTGGGAGGCCTTCCGAAGGCCATACCCGTGTCCACCCCCTCGTAGCTCCTCGCTCACCAGGCGCCCAAAGAGTTTGTCCCCCCAGCAGCCCGAGTCGGCCAGACCCTTCGCAAACACCATGGGGGTCATCTCAATCTCCTCTCCAACTGAAGGGGAACAGGAAACGTGGAAAACTGGAAGTTCCTGCCCAACGGAGGTTGCCCTCTTCTGCAGGGCAGGAAGAGGCCAGAACCGTCTCCTGCCCACCACGCTGGCGCGCCCACTCTCCGCGCATTCCTGCTCTTGGGGTGTATGCACAACATGGGTCCCAAACCGGACCACGAACCCCCGAGGGCAGGACGGTGTCTGACACAACCCCCATTGTGTAACAGTGTGTGAGTGTACCCACACATCACAAGGACTCTGTCAGTGTCTGGAGGGGAGGGGGGTTCCGTGGACATCGCAATTGGTACGCGATACCAGAATTCCTTTATTTTGGAATTAGGTGTTTTGCTCAAATGGAAGTAATGTCTCCATCTCAAGCAACATGTTTGACTGGAACAGAAAGTCTGCAGGACCAATCCAGCCCTGGTGCTCAAACTGTGATCCCCAAAAACCATTTCCCTCTAAAAGGAACCAGAGCTCCCTAAAGAAACAGTTGATTCCAGGTCTGTGGCAGGAAGTATACTCGACGGACCTGACCCACCTTGTTGGACCAGAGAGCAAAGAAGCTACAAAAATGACCGGAGGCCAACCTCCAAGAAGGACACAGGAGCCAGCCTCCCAAAGGGGCTTCCATTGGCCCAAATCAGACAATCTTACCAACTGAACACAATGGTTTGTACAATGTGGTGAACGTACCAAATATGTTTTAAAAATATTCATAATTGTAGTTTAAGAAATACTCATTCCTTCCTCAAAAAACCCCTCGATCTCACTGGTGACCTTTGGGGGATGCTAGGACACCATCTCAGGGCAACCAAATAACAGAAGAAATCAACTGATGAATGAAGAAGTGACAGAATTAAGATACTGTAGCTGTAAATCCTAATGAAATAATGGATTTAGGTAATAATTGGTAATTGCAAAAACCCCTAGGTAACAAGTATCGGGTACAGTTTTTAAACTTTTCCAAGGGACAGATCAGGCAGAAACAACTGAATGAAGGCAGGAATCAATCTTAATGTTACTAAAGTATGACAAGCTTCCTGTGCCTCCAGATAGGATGTGAAAGGAAAGACACGGCACGTCTGTGAAGTGTTCTTACCCCCTCCCCCCAAAACTGCACCTAAATCTGACCAAGCTCTTGCGCTAATTACAAGTTGTTATGTTTTTTTTAATGTTTATTTTTGAGAGAGAGACAGTATGAGTGGGGGAGGGGCAAAGGGAGGAAAACACAGAATCTGAAGCAGGCTCCGGGCTCTGAGCTGTCAGCACAGAGCCCGATGCGGGGCTCAAACCCACAGACCAAGAGATCATGACCTGAGCCAAAGTCGGGACGCTTAACCGACTGAGCCATCCAAGCGTCCTGATCTAATTATAAGTTTAAGGGAAGCACATGAGTAGAAGAATGTGTGAAATGGTGTTAAATCAACAAAATCTAGAGCGTAAGCAACTCTACACATCAAGCAACTTCAACAAATAAATGGCAAAAAAAGGGGAACGATGAAGAAGAACAGTCCTATACTAGAGACTTAACATAGATCAGCCCAAAGTGGTGAGTGGTTCCTAATCCAAGTAAACCAACACCTGGGAGACAACTGGGGAAACGCAACTGGATGTTTGAGGACATTAAAGAACTACTACGAAGCTTTTAGGTGTGCGGTTATATTTGGTACCGAATAAACTTGACAACTGAACAGAGGCACTAGTTCAGTGACTGGCTGACCAAATGAGTGAATGAATGAAGGAATGAAGGAATGAATGAGTGCACTCGTTGGCAGTGAAGCTCTAAACATCTATCAGCTGCCTTCGCAGTCCTGACCCTTAGTGCGTCTTGGACAGAAGCCTCACAGACTCTTCCCCTCATGTTTGGGGAAATGCCTTATAACTTGGGGACGTCACAATCACCAGACAGCCTACTGAAAATGCAGTTTTCCTGGGTCCTTCCCCAGACGTTACGATTAAGGGTATCTGCGGCAGGGCCCAAGAAACTGCATTGTTAGCAGCCGTGCTGTGTGCATCCGACGCAGGAACCCACAGAGCACCGTAAGAAGCTCTGGGAAGGGAGCAAGCAGGGTAAGGTATGTCCTAGCAGCCAGTCCTGCCCTTGATCAAGGGCTCCGACGTGGGCCAAGGGCACAAGGCTGGATTAATTTCCTGTGCAAGGGCCTCTTAGCCACTCCTCCTCCCCACCCCATCTTCCCCAACCCCCACTCCCGAGCCCTATCCTAAACTAGGAGGCAAAGGGCAGCTGGTGTGGAGGTAAACTTGGCATTTGGAATGGATCCCGCATCCTTAAAAGAAGGCCCTCCCTGTGGACCGCAGGGGTAGGGGTGAAGGCCCGCCCGCTCCTCCCCTGGGGTGGGGGGGGGGGGCACCATACCTTCGCCTTCTTCTCTGGAGACGAATCCTGACAACACTGTGGAGAAAAAGAAGAGGAAGCAGCCACCCTTAGGCTGGCGGCCTGCACCGTCTCTACAGAGATGACCGTCGCCCTCCCGCAGGGGACACACCGGGCCGGGAGCCCGGGAGGGGCGCGCTCACCCTCGGGGCTGAGGCAGAAGTCCGTAGAGGCCGAGCCGTGCTCATTGTGGATGGTGCATCGGTACACGCCGCAGTCCACGGGGGACGCCTGCACGATGGCCAAGGCCGCCGGGCCCTCGTCCCCTGCACTGCAGGGAGGGAGACCCTCCCCGTGAGGACCATGGCCACGTGCAGCCCAGGGCCAGACTGTGGTCCCCGGGACCCTCCCACCCTGCCCTCAGACGCTGCCGGGGACCCCAGCACCGAGAGCTCGAGCAGGCGGCCGGACGTGCTGAGGTTAAGAGCTGGGTCTGGGTCACACAGGTCTGGTCCGCAGTCCTGATCCTCGCTAGCTGCGTGACTACGGGCAAGTGACTTAATACTTCTGACCCTCAATTTTCTCCTCTCTGCTAAGGAAATACTAGAACTACCCCCCCCCCACTGGGTTACTGTGAGCAGAAGATGGGGGGCACAGACCCAAAGTGTGAGGACGATGCCCCACCCTTTTAGCGCCATAACCAGGGAGTCGGTCAGTGGAGGCACTACCCAGCCGGCTCACCTCCTGCCCACCTCGCCCACTGGGCGCTGATCCTTGGCCCAAGTCAAGACGGAGTCACTCAGGATGTTGAAAAACTGACACCAGAGCTTCAGGCTCCCGGAGGCATCAGGAAACTGCTCTACCCGAATCTTCCGGATCACCTGTGGGGCTGAGAGCAGGGGCCCAGTTGAGAGAGACAAGCCACTTCCCTTCGGTCTTGTGCCCTCGCTGGCCCTACGCCAGCTTCCCTGGTTGTTCCTGGTGGGACAGGTGAGGGAAAACAGGATTCAGGCTTCCACACAAACATACTGCTTCCTGGTCCCCAGCTGCGTCCCTCCCCTCCTCCCCCGCCCCCCCCAATATTGCTCTGACTCCAAATCACACAGCCGAGCTGGAAAGTTCCCACTTCTGTGCCCCCCTCCCAGGCCTGGGGGAGCCTCAGAGCGGAGGACACACACAGCAGTTAGGAGAGGACCCCGCCCTCGTGGGGAGCACAGCATAATGTGCATCCTTGAATCACTGCATCGTATACCTGAAACTCATGTAACGGCGTGTGTCAACTAAAATTACAAAAAAAATTTTTTTTTAAGTTGATTTATTTTGAGAGAGACAGCGTGAGCTGTAATGGGGAGGGGCAAGAGAAAGAATTCCAAGCAGGCTCCACGGTGTCAGCGTGCAGCCCGATGTGGGGCTTGAACCCACAAACTGGGAGATGGTGACCTGAGCCGAAACCACGAGTCGGACACTGAACCAACCGGGCCACCCAGGCGCCCCAGGTGTCAACTAAAATTTTAAAAAATGAAAAAACAGAAAACAAAATCCATGAGAGATTAAACAGATGAATGGAAAGCAGAAACAGGGAACCCAGATTACCAGAATCGGCAATTGCCATACCAGAATCATGTCCGTACAGAGCCATCAGATGGTAAATGTATTGTGGAGGAAGCTATGGCAACTGTCTGACAGGTGAAAAGGGAGACTTCACTGGAGGGACACTAGCTGGGAAAGCCCACTCAAGAAGACACAGATTTTACACGAATGGCCTTAGTATCTATTAGAGGAACTGAGTTCACTAAAAACAGCAAAGAAACAAAACAAAACACAAAGTTTTTTTTCTCAAAAGGCTCTTGTGGCATTAAAAAAAAGAGAGAGGGGGGCACCTGGGTGGCTCAGATGGCCCAGCGTCCAACTCCTGACTTCAGCTCAGGTCACGATCTCACGGTCCATGAGTTCGAGCTCCGAGTTGGGCTCCGTGCTGACAGCATGGAGCCTGCTTGGGATTCCCTCTCTCCCTCTCTCTCTCTCTGCCCCTCCCCCACTTGTGCTCTCTCTCTTAAAATAAATAAACTTTTTTAAAAAGAGAGAGACAAGAACTTCAGTGTGGGCTCTAGGCCCGCCTCTGAGTCCCAGGCCCTCCTGTTCAGGACTCATGTGACAATTCTGCACAGAGGGACGGTGGGGATGTTGGCACTCCACCTAGAGCACCGTGGGAGCCAGGCCCCATCTGAGGACCTGATTTCTTCTATCCCACTTCCCTCTCGATGGTCCACAGCTGGTGCTATTCCCAATCCCGAGGGGCAGAGCCAGGACAAGAACGAGGCCTCTAGGACTCCACGACGGTGGGGTGATTACAGGAGAATGCCCTCAGTAACCCCTCTCGGGCTCATGTCCCCCCCCCTGCAGGGCGCTCTCCCCGCATCACTCTCCTGGGAGGCCGGCCCCCACCCTCCCCACTGCTCACCTTTTAGCAGCTCTTTGGCTTTCCTGGCTTTGGCCGGGGTGTCCTGCTTGCCTTCCTCCGGGGCCAGCTCTGCGTCCAGGCCGCTGGCCTCCTCGGGCCGCGGCACCTCCAGCATGCCTGCCTTCCTGCCCTGGGTAGGGGAGCGTTTCTCCCGCCCGGAAGTCCCCGGGGACCCGGGCGCGAGGCCCTTCCTGAGCCCCCGGGGGGAGACTGTGGGGCTCTCCCTTTCTTCGGGTTTGGCCGCCTCCCCATCTCCTACCGCTCTGACCTTGGGGAGAAATCTCTTCCTCCGGGCCCCCAGAGCTAGTTCCTCAGGTGTGGCTGCAGGGAGCCCTGTCAGAGCCTCCCCTGGGGCCTCCTCCTCTCGGAAGGCTTCCTGGGCCCCTGTGTCTGCTGAGAGTGGTCCCTGGCCAGAGGCCGTGTGCCCACCTGCCTCCCCCAGCGGCCCCCCCATGCTGCTCTCCTGGGACGTCCCCAGGAGCCCAGGCCCCTCGAGGGAAACCTCTCCCTCGCCCTCACTGGATCCTTCTGAGGCCAGCCCAGGGCCCTCCTCCTCGCCCACCACGATGGCAGGGACGGTGAGGGTGCTGGGCGCAGGGCCCCGGGCTGCGGCCAGGGCCTGGCGGCCGGCCTGCACCTCACGGTCCAGGAGGCCGGTGAGGCGGCGGGAGGTGCAGGGGCTCAGCAGCAGGGTCTGTGCGCTCTGCACGAGATGGTTGTTCTCCACGCGCTCCAGGATGCGCCTGGACGTCCTGGGGCTCAGACCCGCCACTTCCACGTTGGGGACCAGAGTGGGTGAGGGCACCGGAGCCCCGCTGGCAGCCCCCTCCTGGGACTCTGCACCCCCGCCCCCCGTCCCTGTGCTGGATAGCTTCAGCAGCAGGAGCAAGTAGTTCTTCAGGGAGTCTATGAGGCCAGGGTCGCAGCTGCGGGGTCCTGGGGGCCTCCCCTCCACATCTGGCCCCTGGGCACAGGCCCCCTCGCTGTCGGCTGCCGCGGTTGCTTGTGGGTGACTCTGGGCGGGGGTCCCTGGCCCCAGGTGCAGTGGCGGGGCTGACCTCAGCAAGGCCTGGTCCCCAGAGGGCGGGAAGGCAGTGGCACTTGTGTGCTGAGAGGTCGGAGTGCTGGGCCGTGCCTCCTGAGAGCTCTGGGTCAGGCCCGGCCCCGGGAGAGAGGGCAGAGTGGGCGCCTCTGGGCTCCTGCCAGCCGGAGGACAGCCACCCACATCCACAGACGGCACTGCCCCCGGCTGCTCCTCCTTGGGGCACGGGATGAGACCATCCTCTGGCTTGCCCTTGACCGGGCCCGACCACTCAGGCCCTTGGCATCTCACCCCTCCCGGCTGCTCCAAACCCCCTGGGGAGGCTGCTGGGCTGGGAGCTTGGGGCCCCCTGCTGGGGCACCCGGCACAGCCGTCTCCTCAGATCTGAGCACAAGACCAGGTTCTTCTGGGACAGTGGACCCTTCTGGGGTCTGTTCAAAACACCCAATAATCTGGGGAGACTGCGGACCCTCTGAAGGTGGGCGTTCAGGGGCTCTGGACTGTGGGCTGAGGCTGGTCACGGATCCCTTCTCTGACTGACCTTTTATGGCTGCGGACATGCTCCCCTCTGACCGTGTCCCCTTGTCTTCCTGGATCCTTCTCTCTTCCTGCGTCCTCTCGTCTGCCTGCGTCCTTTCCACCTGCGTTCCTTCCCTTCCCTGTGCCACCACATCCTCCTGGGAACTCCTGGCTGACGCCGTCCTCTCACTGTCTCGTGGCTCAGTGTCCACCTGTGGCTCCCTATCTGCCTGTGTCCTCTGGGTCGTTTGTGTTCTGTCTCCCTGGGTCCTCCTAGCCACCTGCCTCTTCCCGTCCACCTCTGTATTCTTCTTGCCTCCGGCTTGCTGGTCAGCAGGTGTCATCCTCTGATCCGCCCGGGTCTCTGTGTCCATGGGCTCGATGACGCCCTGGCTTCTGGGGGAGACCGTACTGGCGCTGTTACTGGCCAGCATGGTAGGAGCCGGGTTTGCCTGGGATTCCGGGACCTGAGCAACACGGACAAAAGCAAGAACTGGGCTACATGTGCCTTAGGACCCCTTCCACCCTGGCCTCCCAGCCTGCTCTGACCTCATCCAGAAGTGCCCTGACGGGAATCCCGCCACCTGCTTCCTCAGGCCTGCTAAGCACACGTGATCAAAGTCCCAAGCCCGCCCACCCCGATCCCTGATGCCAAGAGTCTGGACCAAGGAGTATCCAGAATCCAGGTCTCGCTCTGGCCCTTCCCACCTCTCCCCAAAGAAACCCTGCCTTTCCCGAAAGACCTTGCTCGTGTGTCATCCCACCCCTCACCCCTGCCATTTGGAGGAGGGGATCCTCTCTCCAGGGCTTCTGAGCAATCGATCTGCCCCTCTTTTTTGGCACTAATGGCCAGCGAATAGAATTATGGGAAAAATGGGAGGGAGCCAAAGGGTCTCCCCATAGTGGCCTCAGCGACAGCATCCACCATTAACGCTGAGCGAGTGACATCCAGACAGAGAAGGTGAAAGTAATTACGAATGCCACCTGTGGCGGAAAAGTCAGTGAAACATTGTGCTATTGCCCTTTTGAACACCCACTATTCGCAAAGCACTCTGCTAGGTCCCTACTTATTATATACATATTGCCTCACTCCTCACAATATGAAACTGTTGTGAGCATTATTTCCATTTTAGAGATAAGAATACTAATGGCTGAGGGAGAAAGTGATCGTCCACTGTCAGAGAGTGAGCAGCACAGGTTAGCTGAGAAGGCGTGTCTAGCTTCAAATCCCACATTCTCTGCTGCGAGACTAGAATGGTGCCCAAATATAATTGAAGGGTTTCTGGTCTAAACATGGTGGCATCAGACAGTAATTTGACTCTTTTCCTCCTGATTACGATCAAAATCAACAAAGTGAACAAGAAAATAAAAGCAAACTTCATGCTGATTCATAGGGGCACATGTACCCCAATGTCTCTAGCAGCACTTTCAACAATAGCCAAATTATGGAAAGAGCCTAAATGTCCACCAACTGACGAACGGATAAAGAAGATGTGGTTTAAATACACGATGGGATACTACTTGGCAATGAGAAAGAGTGAAATCCTGCCATTTGTAGCAACATGGATGGAACTGGAGGGTATTATGCTGAGTGACATAAGTCAGGCAGAGAAGGACAGATATCATATGTTTTCACTCATATGTGGAACTTGAGAAACTTAACAGAAGACCATGGGGGAAGGGACGGGGAAAAAAATAGTTTCAAACAGAGAGGGAGGCAAACCATAAGAGACTCTTAAATACAGAGAACAAACGGAGGGTTTATGGGGGGGCGAGGGAGAGAGGAAAATGGGTCATGGGCATTAAGGAGGGCACTTGTTGGGATGAGCACCGGGTGTTGTATGTAAGCGATGAATCACGAGAATCTACCCCCAAAACCAAGAGCACACTGTATACACAAGGAAAGGAGAGTAGAACACCCCATAGCAGCAATCTCAGACAACACCAGCAAAAACAGGCTGCTGAAGCGGAATCCTGAACATCTCTAAGCTCGGAGAATGGCTTTTGCACACACAGGGATTTAAGGAATATCGTTCCCATGAGCCCCGCTGGAGGAAACCACCGGAGAACACACTGCAAACCAAAAGGTGATTAGGGAAAGAACTGGCGGGGAGCATCAAATACTTATTGACCATAGAACCGAGACGAAAACCAGAGGGGCTTAGAGTAACAGAGCAAAATGTGAGTGCTGTATGCCCAGACCCGGCAGAGATTATATAACGAGTACAAAAATGGAAGGAGGAAGAAGGTGAGTGGATAAGCTCCGTGACTGTATCACCTACACAAACCAGGAGCCAAAGGTTTACTCAGAGCTGAAAAACCAGGTGATAGAAATAGAGGATTTTTAACTAAACAGAGATAATCACCACAATAAAATGTGGGGGCTAACACAAGATAGAAAATGACAGGGGGAAAGGGTAATGGAAACACTTTATCATAGCTCATCATTAAAAAATTAAGACACCGGGGAATGCCTGGGTGACTCAGTCAGTTAAACGTCCAACTTGGGCTCAGGTCATGATCTCGTGGTCCATGGGTTTGAGCCCCGCATCGGGCTTTGTGCTGACAGCTTGGAGCCTGGAGCCTGCTTCTGAGTCTGTGTCTCCCTCTTTCTCTGCCCCTCCCCTGCTCACGCTGTCTCTCTCTGTCTCTCAAAAATAAATAAATGTAAAAATAAGAAAGAAAGAAAGAAAGAAAGAAAGAAAGAAAGAAAGAAAGGAAGGAAGGAAGGAAGGAAGGAAGGAAGGAAGGAAGGAAGGAAGGAAGGAAGGAAGGAAGGAAGGAAGGAAGAAGAAAGAACCTTCAGTTAATTCCTGGTGTTCTAGGAATTAGGAACCACTAACATGGACATGAAAACTATAAAGAAAATGCTAACTTTTCACACAAGACTGATGAGAACAGAGCTTTCATGTTTTTTAGAACATATTTTATTTTTTGGTAATCTCTACACCCAACATGGGGCCCGAACTCACAACCCCAAGCCCAAAAATCGCACGCTCCACCAGCTGAGCCAGCCAGGTGCCCCCAGAGGTTTTGATTAAAGTTATCTTCACTCCCCCATCCCCAAGCCTGATCAGTCCCTGAGTCCCAGTGAACCTACTTCCTCGGTGTCTCAATATCCATCACCTTCTCTGTCTCCACTGCCGACTGCCTAAACCACGCTGCCAACAATTCTGTCTTGCCTCCTGACTGGCATTCGTGACCCTCGCCTTTGCCTCTGCTCAACACCTACCCTCACTGCAGCCCAAGTGATCTTACCAAAATACAAATCTGATTGTGACACTCCCCGGCTTAAACACCTCTCAAGGGCTTATCATCATTTACAGGATAAAGCCTAAAAGCCCGAGCCTCAAAGAGCAAAAAGTTTAAGAACATTCTGTTGGCCAGGGAATGGGGAAACAGGTGTCAGCACAGCCTCTACGGACAGTGATTTGGCATCATCGAATAAAACTAAAAACGCTTATACTCTTTTAAATTGCTTTTTGATCTTTATTTGTTTTTGAGAGAGAGAGACAGAGAGCGAGTGGGGGAAGACATAGAATCTAAAGCAGGCTCCAGGCTCTGAGGTGTCAGCACAGAGCCTGACACGGGGCTTGAACTCACGAACCGTGAGATCATGACCTGAGCTGAAGTTGGATGCTTAACCGACTGAGCCACCCAGGTGCCCCGAAACACTTATACTCTTTGACCCAACAGTTCCATTATGAGGAACTTATCCTATAGCTATACAAGATAGATACATAAATGCAGATGGACTTATATACAAGGATATTCACTGCAGCACAGTTTGTAACAGCAAAAGACTAGAAATTACCTAAATTCCATCCACACAGAACAGATCCAGTGAATGATGGTACATCCATATTCCAAATAAATAAATATCCAAGTAGAGGGGTGCCTGGGTGGCTCAGACAGTTGAGTGTCTGACTTCTTGTTTCAGCTCAAGTCATGATCTGGCAGTTCATGAGTTCAAGCCCCACATGGGGCCCTATGCTGTCAGTGCGGAGGCTGCTTTGGACCCTCAGTCCCCCTCTCTCTGCCCCTCCCCTGCTTGTGCCGTCTCAAAAATAAATAAACATTTTTTTTTCAACGTTTATTTTTGGGACAGAGAGAGACAGAGCATGAACGGGGGAGGGGCAGAGAGAGAGGGAGACACAGAATCGGAAACAGGCTCCAGGCTCTGAGCCGTCAGCCCAGAGCCTGATGCGGGGCTCGAACTCCCGGACCACGAGATCGTGACCCGGCTGAAGTCGGACGCTCAACCGACTGCGCCACCCAGGCGCCCCTAAACATTTTTTAAAAAACAAAAAAATATGGGCATCTGGATGGCTCAGTCGGTTAAGCATCTGACTCTTGGTTTCAGCTCAGGTCATGATCTCACGGTTTGTGAGTCTGAGTCCCACATTGGGCTCTGTGCTGACAGTGCAGAACTTGCTTGGGATTCTCTCTCTCTGCCCCTTCCCTGCTATGCTCTCTGTCTCTCTCTGTCTCTCTCTGTCTGTCTCTCTCTCTCTCTCTTTCCCTTTCCCTCTCTCTCTCCCCTCTCCCTCTCTCGAAATAAATAAACTTAAATAAATAAATAAATATCCAAATAGGAAAGGAAGGTGTGGACAGAAGGTACAATATGCAATCGTTTTGCAGTAAATATACAGACACACACATATTTTTAAATGCATAGAAAATAGTTCTGGAAGGATGCCCAAGAAACCGGTTCTGGCAACTGACTTTGGGAAGAGGAACAGGTTGGGGGTGGGGTGGCGAGGCAGGGAATTGAGGAAGACCATATTCTCCATATACCTTTTCTACTTTTAAAATTTTATACCATGTGCACATGACACGTATTTCAGCAATTTTCAATTTAAAGCCAAAATAAGTAAATAAAACCTCGCGTGATCAACGATGCCCCTCCTTCCGCAAGGATCCCATCTCTCTCCCTGGGTTCATCTCTTGGGTCTCTCTGCCCAACACCAAGTTACTGTACTGACTACAGGGTGGTTTTGTAACTACTTTGTGTATTTTTTCTCTACGGGACAGTCTCAGCCTTCTCCTCACTCACCTGAAGGACTTCTTCTCATCCTTGAAGACCGCGCTCAAGTTTCTTCTCTTCTTTGAAGACTGCGAGTTCCCTCCTCCACCTCACCCCACCCTCCAAAAAGTTAGTGGCTTCCTACCCTAAGCACCCATGGCAAATGTACCTAATTTGTCAGTATGCCCTCATTCTGCGTCGTAGTTATTTGTTTCATGCATGTGTCACCTGCTCATGTGTAAACTCTTCCCCTCTGAAGAGGTGGACCCAGCAGTGTCTCAGAGTTAGAGACTTGGTGCTCAGTAACTATATGATGAATGATCAGTTGGATACTTTCTGGACACTTCTGCAAAAGCTGACCTCTCTAAACACTGTGGGGTGTGTGTGTGTGTGTGTGTGTGTGTGTGTGTGTCTACATTTGGAACTATGTGGAGATACAAGAAGGACTCTTGTGTATTCCTTTAAAATAACCACTGTGTGAGCAGTGGCGAACCCAGCTCATTCTGTGTGAGCTTCTGCACCACAAAGAACATCCGTCGGTTTCATTTTCCATCCTTACCGTCTTCCTCATAAATTCTCAGAGATTAAGGACTCAGTCTGATTCACCTTTGCATCCTGCACAGACTCAAGCACATTGGAGGATCCAGGAATCAACTACTGACTAAGAAGTACCATAGATTCTAACCCTCAAGAAGGGGCGTGGCCCTGGAGCGATGGTTTGGGGAAGCCAAGGGCGGGGGGGAGGGGCGCAGAGCAAAACCAGAAGCCTAACAGGAATGGTGAGGGCAGTGCCTAGGATCTGGAATCTCCTTCTCCTGAAACCCAGACCCAGAGCTGATACTGAGGTTTCATCATTTTTAAACGTTTGGTAGAATTGCCAGTAAAACTATCTGGCCCTAACAATTTCTTTTTTGGAAGATTTTTGACTACAAATTTTATTTCTGTAACAGTTGTAGGGTTATTCAAGTTGTCTCATTGTTTGCATGAGTTTTGGTAGTTTGTGGTTTTTAAAGAACTGGTCTATTGCATCTAAGTTTTTGAACTATGTGCACGGTTTTTCATAGTAGCCCTTTATTATCTTTTTAATAGCTGCAGGGTCTCTCGTGATACCACCTGTCACTCTTTTATTATTATTATTATTATTATTATTATTATTATTAGAGAGAGAGCGAACAGAAGCAAGCCCGGGAGAGGTGCAGACGGAAAGAGATAGAGAACTTCAAGCAGGCTCCAAGCTCAGTATAGAGCATGCCACAGGGCTCAATCCCACATCCCTGGGATCATGACCTGAGCCGAAATCAAGAATCGGACGCTCAACCCGACTGAGCCACCCAGGCATCCTGACCTTTCATTCTTTTTTTTTTTTTTTAATTTTTATTGAGATATTAATTGACAAAAATGCTATAATTTAAGGCGTACAGCTTATTGTTTTGATACACCTACATACAGCGAAAGGATCACCAGTCAGTCAAGCCTTTCTTTCATTCTTGGTGCTGGTCATTTGTGTCTTCTCCCATTTTTTTTCTTTGTGAGTCTTGCTAGAAGTTTATCAATATTACTGATTTTTTTTTTTCAAATAACCAGATTTTGGTTTAATTTATTTTCTCCACAGCTTTTCTGTTTTCAATGTCATCATTTTTCTGCTCTTTTCTTTATTATCTCTTTCCTTCTTGTTTCGGGTTTACTTTAATCTTCTCTTTCTAGTTTCTCAACATGGGAGTTTAGATTTTGACTTTAGACCTTTCTTTTCTAATATAAATATTTAATGCTATAAATTTTCCTCAAAACAGTGATTTAGTGGCATCCAAAATTTTGATGTGTTGTATTTTCGTTTTGATTCAGTTAAAAATATTTTCCAGGGTGCCTGGGTGGCTTAGTCAGTTAAGTTTCCGACTCTGACTCAGGTCATGAGCTCACAGTTTGTGGGTTCGAGCCTTGAATTGGGGTCTGTGCTGACAGCTCAGAGCCTGGAGCCTGCTTTGGATTCTGTGTCTCCCTTTCTCTCTGTCCCTCCCCAGCTCATGTACATGAGCTCTCTCTCTCTCTCTCTCTCAAAAATAAATAAACATTTAAAAAAATGTTTGATATTTTCCAATTGTCCTTAAGACTTTCTGCTTTGCTGTGAGAGTGTATCGTAAATATTTTAAAGTGTTTGGAGACTTTCCTATTATCTTTCTGTCCTTGACTTGTAACTTAATTCCATTTTGGTCAGAGAACATACTTTGTATGATTTCAATTATTTTATATTTGTTAAGGTTTGTTTATGATCCAGGATATGATCTACTTTGGTAAATGTTTTACATTCACTTGAAAAGCATGAGCATTCTGTTGTCACATGGAGTATTCTAGGAGTCTGTTAAATCCAGTTGGTTGATAATGCTGTTCAGCCTCTTTTCTGTTCTTATTCTTACGGATTTTCTGTCTACTGTGATTACTGAGAGAATGTTTAAGTTTCCAACTGTAATGGCTGATTTGTTTGTTTTTCCTTCCAGTTCTTCATATATTTGGAAGCTCTGTTGTTAGAGGCAAACACATTTTTTTTAAATTATGTTTTCTTGAATGGACCTTTTTCTCATTATGTAATTCACTATTTTGCCCCAGTAATTTTCTTTGTTCTGGAGTCTATTTTGTCTGAAATTAATATGGTCACTCCAGTTTTCAACTGATTACTGTTTGTGTAGTGTATATTTTCTATTATTTTACTTTTGACTTACCTATATCATCATAATTGAAGTCAATTTCTTATAAAAAGCATAGAGCTGGGAATGTTTTCGACCCATTCTCCCAATGTCTTTGTGTGTTTAGACCACTTATATTTAATATAATTGTTTATATGTTTGCATTTAGGTCAACTATGTTATTATTTGTTTTCTATTTGTTTCCTCTGTTCTTTCCTTCCTCTGTTTCCCCCTTCCTATCTTCTATTAGATTATTTGAACATTTTTAGTATTCCACTTTAATTTACATACTGTGAATTTTTTTTTTTTTTTTTTTTTTTTTTTTAAGTAGGCTCCATGCCCAGCATGGAGCCCAATACAGGGCATGAACTCACAACCCTGAGATCAAGACCTGAGCTGAGATCAAGAGTCAGATGCTCAACCAACTGAGCCAGTCAGGCACCTCTATTGTGGTTTTACTATATTTCTTTGTACAGTACTTTAATTGCTGCCCTAGGGCTAACAATATATATGCTTAACTTCTCAGAGGCTAGAGTCAGTATTTTACCTCTTCAAGTGAGATGTAGTGATTTTGCCACCATATAGGTCCCTTACTTCTCCTGTTTCTGTTGTATGTCTACCCAGACATTTAGCATTTCTGTCATTCTTCTTTCCTTCCTGATGATACACATTCCCTTCTGGTATCATTTCCCTTCCATAGGAAAAATGTACTTTAGCAATTCTTTTAGAACAGGTCTGTCAGTGAGCTGGTCTTGTAGCTTTCTCTTATCTGGTACTCTTTACTTCACCTCCAATACTGAAAGACATTTTGACTGAATGTAGACTTATAGAATGAAAGTCTTCTCATTCAGCAGGTCTATTATTCCACTTCCTTCTGACCTCCATGGCTCCTAATGAGAAATCTGTAGTCATTTCAACCATTGTTCCCCTATAAATAATGTGTTTTCATTGATTACTTTCAAGATTTTTGCATTGTCTTCACTTCTCAGCAATCTGATTACTGTTTCTTAGCAGGGAATTCTGTGGGCATATCTTTTTTTTTTAATGTTTATTTATTTTTGAAGGAAAGAGAGACAGAGTGTGAGTGGGGGAGGGGCAGAGAGAGAGGGAGACACAGAATCCGAAGCAGGCTCCAGGCTCTGAGCTGTCAGCACAGAGCCCGACATGGGGCTTGAACTCACAAACTGCAAGATCATGGTCTGAACCAAAGCTGGACGCTCAACCAACTGAGCCACCCAGGCGCCCCTGCGGGCATACCTTATTTGGGATTAGCTGAACTTCTTGTCTGTAGATTTGTGTCTTTTGCCAAATTTGGGAAATTCTCAACCATTTTTTATTCTTTTTTTTTTTTTTTTTTTATGTACCACACTTTCTTCTCTCCTTGGTTTCCAATGACACAAACATTAGATGTTTTGATATTGTACCACAGGTCCCTGAAGCTCTATTTATTTCTTTTTCCTATCTTTTCCCCTGCTCTGTTATTCACATTAAATAATTTCTGTTGATGTATCTTCAAGGTCACTGACCTTTTCCTGTCATCTTCACTCTGCTATCATGCCCAGCCAGGAAGTGTCTTCATTTCAGTTATTGCACTTTTCTGCTCTGAAATCAAAATTTGGCTCTTTGTACCCTGTATTTCTTTGCAGAGACTTTCTATGTTTCCATTTATTTCCTGAGTGTTTACCCTTACATTTTGTCACATTTTTATAGTAGCTGATTTTAAGTCAGATAATTCCAACAGTGCTGCCATCTTGACATTGGCATTCTGTAACTGTCTTTTCCCAGGCAAGGTGAGATTTCCAGGCTTTTCATAGGCCAAGGAATTTTCATTGTATCCTAGACATTTTGAATATCATGAGACGCTGGTTCTTATAGAAACCCTATGGATAATGTTAATATTTGTGTCTTATCAGATGATCAATCTACTTGGTTATGTTCAGGCTGCAAGTTCCATTCAGCCTTTTGAAGTTCTAGTGTCAATGCCGGTTCCATTTATCAAAGCCTTTGCAGGGCTATTCAGATCTATCTGGTGGGTATGCCACCCAGTGGCCAGTCTGGGATTTGAATGATAGTTTTTTAGTTCCACTGTCAAAGTTTTTGATACACGGGCCAAAACTAGATCCATGCATGCACGAATAGCTTGGGAATAAGCCCAGGAACTTATAAACAGCTTAAGAAGTCACTTTCCCAAATGTTCCTTCTCCATGATTTCCCCTGTACTTTCTGGGTCCACAGGGCCCCCTTTTTCAGTCTTCTGGCCAGATAGCTGGGGCTTCATTTTCTCCTGTCACATATTTGCACAAAGGAACCTGTGTCCTAGGCCAGGAAGAGACTCAAAAGACAGCAAAAGGGAGAGCGAGAGAGAAAGCAACAGAAATTCATCCTACCCTCTTGGGGACCACAGCTTCTCTGAATAAAGGAAAGATTCCCCTCCCTCAAAGTTTGACACCTATGGCCTCTTACTGTCACTACCAGCAGATTCCTTTCCTATTCCTCAAGCCTGATCTAGAGTAGAGGGCTTCTCCTAAAGTAAAGTTGATGCTTACTTCTGAGCTTCTGATTGCATTAAGACCAGGCCAGAGAACAGTCGATTTAAGAAACAAACAAACAATCAAACAAAACAGTAAACACTGCTGGTTCTGGGGTACTTTGAATTCTGGTCTTCTTCCCCAATCTACCTGCTTGCTTATCAAAGTCATCAAATGGTCCCACCATGCATTCCGTCCAAGTTGTTAGCTGTATTCAAGGGGAGACACGGGGTGAGTGTGTTTGCTCCGTCTCATTCAGAACTGGAAGTGCTATACCCATAACAACTAGCTTCATACTAGTCATTGTATTTTTCAGTTCTGGATTTCTAGTTGGTTGGTTTTTAAGTCTATGCCACTTTTTAAAGTTTCTAGTTCTCTGAAATTTTCAATCTTGTTTGTTTTTTTTTTTACCTTCTTTGAATACAGGAAAAAGAGTTTTAGTTTTATAGTTCATGTCTAATAATTCCAAACGTTAGAAAAGTTGGAACCCCCATGGACACATTATATTATCTGCTGGTTTTGCTACTTCTTTTTCACGTTTTCCTCTCTTGGTGTGCCTGCTTATCTTCATTTGGGTGCCAAGTGTTAATTTTTTTTAACATTTATTCATTTTTGAGAGTGAGAGAGACAATGCATGAGTAGGGGAGGGGCAGACAGAGAGGGAGACACAGAATCAGAAACAGGCTCCAGGCTGTCAGCACAGAGCCCGACGCGGGGCTCGAACTCACAGACCACGAGATCATGGCCTGAGCTGAAGTCGGACTCTTAACCGACTGAGCCACCCAGTCGCCCCAGATGCCAAATATTATATTTGAAGTGCTTTTTAAAAATAATTAGAGGCCAGGGGCACCTGGATGGCTCAGCCAGTTAAGCATCTGACTCTTGATTTTGGCTTAGGTCATGCTCTCACAGCTTGTGGGATTGAGCCCCGTGTAGGGCTGCACACTGATGGCACAGAGCCTGCTTGGGATTCTCTCTCCTTCTCTCTCTGCCCCTCCCCTGCTTGTGCTCGCTCTCTCTCAAAATAAATCAATGAACTTTAAAAAATAATTTGAGTCTTAAAGTGATACTATCGTCCTCCAGATGATTTTCGCTTCTTCCAGGTGCTTGAAGGCACCAGGTGTCTTGAATCACCTTAACCTAACTTCAGGGATTGGGATATGTGTTTGTCACCTGAGTAACTTAGAGCTAAACCTCAATCCCTGTGTGGGTAATTTACTTCTGGCTCACTATTCCTTCAGGGTCCCAACCCAAAGACCAGGGGGTTGACCAGGGCTTCTACTCTTGAGACCACAGATGCCAACCTTTGTGTCCCCAGTCCCATAAGGCTGTGTCTAAAACACTGCTGAGTCTCTCATTCTCCTCTCCTGGAGTGGCAAACAGCTGCTATGAAAAACACTGGGTTTGTCACCATTCTGGATTTCCATTTTGTCCCATATCCCGGGCTGCTAACCCTTCACTTTGTCCTTTACTTGCTGTCCTCTGTAGGGAAATTGGTCTGAACTATCTAACGTAGCACTACTGGAAGCTGATAGTCAATAAATGTTAGTTCCCCCTCCTTTCCGTCTCATGCTCGAGCCTTAGGTGATGTTACAGTTCATGCTAAACCAACCAAAGCAGAATACAAGACATAGAAGAGAAGAAAAAGTGTTGAGAGGCTTTGAAAGCATCTGGGCATCAAGACTAGGACAGGCAGGGTTGCATTCCTGGGCTAGCCCACCATCTTACTTTTGCTTCGTGCTCCCCGTCCTTCCCAGAATGGCTTCCTTCCTCTCTCCCACCTGTCTGAACTCTTTCAACCTGGGGATACCATGGACACTCTTCCAGATCAGAAAAATTCGAGCTGATGCTCTTCTACTATGGTATTTCCAGCAACGAATCCTGTACCTGCTGCCAATCAGCCTGGCCACGTCCCAGATGCCTTCCCTGGTCACTGTGGACTACTTCACCCTCCTTCCCTGGAAACCTACTGCAGTAACCATTCACCACACCCTCCGTCCTTGTGGTTTGGTGTAAGTCTAATGCCCTCGATTCACCAGAGAATTCCTTGAGGCAAGGATCATGTCCCTCCTCAAGTCCCCCCTCTCAGAAAATACTTGTAGTCACGTATTCTCTGAAAACCAAAGATGCCTCATTATGGGAGGGGAGTTTCCAAATCTCGGTATGATCATCCCCAAGTCTGAGATCGCAAGGCGTTCAGCGGCGCTCTCCCATGTCTACACTGTCCCCTCCAAAGACCTGGGAAGATGGGGCATTCCACCATGTCCCCACACTCCAGTACCTCAGCTCCAGAGATCTAAGCCAGTCTCAGAGAAGATCTCAGGTTAGGGCACTAACAAGCAGCCTTTGAGGACACCGGAGGCCAGTTCCCACTCATTAAGTACCTTCAGGGAAGATTGCTTCTGCCTGGGGAAAGAGCTGTCTACACAGCATTACTGGGCTTAGGGGCAGGGGAGCATGATGTCTAGACATTCTTAACAACCCAAGAGGCCTCAGTCCCAGCACCTGCTCCTTATCCATACCCAGTATGGAAGCCTCATCTAAACCGTCAGAGATGTCCCCTATCTCCAGGAAAGGAAATCAAGACAAAGAAGGGAGCAGTGGCATCAGAGCCCTGAGTCAAGATCCTTCAAGTACTAACCCTAACAAGAGACATGCTGAGCCCGTATGAAGGAAGCATCAGAACTTAAAAAGAGGTATGAAAAAGGCTTGAATAGTGGAAAGGAATACCATGCCGTCAGGTGAGGAAGCTAAATATTAAGACACGGATTTTTCCAAATTAATTCTTATACTTACCATAATCCCAATCAGAATACCAATGATATAGAGACAGAAAGCACGTTAGTGGTTGCCTGGGTCTGGGGGTGGGGACACGGGTAAGCTGCAAAAAGGAACAGGGATCTTTTTGGGCTGATGGAAATGTTCGAAAATGGGATTGTGGTAATGCCTGCATAACTGTAAGTTGTGTATATTAAATTGCACATTTGAGGGGCGCCTGGGTGGCGCAGTCGGTTAAGCGTCCGACTTCAGCCAGGTCACGATCTCGCGGTCCGTGAGTTCGAGCCCCGCGTCGGGCTCTGGGCTGATGGCTCAGAGCCTGGAGCCTGTTTCCGATTCTGTGTCTCCCTCTCTCTCTGCCCCTCCCCCGTTCATGCTCTGTCTCTCTCTGTCCCAAAAATAAATAAACGTTGAAAAAAAAAATTTTTTTTTTAAAAATTGCACATTTGAACTAGGTGAATGTTATAGTATATATATGACATCCCAATAATGCTGATTAAAATATGTATCTAGTAAGTTTTACTAAAAGATCGTTCCAAATACAAATTGCACTTCCGTTTTCCAAGATTTAATAAGCTTTTGATCTTGTTAAAAACAGCTTACCACTTTTTAAAATGTGATTTAAAAAAAAAAAAAAGGTAAATATAGAGGTACCAAAAAACTGGTATGTGGGAATTTAAAGAATTTCAAATAGTGATTCTATAGTTTTCCTAGAGGAATGAACAAGAGAGAATAGCTAAGAAAATTTTAAAAGAAGTCTAAGAGGGTTGCTTTGCCAGAAATTAAAGCTACGATCACTCAAACAAGGCCATTCTGTTGTAAGAATCAACAAACACATTAACAGATTAAGATGAGTGTATACACAGGAACTAAAATCGGCCTTAATGTGTATAAAAATTAGTATGTAAAGAAAGAATCACAAACTAATAGCTAAGAATTAAATTCCACAAATGATACTGGGGGAATTACCTACTTGCTAACTAAAAATCGAGCTGGAAACTGATGCTATATTATATACTCAAATCAATTCCGGGTTAATTTAAAAGTCAAACGAAGACATTCAAAAAACAAAAAATTACTTAAAATGTAGACGAATATTTAATGAACCTTAGAACAGGGAAGGAATGCATAACCTATGAAAGAAATGGTTAAAATATCCATATTGTGGCACATTATTGCAACCATTAAAGTTTTCTGGATAATTTTTAGAAACCATGAGAAGATGCTCACGAAATACTGAGAAGTGAAGAAACCAGGTTATAAAACTGACTCAGAAGAACAGCACACATTACATTTTAAAAACAATAAAACTACATACACAGAAAGGTTGGTACATACACCAAAAGGCTTCTGGGTGGTAGAACTATAGGTGAATTGTTACCTTCTCCATCAAACTTGTAGGGTTCCCCCCTCCCCATATTTTTCACCATGACCATGGGTTTCTTTCATAATCAGAAAAATAAGGGTTTTTTTTTTTTAAACTTGGGAGAATAAGAATATGAAAAAACATGGGGCGCCTGGGTGGCTCAGTCGGTTAAGCGACCGACTTTGGCTCAGGTCACGATCTTGCAGTTCATGGATTTGAGCCCCGCATGGGGTTCTGTGCAGACAGCTCAGAGCCTGAAGCCTGCTTGGGATTCTGTGTCTCCCTCTCTCTCTCTCTCTGCCCCTCCCCAGCTCATGCTCTCTCTCTCTCTCAAAAATAAACACACATAAAAACAAACAAAAAGAATATGAAAAAACAATCAAATTTGGCCACTAAAAAGCAGCAGCTTCAACATGCACATAGATGTTAAATGTGTTTCTCACATGTGTGATCTATTTCACGAATTTTTAGAGCACAGAAGAATGAAAGACACACAAGCATTTTGTGGGAACAGTGGGACTGGTGCACCTGTCCCTCCTGAGAGGCAAGGAGGGCCCTGCCAGGAGGTGCAGCCGGCCCGGCTGTGGCGTCCCCACCCCTGTGGGCGGGGAGGCCACCTTCACTCAGACTTGGCTGCGGGCCTGGTCACTTCCCAAATGAGCTCCCTCGGGGCCCACGAGGGCCATCCCTGCAGCAAGGCCCTTCTGTCCAGCCTGAGGACTGTCAGGCACACAGAGTAGCCCTGGCTGGGCCACTAGGAAGTCACCACACCGGCTGCCAACATCTCCAGAGACCAAGCATGAGGGGTGAGTCATGAACAGACTGAGTCTGGTTTGAGGTTCACTCCACCCCCAAACCCTCTGAACTACTGTCCCCACAGACTCACTCAGCACCACTGGAAGAAAACCAGTTCCCCTGATCACCCTTAAAACTGATCTCTCCCTGGGATGCCTGGGTGGTTCAGTCTGTTGGGCATCTGACTCTCGATTTCAGCTCAGGTCATGATCTCACGCTTCATGAGTTCGAGCCCGAGTCAGGCTCTGCGCTGACAGCATGGAGCCTGCTTGAGATTCTCTCTCTCCCTCTCTCTCTGCCCCTCCCATGCACTCTCTCTCTCTCAAAATAAATAAATAACTTTAAAAAAAAAACAACCTGTCTCTCCCTCGTTTCCTGATGGAAGTTCTCTCCATGGGAAAGGCAGCGCCCCCCAACCCCGTTGTCCATGAAGCACCCCTTCCCTGTGCCCTCCATGAGGTCTGGGGGCAGGTGGCTTGTCCCTTCTGTCGTCTGCCCTGGGTTTTGAAACGCCCTTCCTTTCTGCCACTCAGAAGGAATACTGTTCACTGTAAAACCGCCTGCCGAAACTCCTGTGAAATAGCAAATGCCCTCTGCTCCCTGAAACAAGATTAGCACGGACCAAATGGGACAGTTTCCTCTGTCGTGCCTCTCAACCCTGCCCCCCCCAGTCCCCAAACTCCTTAATGCTGTCGCCCCCCTGCCTCTCTCTTTGAAGAGTGGATACCCCCATCCCTACCTCCACACAAAACATCACCTTCCCTCTGCCGGCTACCCGACCCCTGAAAATGATGGCACTCCTGTTCCCACATGGAAGAGTTAGCATCTATATCCCTCGTAGTAGTTATCTTTTATCTCCTGCCATTTATTTAGTTCTTAATATGCATCTGGCCCTGTGCTGAGCACAGACTCTCAGTAGCCTTATGAAGCAGGTAATATTTTTATTCTGATTTTACAACGTACCCAAATCACAAAATGTTAAGCATATAGCCAGCTTAAACCAGAATTTCCTGGACAGTTGCTATATGTTTTTTAAGTTTATTTACTTATTTTGAGAGACAGCAAGCAGGGGGAGAGGCAGAGAGAGGGAGAGAGAGAATCCCAAGCAGGCTCTGCTCTGTCAGCACAGAGCCCAGCGCGGGGCTTGAACTCACCAACTGTGAGATCGTGACCTGAGCCGAAGTCGGACACTTAACCTACTGAGCCACCCAGGCAGGCGCCTCTGATATATATTTTATTAATGTTTTTCTTTTAAGTTTATTTATTTATTTTTGAGAGAGACAGATACAGTGCAAGTGGGAGAGGAGCTGAGGGAGAGAGGGGGAGGGAGAGAGAGACAGAGACAGAGACAGAGAGAGAGAATCCCAAGCAGGCTCCGAGCTGCCAGCACCTATGCAGGGCTCGAACCCACCAACGGTTGATATTTTTAAAAATCTTCTGCTAAGCATCCAGGTCGAGACCCCCTGCATACTACAGTGCGCTCCTGTTCCTCAGTCTCCCCACAAAACGCTGCTGCCTCAGTATAGCCCACAGAAAACTCTCCACAGGCTCTTTCCCCACCAAAGAACATCATTTTCCTCTCCCTCCCTCTGGGACACGGTCCCTTGGCCGTGAGCCCCCATGCTGTCAGAGGAGAGGGTCAGAGTCAAGCTATGCTGCCCTCAGGCCTGGCATCTGGAGATTGGCTGGAGTGAGGGCCAGGCCTGTGGTCCCCTGCTCCTGGCGGGCACTCCATCACCACCTCACACCCTTCTATAAATAGCCCACTGCTCGCTGGCCGCCGAGCTGCTGGAGCAGGAGTTTCCATGAGGTCAGCTTCCCAGAGCAGCCTCTAGGCACCCAACACCCACACTTACCTCTCCTGGAGTCCTGTGGCCTCCTCGCCCCTGCAGGGGGCTGTCCCGGGTGCCGTGTCTCCGCCGGGCAGGGGGTGTGGGCACTTGGGCAGAGGCCTGAGGTGAGGCCTTGCCTAAGGGTTCTGGAGCCTGGCCCAGCGAAGAATCGGGCATGCTGTCGGTGGCAGGCTCCTCTTTGGGCTTTGGCGGAGCAAATCTCCTCCTGTTGAAAGGCCTAGTCGGCTGGGGGGCTGAGGATGGGGGCTGGCCAGGGGCAGCAGGCCCCCTTTCACCCCCGGCCTCGCTGGGTACCTTCCCCGAGGACGTCTCTCCGGGTGCCCGGCCACTTGGGGTCTGGGGCCCCTCCTTCCCCTGAGTGCCCCCCCGGGTGCTCTCCAGATACATGTCCTTCAGGGAGAAATACGCTTCCCGGTCTGTGCCTGGGGCGGGGGCCTTCTGGGCCCGGTCCGGAGTGCCCACAGCCGCGTCTGGCTTCCTGGGGCCATCCACTCCCGAGGACGCAGGCCCCCGTGCAGCCCTGCCTCCGGGCCGGGTCTGAACCTGCTCCACATTCACAGGCCCCTGTGTCCCCGGGGGCTCAGGCTTGTCTGAACTCGGGGCACGGTTTTCAGAAGAACGGTGGCTTCGAGCTGCCTTCTCTAACTCTGGCTTCCGCAGACCTTGCTTAGGTTCCTCGTCTTTCTTTTTCTTCTTGGCCCCAGACTCCTTCTGGGGGGCTCTCTGAGGCGCCAGCTCCATGGCCTCATAGATGTACGTCAACAGGCCGTGCTCCCCATCCTCCCCGTTCTCCGGGACAGCCTCCCCGTTGGTGGTCACCTCTCCGGGCACAAAGCTGTTGATCAGCCCCAAACCGGGGTGCCCACCAGGCTCGGTCTCTTCCACCTGCCACGCCGCCGGGGTCCCGTCCTCAGCCTCCTCGGTCGGGCCCGGGGGCGCAGGCACCTCAGCCCCGCTCAGCCGCCGCTTCCGCTGGAAGCGGTCGGGGCTGAGCTTCCGCAGGGTGTCGGCATCTCCCGCCACCTCCTTCCTGGGCTTCCAGCTCTGCTCGATCTCCCGCAACTTTGCCGCAGCCTTGCGCTTCAGCTTGGCGAACCAGCGCTGGTGGATCTTGTACTCGGTCATGGTGCCAACCTCCAGGACCCCCGAGCAGGACACGATGCCCTTGGTGTTCCGGGCAGACGCCTGGTAGATGGCCGCATCTTCCTCCTGACACCTAGACGTAGGAGCAGGAGATGCCGACCCGGCCCTCCTGCCAGGCGAGAGGCCCCACGCCCCACAGCCAGCGCCTCCCGGAGCTGAGCACGCTGCCCGCCCCCCACGGGTCCCGCCCTGAGCGCCACCCGCCCCCACCCAGACATCACCGTGTCATCCAACGTACAGATGGGGAAACCGAGGCCGGCACCGGGGAGGGAGCTGGCCCAGGTCATGCTGTTCCGGGAGGGGATTAGACTTGGGGCCTAGGAGAGCTCCCTTCAGAAGCAGGTGACCCGCATAGCCCCCTTGTGAAGTAAGGATGACACAGGAGCCTTTTTTTGGCAGCTGACCTCATGGAAAATGTTTCTACGGGGCAGGACCTCCTCTGGTTGTGCTCCACTCTCAGGCTGTCAGAAACGCTCCCACCCCGGCCAGAGGGGATCCCAGGCACCGGCGGGCAGACACGTCTCGCCAGCAGCGGGTTCGACTCCGCAGCAGAAACCACCCCCACCCTCCTCCACCCCTGGATCCCGCCTGGGCATCTGCGTCCAGGTGGGCCCACTTCTGACGGGGCCACGGGACCCTCAGGCGACCAGAGAGGCCGCTTTCCCCTCACCTGTAGAGCTGCAGCGTGTGACGGTTGCCCTGATGCATGATCTCGTATTTCGGCAAGCCACAGTAGCGGTCTAGCTGGACATCATCCTTGTACCAGGTCACCTCCGGCTCTGGGTATCCTACGAAGGGGGCAGGAGACCGGGTTGCGGGAAGACCAGTTCCAAAGCAGAGGAAGGGGAGCGCAGAATGCCCCGGCTTCCCCAGACCACCGGAAGCACCTGGGCTGGCCCGCCTGCCCCACCCGCCGGAAGAGAAGGGCTATCATTTGGCTCAACTCATTTGCAGAAGCCAGGCCACGTCAGGGCTGAAAACTGTGCCCCCTTCAGCAGCTGGAAGGCAAAGAGGGAGGAGAAACTTCCTCGCTTCCTGGTAAGAAGGGAAGCAAGAAGTTTCCAGAAAGCCTTGGCTGGTAGAAATAAGCCTCCTTCCTTCAGCGTCCTGTTCCACATCCTCAACCGTGGTCACAGTTCTATCCTCAGAGACGCCCCCGCCAGCACCCCAACACCAAGAGCCCTCCTACTTCCTGCCCAGGTTGCCAAGCTGCTGGTATTTTTTGATGACATGGCTAAAACACACCCATCCACCCATCCATCCACTCATCTATCATCCATCCATCCCTAACTCCCTTCATGCTCCCGCTGCCGTGAGGCCGACCAAGGTGTCTCCCCAGCCCCTCTCCCGGGTGGGGCTTCTGGGAGAGCTTCCAACTGTCAGAGTCACGGTCCCTGCCTCCATCCCCACGTGGCTGAGGGGTCCGGTGATGGACACCTATCAGCTAATCCAATCCAGTTACTTGACCTAGGTTTTAGGAATCAAGACCTCGAGACACTCTACCCTTGGGTCTGGAACTGTAACCTCAAAGGAGGGGGCAGCCCTGTTGTCCTCACGGACCAGCCTCGAGCAAGATGGAAAGACGAAGCTCGTATTCAGAACAGAATAAGAGATCAGAGACAGACAGACAGTCTCAACACCCTTCCAAATATTGAGTCCACGCCTCGTGTGGACACAGCTGCACTCCTCAGTCCCACAAGAAGCCCGTCTAGCCTTCCCGTGAACTCGGCTTCATTTTTTTTTTTTTTTTTAATTTTGTTTAAAGAGACAGAGTGTGAGTGGGGAAGGGGCAGAGAGAGAGAGGGAGACACAGAATCTGAAACAGACTCCAGGCTCCAAGCTGTCAGCACAGAGCCTGAGACGGGGCTTGAACCCACGAACCGAGAGATCATGACCTGAGCCAAAGTCAGACGCTTAAAAAACTGAGCCACCAGGCGCCCCGCCTGCTTCATTTCTTAAGCTGACGCCAAGTGATTTCCACTATTTATGAGAACTCAGAGACCCCTAACACACACGCCCTCCAACATATGTATTCTGTGTGTGCTGACTGCCAAGCGAGGATTATAAAGATATAGAACGTCACCACCACGGTCTCTGCTCTCCGGGAACCCACCGAACAGTAGAAAAGATCACACGGGGCTCACCTGCTCTGTCTGCCCTGCCGTCTCCGGGTAAACTGCCCACACTCCTACCTCCAGCCGACCCCACTGGATCCCATCTCCTCCTGCCTCGTCAAGGACATCTCTCCAACAGTCGCTCCTGCCCCCTCCCGTGTCATCGAACCATTCCCCTCTACTACATGACTCCCGGAGGCATGGAAGCCTGCTGTATGGATTTCACAGCAAAGTGCTTCAGAAGTGCCATCCGCACTCTGTCTCCTCTCCCTCCCCATCCAGTTGGGCTTCTGTGCTCCCAGGCAGCAGCAGAACTGTTCCTGTCGAGGTCGCTCACGACTCACACATTGGCCAAATCTATGGGCAATTCTTTTTTTTTTTTTTGTTTTAATGTTTATTTATTTTTGAGAGAGAGAGACAGAGCAGGGGAGGGGCAGAGAGGGAGACACAGAATCCGAAGCAGGGTCCGGGCTCTGAGCTGTCGGCACAGAGCCCAAAGCGGGGCTTGAACTCATGAACCGTGAGATGGCGACCTGAGCCGAAGTCGGACGCTGAAACGACTGAGCCCGCCAGCCGCCCCCAACTGGCAATTCTCGTGCCTCATCTACCGAATCTGTCAGCATTGCCCCCCCACCCCCACCCCGCTCCATTTCCTGAAAACTTTTCCTCACTCTTATGGAGTGCTCTTCCTCTTTCCTCGTCTGTCTCTTCTCCTAGACCCATGTCCCATGAGGGCAGGAATCCTATCCTCTTTACTGCTATATCACCGCCACCTAAGATCGTGCCTGGCACGTAGTAGTTACTTAATAAAACCCTGCTGGATGAGTGAGTAAAGGAGTGAGTAAGGACACGAGCAAACAAACAAGCAAGGGACAGATGGGGAGGGTGTGCCTGACGTAGGAACCGTAACAGTACGGTGTGGGGGTGGAAAGCAGAGGACACGCCGGGGAACGTACAGGAACAGGGAGCAAGGGAGGCGAGGCGGCAGCTGAGGCAGCCAGGAACAAACTCTGGGCAACCCTGACTGTAAAGTGAACCCCATGTTTCCACTGTGAGCTAAAGTCCCTGGTTACATCACCACGTGTGGCCGGGGCCAGCACAGGTGTCCTCACCATCCTGTGTGATGATCTCATCCCTCCAAGAGCCCGGCTCAGAGCCTCCCTGTGCCCACAGGCAGGCATGCGCATGTGGATACAAGCTGCAGCCAGGGACACCCCCCCCCCCCACACCCCGTGGGGCTGCAGGCCGGGACCTCTGCCTCACAGCCGGCAGGCCCGAGTCTGGAACACCAGCCCGGGGACTCGCAGCCTTGTCCCCACCATCCCCAGTTTGAGAAGCTCAGCTTGAAGAGAGAAATAACGACAGATGTCAATGTAGAGTTTTCAAAGAGCTTTCAAATGTAGTTTCGTTTGGCCCTCCTGTGAAAACAACTGCCAAACATTTATGGAGGACTTTCTCTGTGCCAGCCACTGAGCCGAACGTTCTTCATGCGTCATCTCGTCGGATCCTACACAGATCCTACGGGAACGCACTGTTATTAATCCCAGGTGTAAAAGATGAGGAAATCCAGGCCCATGAAATTAAGGCTTCTGCCCCAAACCATCCAGCTGATACGCAGAAGACCCCAATTCAAATCCCTCTTTTGTACAAAACAGGCAGGTCAGGTGTTTCAACCCCTGTTTTCCACAAGAGGAAGGTGAGGCTCTGGGAAGCGAAGGAACTTAGCCAGGGTCACAAAGTTGGCACATGACAAGGCACATGGCTTTTCCATTTCCTTCTACCAGCGCCCTTTCCGGTGAGGACTGCGGGACCAATATGTAAGTGTTTATCCCCAGTAATCATTACACTGGACTCATTTCTCTACGAAAGGGCCTTTTTCAGGAATGTAGTTCTGTCTAAAGGCTCAGTCTTCTTCCTCCTCCTGCCCCAACGTCTGTGCGTGCACACACACACACACACACACACACACACACCAACATAAAATCCACAGGGTCAGGGCGCCTGGGTGGCTCAGTTGGTTAAGCACCTGACTTCGGCTCAGGTCAAGATCTCACGGTCAGTGAGTTCGGGCCCCGTGTGGGGCTCTGTGCTGACAGCTCAGACAACGATGGACAACCTCAAGGACACCAGCATTCTGGCCAGAGGGGCCCTGGGGGAGACAGCAGCCAGAAGGCCGAGTCAAGGCGAGCTAACCCCCCATACGCCCACTCTGAGGGGGAAGAGCCTCAGGGCTGTCCATCCCTTCTCCAGGACCCCGAGGGCTTCCCTCAGAGCTCCACGAGCAGGACAACCGGCACAGACCCCTCTCCCTCACGTGCTGTTAGGTTCGGACCCACCAGAAAGTATCACCTGTCCCTGGCAGGGCCCTGGTGGGGCTGACTCATCACCACCTAGCTCAGGGGATGCTAGCAGCAGGGTGGGAGGCAGACAAGCACGTGTGGTCACTCCTTCCCCACACACACCAGCCGGAGCAGCACACGAGTCCCACAGGGAGGCCAGTCTCAGCCATAGGTCTATCCACCATCTACCTCTCCAGGTTGGGAGACCCAGCCCCTGTCTCCTTTGTTCTCTGATTTTTCTGCATCCCCCTTTGCCCTCCCCCTTTCTTCCCCATACAGTCCACATTTTCTCCTTGCTCACTGGAAATGGCTTACTTGCTACGGGGATCGCAGAGACCCCTTCCCTAATCTGCTACATAAAACTCAGGTGACCTGAGATTGCTTGGGGGGGGAAGGGGCAACAGCGGGGAGGAGGAAGTTAGTTACAATAGAGGACTGAGGCATGGATGTTAGACACGGCTAGAGCCCTGGAAATCCCACAGCCCCAAGTGGGAGTACTGTAGACCCCAGCATGGCAGGTGCTCCCGAGCAGAAAGGAGACCACGGTCATCTGGTGGTCTCATTAGACATGGATGTTGTCTCAACTGAGGGGATAAAAGTTTGCTCCTTTGCATGGGGCTTAAAACAGGGCAAAGCCTCATGATGACATCGGAGGCGCTTAATAAAATGCCCCAGGAGTCTGTAAGTCAGGATCCTGTCTGGCTTCTCCACTTTGCTCTCAGAGTCCATGGCTCCGAAGGGCAGAATGGAAGAGGGAGAGGAGGGAGAGCCGTCCCTGGTGCCAGCCCCTCTCCAGTGGCCCAAGCCTCACAAAGGAATAGGCATCCGGGCTTGCTCCAGAGAGGCCCGGTGTGCTAGCTTTGTGCTCTACCCTCTCAGATCTCACAGGCTTCTTGGAGGGAGAGATGTGCGAGCAGGAAAACAGATATCGCGAGAGCTCTCCGTGGAAGTGCTGGAGATGATGTCCTACAGGATAAGCCTTTTGGGTTGGACTTGGAAAGATGAGAAGGAATTTTCCAGGCAAAGGAGTAGGCTTCTAGGTAAAAAAAACAGAGTGAAAACTCTGTCTACAAAACCCACTACAAGTACTCTAAAGAGATTTTGTATTAAAAGATGTGAGACCACAGGGACGGGGAGAACAGGTGAGGCGAGCAGAAGGAGGAACAATAGTTTGAAGGTCGGAAAGCGGATGGACAAGCAGAAACTGACTCCGCAGACCCGGGACAGCTGGCCTCTTAGGCAGCGGCGGGGCAACTGATAGCTACCCTTTGAACACGGGCGCATAAGTGCTGGCAACCACTTGCGGGGAAGGGGAAGGAGGAGAGATTATAAGTTGCTTGAAAAGCGATCAGATCTCTGGATCCCCTCACCCCGTCCATACTACCGGGTAATGGCTCCTCCCCCCTACGCATGGCCAAAGGTGAGGTTGATTATCTGGAAAGGTAAAACTTTAGCCTGAGGGTAAGCCAGCACTGCTGAGGGCATGACTACTCCAGGGAAAACAGAAAAATGTGATGACTGTGCATAAAATAAATGCTCTCTGGTGAGAGCCCACCCAACCCTCTAATCTGAATCTGCACAGTTCCTGGAACATCTTTACCCTCCGGGCAAGATACAGGAAGAGCATTCACTAGGGACTCTAGCCAGTCCAAGATGAAGGAAGTAAAGAAACTTACTTCGTCAGTTCCAGTGCTGCCAGATCACCCACCCTACAACGAAGCCCCAAGTTTTCAGGCCCCTCCCACTTGCTCAGAACTACCAGCTTTTTAGTCTCCACTCTTACCCACTACCTGACAGCCAAAGACCCCTAGGTATCTAGGAAAGCCTATACATAGAAGATGAAGGACCAAAACCATTAAGTTAAACTAAAAAAAAGCAAATTGGAAGAAACCCAAGCTATGCAGGGAGAAGGAAATTTTAGAAAGCCATCATTATTAGTCTCAGAGATCTAAAAGAAGACATTACATTCATAAAGAAAATACGATACCACAGTAAGAAAATTTTTAAGGAGCTCTTAGAAATTAAAAACCCAGTGAAAGGGGTGCCTGGGTGGCTCAGTCAGTTGACCGTCAACTTTGGCTCAGGTCATGATCTGGTGGTTCTTGAGTTCGAGCCCCACGTCGGGCTCTGTGGTGACAGCTCAGAGACTGGAACCTGCTTCAGACTCTGTGTCTCTCTCTCTCTCTCTGCCCCTCCCCTGTTTGCATTCTTTCTCTCTCTCTCTCTCTCTCTCTCTCTCTCACTCAAAAATAAATTCAAATAAGTAAACATTAAAAAATTATAAACATTCAAAAAAACAGTGGAAGAGTTGAAAGATAACACTGAGGCAATCTGGAAAGTGGAGCAAAAAAGACAAATCAATCAAAGGGGGAAGAAAGAATAAGAAAATAAGAGAATGAGTCTAGAGAAGCAGATATTCACATAACAAGAGTTCCAGAAAGAAAGAACAGAGAAAACAGGAGGAAGAAACCAACATCACAGTAATCTCAAATTTCCCAGAACTAGAGGCCATTGGTTACCAGATTGAAAGTGTCCAAGCACGCTCCAGGATGAAAAGACACCCATATCAAGATACATCATTATGAAATACCAGAACATTCTTACAAGCCTCCAGCGAGGAAAAATAAGTTTCCTGCAAAGAGTGAGGAGTAAGAACCATCTTCCTGCTCTGAATGCTAACACTGGGAGCAAGAAGGCAATGCAGCAATGTCTTCAAAATTCTGAAGGACAATTATTTTCAACTTAGAATCTAGACCCAGCCCGTTAAGTTTCTCAGGACCCACGATGGGGGGGTGGGAGGGTGGGGAGGGTGGGTGATGGGCATTGAGGAGGGCACCCGTTGGGATGAGCACTGGGTGTTGTATGGAAACCAATTTGACAATAAATTTCATATATTAAAAAATAACAATAATAAAAATAAATTGAGAGTTTAGACCATAAAAAAAAAAAAAAAGAATCTAGACCCAGCCAAACTCCCCATCAAAAGTAAAACAAAAGAGGGGCGCCATGGTGGCTCAGTCAGCTAAGCGTCCGACTTCAGCTCAGGTCATGATCTCATAGTCTGTGAGTTCCAGCCCCACATCAGGCTCTGTGCTGATGGCTCAGAGCCTGGAGCCTGCTTCCGATTCTGTGTCTCCCCCTCTCTCTGCCCCTCCCCCACTCACATTCTGTCTCTCTCTGCCTCTCAAAAAATAAATGTTGAAAAAAATTTTATTTAAAAAGAGTAAAATATAAAGAGGGGGAAAAAAAAAACATCCTCAGACAGAAGTTGTCTGACATTTACTTCCCACATACTCTGCCTAGGAAGCTACCAAAACAAGAATGCAAGTCAAGAAAAAGAAAAACATGGAATATAGAAAACGGGAAACCCATCACAGGAGAGAGGTAAAGGGAATGTGTAGGATGATGGTAAAGGGAGATCCCAGGATGCCAACCGCGTCAGACGCCTGGAACAACTGTATCACCCTGCAGCAGAATGGCTCAAACGAGAGGCAGGTGGAGGGCTCGCCATCACCATGCCTCCCGCTGTCGTGCCACCTGGGGTAGAATGGCTTTTTCACCTGATGAATCTACTGGAGGATGTAGGTCAGTAAAGCCGGAGAGTAAACCCAGAAAAAAGGACGACATGGGATCCAGGAACCTGACTCAAACCCAGGAGAAAGGCCAAGGCAAATCCCGGGATAACAGCTGGGTATGGGACCTAAAAGGCCGCCAGTTCAGACAGAAGAACGGTGATCTCCAAAAGGGGTGTCCCCAAGGAAAGCAGCTAACAAGAGTACCGATGGCACTGACCTTGCAGAAAAGTGGGTTTTTTTTTTTGTTTTTGTTTTGTTTTTTTTGGCAGAAAAGTGTTTTAAGAGGCTATCGGATGGGATAAGAAAAAGCAGCAATACACAGCAAAAAACCAATTCGGTGAAAAATTAAAGAAAGTACTAACTTGAGTAAAGACAAAAGAAAGTAACATAGTATACTACAACGTTGGTATGAATAATATCTCATAGAAACAAGATAAACAGTAAATATTCACTCAAACAAAAATCATGATACAGCCATATTGATGTTTATTTATTTTTTGGGACAGAGAGACAGAGCATGAATGGGGGAGGGGCAGAGAGAGAGGGAGACACAGAATCGGAAACAGGCTCCAGGCTCTGAGCCATCAGCCCAGAGCGTGATGCGGGGCTCGAACTCACGGACCGTGAGATCGTGACCTGGCTGAAGTCGGATGCTTAACCGACTGCGCCACCCAGGCGCCCCAATACAGCCATATTGAGAAGGTAAGTGAAGAGAAACAGAAGAAATGAAGATAGAGAGAGCCAACTCGCTATCTACCATAACAGGAAGACCAGACGGCAGGAAACTCCGAAGTCCCCAAAGTAAGCCGTGGTCACATACTATTCAGCATCGTGGAAATGCAGACACCAGAAGAAACAGCTGAAAGGTGGAAACGGTTGCTTCTGGGAAGACAAGTTGGGGCGGGGTGGGGGGGGGGATCTTCTGTATTTTGATACGTGCCTTTTAGTATAACGCGAACACTTAAACTATGTGCTTGTATTAATTTGATCAAATAAAAATTAATTTCCTTTGAAAGGAAGGATTAAGGACTTTCTGGAGGGGGAAAACAGCGCATGTAAAAGCACAGATCTGTGAAAGAGTCGGGTTTTTCAGAACACCGTCAGGATCACGGTCACGTAGCAGGCATCAGTCAGATGCCTTAGAAAGCAGTAGTTACCTCCTCCCCGCACGTCACCTAACCTACTTTGGCTTCCTTCTCCGTAAAACTTAACTAATAATAGCACTTACTTCACCAGGTTTTGTCAGAATCCAATGACAATGGAAACAGATGAATGTTGCAAAATGTGTTACGCTGTACAAAGGTAAGGAATAGATGCACGCCTCTGTGTCCCCTGGAACAGACGGTGTTCTCAGCCTGGTGCTCGGAGGGTTCTGGGTAAGGGTGGGAACTGCCCAGGAGAAGCCGATCCCAGAGAAGCTGTTTAGCTGCTGGCTGGGCCAGACAGGTGCCCCGGAATCAGGGCACGTCACAGTTGGAAACCACCAATGCCCTTGATTTACTGGAAAAAAAAAAAAAAGGGCTCTCGGAGGGAAACTTGACCTGGGCCCGTCGGCAGACGGCTGCACAGCTGGGAGGGGCAGTCCTGCAGGCCCGCCAGCAGGTCAAGGTGGTGCAACAGGAGACCCTGCTGGGAGGTCTGGAGGAGAGGCACTCCTCAGAGCCGGCTTTCCAGTACTATCACTCCACCAGCCTCCTCTTCCAAGGAGTATCACTCTACTCCCTGTTCTGCCAAGTCCCACCATGGAGCTCAGAGAAACGCAAAAAATAATAGGCTTAATTTCCAACACTTGTATGGTACTAACTGTAGCCAGGCGCCATTCCAAAGATCTCGCAGGTCTTGACGCATTCGGCCCCACGATCACCCTAGGAGGTTTGCGCTGTGGTCATCCCTGCCTCACAGATGAGGCGCTGAGAGGTCACGCAAGGTTAGGCAACCTCTTCGGTATCACATAACTGGAAAGGGGATGAGCCAGCATCCCAGCCAGCCGGTCCCTCTCCAGGGTCTGCAGTCAGAATCGTGATACCTCACCGTCTCTCAGGCTTGAGATTCACAAGCCTCAGACCACTCAGCTTAAAATGGGGACCTTTGGGAAGATGGCCTCCAAAACCTCTTTCAGGGCATCTGGGTGGCTCAGTCGGTTGAGCGTCCCTCTCTTGATTTTGGCTCAGGTCATGATCTCACAGTTTGTGGGGTCGAGACTCACATTGGGCTCTGTGTTGGCAGCGCAGAGCCTGCTTGGGATTCTCTCTCTCTCTCTCTCTCTCTCTCTCTCTCTCTCTGCCCTCCCCTTCTCTCACTCTCTAAATAAATAAATAAATAAATAACCTCAGGGCACCCTGGTGGCTCAGCTGGTTAAGCATCCGAGTTCGGCTCAGGTCATGATCTTGCAGTTCTTGAGTTCGAGCCCCACATCAGGCTCCCTCGCTCACACACTCACTCACTCTCTCTTTCTCTTAAAAATAAACATTTTGGGGGGCGCCTGGGTGGTTCAGTCGGTTAAGCAACCGACTTCGGTCGAGATCAGGTCATGATCTCACGGTCCATGAGTTCGAGCCCCACGTCGGGCTCTGTGCGGACAGCTCAGAGCCTGGATCCTGTTTCGGATTCTGTGTCTCCCTCTCTCTGACCCTTCCCCGTTCATGCTCTGTCTCTCTCTGTCTCAAAAATAAATAAATGTTAAAAAAATTTTTAAAAAAAACGAAAAAATAAAAATAAACATTTTTTAAACATTAAAAAAAAACTCTTTCAATTGGACAGCTTCTTTCCTTGGAGCTAAGATTCATTAATCGTATGTCTAAGGGTAACGAACTACACTGAAGGTAGGCTTTTGAAGAGAAGCTGTAGCTGTGGCTCCAGAATGGGAGGAAAAAGGGACCCCAGCCCACGCAGGGAGACTAAGCTGGAGAGAAAGCTAAGAAACAAATGTCAACTTGCACAGTTTTGTGCACACAGCCAACCCCCTCCATGCCCGTCCCCACAGCCCCTTTGGACCCTCCTGTGTGCTGTGACCCTGGTGTGGCTCGTACGGATGGCCTCATTACCTGTGACGATGCAGGTGAACCTGACGTCGCTGTCCTCGGACACAGCCCGGGACTTGAGCGTGGTCTCAAACAGCGGCTGGGTCTCCTCTGTTAGCTGCGCGATGATGGAGCAGAAGGTGCTCCTACGAAAGGCAAAGAACGATTCAGAGCGGCTCTCCCCCTGCCAGCATCTCCGCTGGTGTCCAATCTGGACCCGTGTTGTCCAAAGCAGCTTAAATCTTACCACGTCCATCCACCATCCTGTGGCCACAGCCCCAGTACCTGAGCAAGTCTTTCTTCAAGGGGGCCAGATCTCTTGGCCACACTGGGGGCAGGGTGGTACCAAGGGGCTGAACAGAATCCCGATACAGACCCATTCCAATAGGCAGGCTTCTGACCATGGGCCAGGATCCTAAGCATGCCAAACCACCAGCCCTGCCGTCCCCTTCCCATCCTTATCGGAAGGCCTTGCTTCACCCTCGACCATCTATCTCCAGGAAAGCTCGCACATGGGGGGAGGCACACATATGGATAGGTCCGGCCTCAGAGACGGGGACCCCAGCAGAGCAGAGCTTCCATTCATGCTAAAGAGGGAAAAGCCAGTCAACTCTCAAGGACACACAGCTCAGGGGCCTCTCCTAAAGGTTGCGCTCAGAAGAAAAGGCCCTGAATTTATGAGCAAAGACTGGAGTAGAGGAAGAAGAAGCCAGCCAATTCCAGGGGTCTAGACCCAAAGGTAGACTCTAATTCACAGGGGTGTCAGGAAAGAGAGTCTGCTCTTGGGGTCCATCCCCGGACACCACGTGCTCAGGTGAATACATGGCGGCCAGCTCCAAGACCGACCAGCACGACCGCCAAACCATCAACAGATCCGTTCCTGCAAAAGCCAGGACTTGTAGTTCCATAGGGACAATCCGCCTCCCCAAATTCAACGGCACTTGCAGGCTCGCTGAGTCCAGCACAGACTCACCGACGCTGCTCAGCATGTACGGTCCTCTCCTTCCTGGGCACGGGAAGCAAACCACCATGCCAAACCCTTTCACGGGCCAGCAGAGACACAACGCGTCCCGAGGCGTGAAGCGTAACCACATGGCCGGGTTGTGTGGTGCACAAGCCGTGCCCAGCCCCCCTCCCCCTCCCCACTCACACACCCCGTGGTGAGCAGCAGTGAGGACCAGGAGGGGAGAAGTGAAGAGAAGCAGGGGGAACTGGAGACAGACAGACAAAACATTCAAAGCTGCCTTTCTCTGTGCCTCGGAGGAGGGGCGGCCACCTGGGCAATGCGTCTGCCCGCGACCTCTCCGCCAGGAGCAGGGGAGTGTCCGTGGGAACAAGGCAAAGAGGACTTTTGCGGGGAGGGCGTCCACATTCAACTCATCATTTCTGTGGGTGGCATTCTGGACTAGAGTTTGATCCAGGAAGAGCGTCCGGGATCAGGTAAGATTCTGGAGCAACAGGGGTCCAGCCGTGGTGTCTCCAGGGAAATGCAGACACCTGGGCCTCCGGGGAACTGACAGGAGCCCTCGCCCACAAAGACTGCCCAGAAAGGGGACCCTAAGCTCTCACGCACCTGAACGCTTGAACTGGGTGTGCGGTCGGGGTTCCATAACACCCGCTGTGATACTCTCATCTGGACCTCCTCTATCGTGCTCTGCCTTTGCCTTTAGCCCACTCAGATACAGAGGGCCCTTCAACTCCCTGACACTCAGGAGACACAACATCTGAACACGTTTCTTGCTGTCCTCATACCGACCGCATATTTCTGGCTGGGGAATACCAAATCGCAACCAACCGTTTCCAGAGAAAAGTGCCGTGCCAAAAGGCATCGGGCTTCCAGGCTTCTGCAGCTAATTCAGAACATCCCTAATTACGTCCTCCCTGCAAAACCAGAATCCTATCTTACTCAGAAGCATGAGCCTGGATCTAATACTCAGCTTAGGCTCTTAAGGATGAAGCTACTTGGGCAAGTCTAAGGAAATAAGCTACTGGAAAGAGAAAAGGAGGAAATTATGCTTCAAGGAAATTTTCTTCGGGTGTTCATGCTAGATATTCAGTAGCAGGTAGTTATTTGATTTCATTACTTCTCTTGAATGGGAAAGTACACTCATCTTCCCAAAGCCACTAGGTTCTAAGTTATATTATAGAAAATGCTTGCATTGGAAACTCATGCATAACTGCCAAAAGGCATGACTAGATGAACACCCTCTGCGGGGTGGGGCTGGGGTGCGTTAGGGCAGGGAGAGTCACTGCATATGCGGTCAAGGTCCACCCGCTTTCTGACCCCATCCTCCAGACCACTTGGATAGACTCTGAGCAGGGCTGCTTCCAGTCTCCTGGAAAGCCAGAAGTCCACACATCTGGAAACAGTCTGGTCCCACCCTGACACCTCCAAGTCCTTCCAACTCTGTGACTTCATAAGGATAGCACAGCCTAACTAATCGCGTGTTTCTAAAGAACACCAGAACCGTGGGCTTATCACAATGCGCAAAGGACCCTAACTGTGCCCTTAGACTTGGTTCTTTACCTTGCTTTAAAGAAACTTCCAAGATCCTTTCTCTGTTAGCACTCACCGCGCCCCTCTGAGTTGGCTGTGATCCCCTCCCCTCCACCCCCTCCAGATCATCAACCAACCCAGAACAAAGGCTCTTTGATGTTCTCCTATATCAAAGGAAACGTACAGGGTAGGCGCTAATCATGTCGGTAGACATGATTAGCTACTCAGAGACCAGTTGCCTTCTCAGAAACCTTTCTCTGTGTAAAGAAACCGTAGGCAACTCTCCCCAGACCTACCAGAGTCTGGGATGGGGCCCAAGGGGTGGGAGATATCCAGGAAATGTTCCGACTTTTATGATAGAAGTCAGTTGCGGGAGAAAGCTGTCCCCAGCTCGGGAGGCAAGAGAACAGGCATTCGATGGGCGAACCCCGACTGTGAGCCTGATGCTCAGGTCCTGCCTGGCTCTGGAGCAGATTCCGAGACCATGCGAAGGCAGGCATACGCTAACGTGGTATTCCCGGACCTCAAAGAGTTCATAGTCTCGCAGGGATGGAGAGAGCCCAAAGGGAGGGAAATTGGAGAACGAGGTGGTAGAAAGAGAAGAGACTGAGAGGGAAACGCTGAAGTCATTAGCCTTGCGTCAGAAGATAGACAATGAGGTGCCAAATCTAGACAGGGGATTACAAACACCGCAGACACCTAGGATGGGTCAGTGGGTCACATGGCGGGTGGCTCTCTGTCCTGGCCCCATGGTGCCTCTCCCGGGGGCACAGACATACAGTAACAGGCATCTGGGGAAGCCTTGCCTATTTCTGGGTCCCAGGAAGCCTTTCAGCGGTCCATGCAGGCGTCAACTCTGGCCCCTGTGAGACCCACGCTCACGGGAGTGCCCTCTCACACCTCCCCCCCTTCCCGCCCTCCGGCCCTCCCCTCACCCCATGCAGCCCCATTAGTGCACAAGCAGTCACCCGGAGGCCCTTCAGTGCCCAGACCCGAGAGAAAAAGGCAGTCAGAGAAATGTAATGCAATGTGCGTTTACCTTCCAGAGCTGGGGTGAGACAACCGGTTGCTTGATAAGCTAAGCGAAAACAGCAAATGGAATCATTAGGCCCGAAGAGCAAGGAGAGGAGGCAAAACCAACAACAGTTTGCAGGGTATTAATTGGCCACCATCTGGGGCCCGGAGGCCTTTCTATTAAAAGGGACCAGCTGTCTTAGTTGGCCTGCTCCAGTTAGCAAGTGGCCTCACCACCAGGCACACCGGTGTATCTGAAACGGAGAGCTCGTTAAATGCGGCAGAGTCCAGGGGAATGGTTAGGCAGGAAGGAAGGCCCCGTGGGGCTGCGCTTGGAGAAAAATGTGTCCCAGGCCACTTGGGTCACTGCCCCCAAGAGAGGGGCTCACGGCCGCCTGGCGCGTGTCCCCACCCCACAGCACACCAGCCTGGGGGCAGCTCCCACTTTGGCTTTTGGGGGGAGCAGAGCCCCCATTCCTAGAAATCCCCTAACGGGCTAGGAAGGAGACAGGTGGCTTGGAGGACGCCCATTAATAGGTTAAAGTACAGTTAAAGGGGCCACACAAGGCAAACCAGCTGGAAGAGAGAAGAGGAGAAAAACAAAGCGGTTAATTCAGCAGGAGCCAGGAGGCACCCAGCTCGGTCAGACCAGCACAAGGGCCCATTATGTCTAGGGGCCCTGATCACCCCTCCTGCCCCGGGTGGCTGAAAGGGGACACTAGCTGGGGGCTGCGGATCCACCCAGGGAGACCACCCCACCGGCCCCTCCCTCCACCTTTCTTCACACAGACACCTCCAGGCGAGGCCACCCCCTCCACTCTTACTCCCTTCAGCTGCCCCTATGAGGACAGGGATGGTCTGTCCCTTTATAACCCAAAACCCAACCTCAACCTCTACCCCAAAACACGGCTTCCTCTCAGGGGTTCCTGGGTGTGTGGCCACCTCCAGCATCCTCCCAAACTCCAAACCGTAAATGTGCCATTCTGGACCCCTCCCTCTCCTCCAGGTCCCAAATCCAGCCAGTCAACAATTCTCGGCCCTGCTTTCTTCCTTTCGCTCTACCCCTGCTGTCGTGTTCTGATCTAGACCCCCACGGCTCCAAATCCGATGACCACCTCAGCCCCCTTTTCCTTCGCCCCTCATATCACACCACTTCCCTGAAAAAAATGTGACAGTCCCCGCCCCCCCATTGTACATTACACTGAGTCTCAACTCCTTAACTGGGCGGGCAAGGCCCTCCCTGATCTGCTCACACACCCCCTATGACTATCGTTCTCTCCTTCCCAATACCATGTTCCACTGGAACCAGACCTGTCCCTAACTGCCATGGACATGTCCACGCCTGGCCTCTGAGCCCATCCTTCTGGCCTCCTTGCTTGGAAAGCCCTCCCTCCTTCCTGCTGCCCACCCAGCCTTCAGACCTAGCTCTTTTTTGTAGCTTCCATACTCCTAGCACAGTGCTCAGCTGACCGCAGCCATTCAACAGCTGTTTTGTGGAAGGGAGAGAGAAGAGAGTGAGAGAGAGGGAAAGAAGGTAGAGAGAGGGAAGGCAAATGCATCTCTCAAAAAGGAAGGGTGCCGCCCCCCAGAGGGAGCTGCTGCTCCAGAAAAGATGGAGAGAGCGAGAACGCAGCTGCCTCTGCTCAGAGCTTTAAAAATCCTCTGGAGGCCGCGTGGGCAGAACCTCTCATGGTTCCCAGACACTGGCCAAGTCCATCCTTTCCTGACCATGGACTTCCTTTGCCTTTCACCTCGTAATTGAGAGATTTGTCCTCTGGTGGGTCTGGATTTCTTCCCTGGGAAGGAGAGGGAGAGAATCAGCTCTCTAATTCCAAGAGGAGAATGACAGGTGCCACCTGCAAGGAGATAAGGGACTGAGCTGCGATGGTGACCCCCTCCCTGGCTCTCTCTAGGGCTGCTCTGTTCCCTGTCCTGCGCTCTCCGGGTTTCACCCCTACGCTGTCAGCCAGATCCGGCAGGAGGAATCCTGTGCCACGGAGGCAGCTTATCTTCAGAAAGTGGGAGCGCTGCCCGTGCCCTGCCAACTGGGCCAAAGCTAGGCTTAGGGCCCCATCCAGGCAGGAAACTCTCCCTTTACCGCCTGTGAGGAGGTCAGAATCAGGGGCACCAAACGCTGGTGCAGAAAGCCCTGGAACCGTTCTTAGTGCCACCTTCATTTTACAGGATGGGGATTCAGGGCCCAAGAAAGGCCTCTTGGTAAAGAAGGAAAAGTGAGCCTGGAGGGAGCCAGGGCTGGCTGTGGAACCCGGGGCCTCCCATTCTTCTTGGCTTTCACATATTCTGGGATGTAAAAGGCCCTTGGAAAGTCCTAGCCTGATGCCTCAGTTTCCCTAAAAGCCTGAGACAGCCTGCCTGACCTAAGCAGGACAGAAGAGGTGTTCCAAAGCTGTCTGTAGCAAACACCATAGCTTCTGCTGTTCCTCTGAGCCCCCTTGGGCCAGGGTCTCCAAGAAACGGGGGATAGAGACTCCTAAAGCTCCCGAGTGTCCCTCGGAAGGTAGTTAGTCATAACTAGACCCACCTGCCTATACCTCCTTAACCTGCTCCAGCCTACCCCTGCCCCGTCTTCTACAGGGATGAGGCCCTAGGGGCTGGACGCCCTAGGAGGCTGGGCCTATAGTTTGCTGGGACCGTCCACATGCTGGAACTCTGCCCCCAGTGGGCGTTACAAATATCCTTGAGCTGACTACTGACTGGAAACCACTTCAGGGCTGTGGATTCAGGGGAGGGGAGGTATGCGCAGGGATCCAGGCTCTAGACCTGGACCAAAGCTTCCCGTGGCCCAGGCCCCAGCCCAGCTGTCCATCGGTCCCCAAGGGGCAGCCCGTCCTCACAAGGGCCTCGTGAGCTCCATGCATAGAGGGAGACCCAGAAAATGGTGGAGCCAAGAGTGAGTGGAACAGAACTTGCCTCTCAGTCAGGACTCTGGGATAGTCAGGGTTCATCTGGGCTGGAGCCAAGGACAGCTGGCAAAGTCCTCAAGGGACCCTCTTTCTCCTTCATGTCTTGGGCCCTCTTCCCATCCCCACAGGCAGTCAGGCTGTTCTGAGGGACAGAAGACTGCATGGCTGCCTGCTCTAACGCAAGAGTCAGGCCTCGCTGGAGAAGTGGGAACTGCCGCCCCTCCTCTCCCCAACACAGCCCCATTCACATCCACACTCTCCCCTCTTTGGCCAGAGGCTTTTCCGGAGGTGAGATCAGTCTGGCCCTCCTTGTCCCTCAGGACCTGTCGGGGTCTGTAGCCAGCTGGCAGGGGCAAAACCGGGTCCACAGGCCCGGACTAGAAAACCCTCTCTCACACCGCCCCAGCCCTGCCTCCTCCAAATGCTTGACGCAAAGAGTATCCTTTTAAGAGCATTCTCATTTAGGTTCAGGGGGCTTGAACCAGTCACTCCCATCCCACCTGCAGTTCTCAGGCCGGCCCACTGTTTTGTGCTCATGGGTTAGGCAATTAAAATGTATCTACCATCAAGGTAGGTGTCCACTCTCCAGCTTTTTCTCTAACAGTCCAGATCCACTGTCTTCCCCATTCTGCCTGGTTTTCAAGCCGCCCCTGCTTCCCTCCCTCCATCACTGCCTCTCTTCTATTTGTTCTGCCGTATTGACAAAGGCCAGATGCAGGAGGCAAAGCCCAGGCAAGTCACTGTGACAAGTGGGACACAAGAGTGACGCTCCTACAAGCAAGTCAGCTTCCCCCCACAGGCTGGAGTAAATGTCTCAGGTTCATTCCAGCTTTTCCGTAGAGTCAATGGTTAGGAGGAAGGGGCATTCTTTCCTGGCAGCCAGGGGCCTTGTCCAGTCTGACTCGGTCACCGATGCCAGCCCTCAGCCCTGCCCCAGACATGTGACACCATTTGACGAGTTTTATGCAGAAACCGGTTCCGGTTACATTTGAACTTTTCCAACTCCAAGGTCAACAGAACTCAGCCAATTCACGAGGAAGTGCCTGGGACTTTTCCTGAACGTCCTTGATGCCTGTTTTGGTGCTGTTTTAGGAACGGAGGACAAGAGGTCCCCAGACAGCTTCTCAGAGGAGTGGCTGTTTTCTGCATAACCCACAACAAGCCAAGTTCTGGGGCTGTGACACAGCCACTGTCCCAACAGCCAACCATCACGGTTCCCTTTGGAAAACAGGCTCCAGAGCTGGAGGGAAACTGACCTGCCCAGAGGGGGCAGGAAATGTCCATCTCCATGGCAGTACATGTGTCCCTGGGTGTCCACCTGCCATGTAGTGCTCGTATGCCTCTCTACTGACCGACCGTGTGTCTTTGTCTGTGGGTAGTCTAGCTCCTAAAACAAAGAGAGCAGCCACACCTCTCACTCTTGACAGAGGAGCAAAGGGCTCATGGCCGGACCCCTCCCTCGGCATCCCGCTCCCCCAACTTGGGCAGGGCAACTGGCTCCCCTGGGAACCCCAAGCTCTGACTCTTCAGACAGGGCCAACCTCACCCCACCTCATCCCCCCGCCCCCCTTCACCTCACCAGCCCCACAGAGATCCTGGGGAAGACCACAGCCCCCGGGGCCCAGGGGAAGAACCCATCTGCCCAGAAAGAAGAACCTTAATTTTTTCCTGGTGAACACCACCCCCAACACCACCACCCCGAGCTAAGTATCCCCCACTGCGGGGGGGTCCCCCTAGCGCCCCCCCTCCCATCTCTCCGGTCCCCCCACCCCCTGAATACTCTCCCCTCCCTTCTAGCCAGGGAGGAATTTCAGCCACTCCGGTCCCTTATCCCCTTATCGCTCACTGTGGAATCCGAGGCCAGGGAGGAGCCGCTGCGGGGTGAGGGTGCGGGTGGGACCGTGGGCCCCGAGGGAGGAAGGGAGGGGACAGAAGGGAGGCCTTCGGGGCCCCGCGAGACCTCCCCCTGAGTGGGGCCCTGCTCCTCTCTCTGCCCGAGGCCCGTGGGCCCCGAGGGGTCAGGACAAGAGGAGCCGCGAGGGGCCTCAGGGCCACTGCGCCTGGACCCGAGAGGCGGGCGCCCGGGTGCCATCGAGGGTCCCGCCGCCGGCCCCCCACCAACCACCCCACCCCCACCCCGCGGCGCGCCGCTCACCTGGTCTCGGGCCTCACGCTGAGCAGGTAGCTGCGGCTGGCCGGGCTGGGGATCCACACCGGCCCGTCGTCCTCGCCGTCGCCGCCCGCCCCGGAGCGCCAGCCCGCGCCCCAGCCGTGGCCGGGGTCCCTGCGCGACCCCATCCCGCCGCCGGCCCCTGCCGCGCCCCGCTCGCCAGGCCCCTGCCCCGCCGGCCGCCGCTCCCGCCCGCGGCTGACGCGCGCCCCTATTTATAGCCCCGCGGCCCGGCCGTCGTCACCTGCTGCTGTCCCTCCCCCGGCCCCGGGCCGGCGAGCACGGCCTCCGAGGCGCAGGGGGGCGCCGGGCCTCGCCCGAGGGCCCGACGCCTCCCTGCCCGTCCGCTCCCCGGGCCCCGGCCCCGCGCGCGCCCCCCGAGCCGCCCCGGCGTCGTCGGGGCCCGGCCCCGGGAGGCCTCCCGCTGTGCCCCAGCTCCCACGCCCCGGGACCCCGGCTTCCCGCCAACCTTCCTTCCCCGCCCCCCCACCCCCACCCCTTCGCAACCCTGCAAGTGCGGGCTCCGCTGAAGGTGCGGACGCCCCCGGGGAGCTGCGGGCCCGGCAAGCGGCGTGGGCGCCCAGGGGGTCGGGACCGGCCCCCGTCTCCTTGCTGACAGCCCGGCTGCCCCTCGCCTCGCCGGGGACTGCAGTTCCCCCCCCCCCCCCTTAGGCAGACCCACCTGTCTCCGTCGAGTGACCCCGGGAGGTCAGAGCTCCCCCGGCTGCGTCTTGTGTTCCCGTCCATTATCCAGCGTGGCCGAAGGGCTCAAAACCCACTGGCAGAATAATTGTAGCTCCTTCTCCACCCAGCCTCGGTTTCCCAGCACCCGTGGGGGGAATGGCTGCGTCCTGACGCCCAGAACACAATTCAACCGGGCGGCGATTCCCAGAGCAAGGTTGTAAGCACTGCCTAAATCTGGTTCTAAATGTTGGGAGTGACCAACATTTATCCATCCTTCTTTCTCCTTTTTCCATGAAAGCACTTTATGGAGGAAGTGCCTGGAGCTGGATGGCTACGGTCATTAGGAACTTAGAGCAAAGGAGGGGGGTACCTGGGTGGCTCATTCTGTCAAGCTTCAGGCTTCCGCTCAGGTCATGACCTGACGGTTCATACTTCAGCTCAGGTCATGACCTCACGGCTCATGAGTTCGAGCCCCACGCAGGGCTCTGTGCTGATGGCTCAGAGCCTGGAGCCTGCTTTGATTTCTGTGTCTCCCTCTCTCTCTCTACCCCTCCCCTCCCCCAGTTGTGTGCTCTCTCTCTCTCTCTCTCTCTCTCTCGAAAATAAACACTTAAAAAATTAAAATAAAGTAAATTTTAAAAAGAAGTTTGGAACAAAGGAGTACAACCCCTCTGTCCTAGAAGCTGCATCCATGTATCTTCCCAGTCCCTTTGGAAACGGCCCTTCCCCCACTCTCACCGTGTGACTCCGAGGTGAACCCATCCCTGGCCTCAATCGGCCGACTCAAGCCACCCTATTCATGGTACCTCTCTCCCTGACCACAAAGGGAAGAATCACACCCAAGCCAAGCCAAGCCAATCAGAGTTCTTCACGGAAATGTTTTTAACTGGAATTGGGAGAGAAAAGCAGTCTCTCTGTGCTGGAAAGCTGGGAGCTGGGAGGTCACTGACAGAGAGAAGCAAAGCAAGGGGCTCAGAGTCCTGGCGACTTCCAGGTACATTGCGTTCCTGAGATCCGGCCTTGTCTCTGACCTTCTTGCGGGTTGGCAGTTCAAACATTTCACGGAATCGGGGTACCCAAAAAGTTCTTCCTTTGCTCACGCCCCTTCAAATGAGGCTTCTGTTGGTGGAATGTGAGTCCTGACCAAAACTAAGGCAGTTTCTCCTCGTGAGCCCAAATCCATCTCCCAGCCACATGTCCCCATTTATCCTTGTTGTTGGCTCTCTCAGAATCTCTTCAGGCAGCTACGGGACGCTCCTCCAAGTCTTTGGAAGCTTGCTGGAAGTTTTGGGTCATTTGTTTAAGCTGTGTGAACACCCATGGGTCAGGCTAGGGCAATGTGATGCAGGCAGAAGCCACAGGATCTGTGATTCCAGGAACCTTTTGTCAAATAGGAAAGACTGGCATATGAACAGAATGCGGTGAAGGTGAAATGCACAATTATAAAACTAGGTAGAGGGGGAGCATAAAAATATAGAGCAAAGAATGGGCTGCCAGGGGTTTTGGTTGGGACAGTTTACGAGGCAGTAAAGCTTGAGGATTTTGAAAATTGCATCGGTGCTCACCAAGTCGACTGGGGGACGGGAGAAGGATACACAGACTAGTCCAGATGGAGGGGCTAGTGTGGACAAAGATAGGGAGGTGCACAATAACCCGGTGGGCATGTTGCTCCAGTGTAAAGGAGATGGGGGAAATGGACAATTAGGCAGGGCCAGTTCCAGAAGGTTTCGTCTGGTACACTGAGGAACCTAGACTTCCCTTCGAGCCCATCTCTCACAGGACCACGGATGTGGTCCCACTAGTCACCCTGGTGGCCCTCCAATTTATCAATTTCCTTTTGAAGATGTGACCCACACAGAGGTCACCCCACAGCAGCCTAGAATTGAATTAGCACCTCTCTGGGTGTGTGCCCCACGCCCTAGCAACGGCTTTGCTGCAGCCAAATGATTTCATTGATCCTGAGCCCGTGCATGTTCAGCGTGAACCACCGCTCACCTAAGTCCTTCCCACTCCTGCTTGTAAAGTCTTTCTTACCCTAAGGGCAAACTTGTACCTTTTTCCAGTTAAAGCTCACCTTCTTATTCTTAATCTCACACTCCCTCTCCTCCTTGTCTGAACCGTTTCGGGTTCTGTTCCTGCCATCTGGTGTCCTTCCAGCTTCTTGTGGCCGTCTGCCAATTTAATAAGCAAGACTTTCATGAGGATGGGGGCAGAGCGGAGGAAGGGGCACTGAGACACCCAGGGATGGAGAGGTCAGAAAGGCATAATCTCTTTCCTCTCTAAGCTTACAGTCTAGCCGGACAGAGAAAGGGCACGTCGAGTGGTGTCAACCAAGTCCGAGGCTGGGAGTCCAGCCTCTCTCTAGCCGGGAGGCTGGAGACTCAGGTTCTAATTCTCCTCTGCCGCTGAGTGTGACCTTGGGCAACGGCTCCCCATCCCTGAGTGTGAGCTTTCCCCTTTGGAAAGAGGAGTGAGGCGTTCCCTTTATGATCCTGGAGGTCGTAGGTGTTCATTCAGCAAGTGTTTGCTAAGTACATGCTGACTCCTGCGCTCCAGGCATCGTGCCAGGCACCGAGGGTACAGGGATGAATGTTCTAGTCTGGACCCTGGAGAACCTCTCCAGCGGAAGAAAGATAGAACCTCTGATAGAAGTTTGCACAGAGAAGCTCGTGCCGTGGTTTTGCATTTGGAAATAACTGTCATCCAAGGTTTGCTATTGGATGCGCCCTGGTGAAGTGTTGCAGGAATCTGTTAGTGGTGCCAGGATCCTCTCACCCGGTTGTTTTGAACTCCCCGGGGCCCTAGAGTTACCGGGTGCTTGCAGTAGGAAAATCTTGGGCTACTGCTTTTTTTGTTGGTTTTTTTAAAGGTTTTTGTTTTTGTTTTTGTTTTTTTTTTCATTTTGAGAAAGAGAGAATGCAAGTGGGGAAGAGGCAGAGAGAGAGGGAGAGAGAATCCCGAGCAAGCTCCACAGTGACAGCGCAGAGCCCGACGGGGGGCTTGATCTCACAAACCACGAGATCATAACCTGAGCCGAAGTCGAGAGTCGGGTGCTTAACCTACTGAGCCACCCAGGCGCCCCTTGGGCTACTGATAATTAACATATTTAGCTCAGCAATGACGGGGGAAGTTGCTCCCTGTCCAAGAATGGCGGGGTCTCCCAGGACACTCTGACCCAATTACATCAGCCCCTCCCATCGAGGCGTAGAAGAGTTTGAACACACCTTCTGTTCCGACTTCGTTCCACTTCTTCCCCTTCTGACTCAGCTCTCTTTCTTCCAACACTGACAAAAGTCAGAGAGAACAATCCACTCTCCTTTGAAGCACTGGCCAAAAGCACACATCACCCAACATTTATTAGCTATCAGGACACCATTCCACACTCCTCACCATCTTCCCCCTGAACTTACTGAGCTCGGGCCACCGCACGTTGAGCGTCACTGTGTACCAGGCTCCGGTCCCCTGCCATCACCCCTGCCTTTCTAATAACTCAGCCAACACACTGGCAGCAGGTCCCCCTAGCTCATCCCCTCAGAGACCTTCACCCTCACTTCCTGTAGCAACCCAATCAAATGCCATCTCTTGAACCCAGTCAGAGGAATTTCTCCAGCTCTAAAATGCCATTTTGTTATCATCTTTCCACCTACGAAGCCTGCCCTCTGCCTTAGGGCGACTCCAGACTCCCAGCCCCCCCCCCCCCCCGACTTCTCCACTCATGAGTTTCTTCTTGGCTTCTTGATCCTCCTCACCCCATCCCCGTCGACACACAGGCATAGCGTGGGGTAGACAATAACTTCAACTACAGCTACACTCTCCTCAGGGATCCCCTTTCCCTTGCCCCTTGACCTTCTACTCACTCTCCCTTGCTGGTTCCTAACCTGGGATCTGGCCGCGGCTTCTTGCTCCCAGTCTGGCCCAACTTTCTGGTTTCCAACCTGAGTCTGATCTCAGGCAACTTGGCAATCCCTTCCCAATTCCCCAAGCTGACCTTCTCCTTTCCCTACAGCCATGGTTCCAAACAAGCTCCAACCTCCCCATCCCCCTCCTCGCTTGCAATGGTCAGCAGGGAAAAGTGGGAGCATCGGACAAGAACTTCAGCTTTGAAGGAGGACAGGCTATCTCCATCATCTCTGAGTCATACTAACCTCTGCTTCAAAACGTCTATTGTTCTTTCCAGGGCTCTCAAACTTCTGCTCCGTCAGCTCTCCCTGCCCTCCCCCTGCCCGGCCTCCTTCCTCACCACCCACGAGGGCGACAAAATGTTTGCTTTTCCTGGACATGTTCACCCCAACTCTCCCTTCCCTCCCTGCCTCCGCATCTCAAAAGAGCTCGAAGGAAATCAGGCGCATCATCAAGCAGTAATGAGTTGCCAGAATTGGGTTATAAAGTGCAAGCTTTGGCCTTCTGGAGCGGACACAGACCAATGGCCGGAGCCAGGCCCGCCCAGCAAGAGTGGCCAGATGCCAGTCCCTGAGTGCGACAGTGGTGCTCCTGGGGGTCAGAGCCGGCTCCCTGGCCTGGAGCAGGGACACGCCTGAGTGGCAGAACATGTGGCCCCAGCCATGTGGAGGGGAGGAAACGAGGGAGTGGGGACAGGGGGTGGGGCGGGGATTACCCAGAGTCAGCAGGAAGGGGACCGGGTCATCCTGTAGTAACCCCTCCACCTCTCACTGGGAATAAATACCCTACTTCTCAGGCAGCCCGTTTCATTTTCAAGAGGATTTTCCTTTTATCGAGTCTCATTCTGTTCTGCCCTCTGAGGCCACACAGAGGAAGTGTGACTGGTCCCAGAATGCTTCTTTTCTTGACGAGATTTCGAGTTCCTTCAATAGCTCCTTGAATGAGATGGCACCGAGGGCCCTACACCAGACTGGATGCTCCACGCTGCGAACACGTACGCTTTGCCAGTGTCTGCCTTAAGCTACTGTGCCGTTAACCTTACGCCGCACACGTGAGCTCTTCCGGGCTCCGTACCACCATCACCAATGTCACTCTGCTCAATAGACTGTCAAGATCTTATTTTGCTGTGTGGACTCAGGCTGAAGTAGCCTTTTCCACAAGCCATGGCACAGGGATTGAGTTCAGAGGTCAGTGAGACCTTCCTTATGAAGCCACGTCAGCTTCCACGCCGTGCTTCCGAGCCCCCCAGGCCTGTGGCCCCTCTTCAGGGCAAGTCATTAATAGCACGGTAAGTTAATCGAACACATGTCCACCCCTCCAGTTTCTTCTTTCTGTTTTTCCTTCCTTTGATTCCATTCATTTTGAAGGTCTTAGCCCTGAGCTCAACAAAGCCCTGGATTGTGGCTGGTCCTGCCCTCCCGTGAGGCCCTATCGCTGAAGCTGTCCTTCCGGCAAGCCAATCTGCAGTGCTCTGGATGGCTTGTCTGGCCTTCCCTCAAGGGCCCTCAGAGCTCCCATCTCAGGCAGCTGAGCCCCTGACCCTGGAGGGTGGAGATCCTGGGCCCTCCCTTCCTGGGTGAGCTGGCCACTCTGGCTGGCACTCCAGGGACTGCAGAAGTGGCCACATCTGCGCTGGAGTAAGTGGACACCAATTAGAGGATTACTGGCTACAAGAAGCCACTCCTGATTCTGGTTTGATTGGAAGGGGAATTTGGGACCTGGGTAGAGCTGCCCCAGCCGGGTGCCCTCCCCAATGCATCTACTCTCATTCCACAGCAGCCCTGTCCAGAATAAGGCAATCACAAGATGAGAGGGTGACTCTGTGGTCAGGGGACAGGTCACTAAGGCCCAGGACACAAACGCCGCACCCTCAGAGAGACCAGGAGAGCCACCACGTCCCCCACCCCCCCCACCTCCAGCCCAGGCCTGTCCTGGTCTTCTTACAGCAGGAGCAGGTAGGTCCTTCTCCTCCAAGTCTTTCTCTAAGGAACCTCGTGTGTCTCAGCCAGCCCTCCATTCCACAGCAGCCACATCTCACCGTCCATTCACAACTCTCAGCAACAGCAGCCGCCAGGACTGCTCACCCACGGGACACCACCGATCATTTTTAAGATCATTTTCCAGCTTGCTGGCACCCACCATGTTTGCCTGTAATGGACCACTCCTAGTGTGTGAGCCCGTCACCACCACCACGCTTGCCCACCCCCAAAGTCAAGTGCCATCTCCAGGCTCTAAACCCTCCAGCTGCCCAAACTCTCCTGCCTGCCCTCCACAACTTTCTGCCCTTTCCTTGCCAGCCCCTCCCCCTTCCCCTCCTCAGCTGCCACTCCCCACCCCTCCCAACCCCACTTGGAAATCATATTCAAAGCCCTCCTCCATAGACAATAGAGCTTCTCAGGAAGCAAAACCTACCCTCCTCCTCAGATACAAAAAATATTCAGCCCTGTCTATGCACCATGGGTCCTAGGGAGAAATTCCAAGCAAATTGGTCTAAGGACCAGAAAGTCCCAGAGGAAAATGGGAATTGTATACACAGTGTGCCGTGGGCTATAACTGAAAGAGGGGGGCTGAGAAACAGTGGAGCTTCTCAGTTTCATAAACGAATGGCCCATCAAGGAGCAGCTGAACCACTCTGCAAGCATCAAAGGCATGAACTATCCCCATCTTCACAGAAAAGAGAGGCAAAAGACACACACACACACACACACACACGTGTATATATGTACATACACACATATATATACACTACACACATACACGCGTGCATGTATACATACACACGCGTGTATATGAATACATGTATACACATGCGCACACACACGTATATATACACACGCATACACGTGTGTATATGTACATACACACATGCGTATGAATACATATATACACACGTGTATGTGAATACATATATACACACGTGTATATGCACACACGCACACACACACGTATACATATACACGCGTGCGCACGTGTATATATACACATGTGTATATACATACATATACACACATATATACGTACGTATACACACGTGTATATATGTACATATACACATACGTGTGTATATACGTACATAAACACACATATATATACACTACACACATACACACGTGCATATATACATACACACGCGTGTATATGAATACATATATACACACGCGCATACACATGTATATATACACACGCATACACATGTGTATATGTACATACACACATGCGTATGAATACATATATACACACGTGTATATGAATACATATATATACACGTGTATATACACACACGCATACACATATACATATACACTCGTGCACACACGTGTATATACACATGTGTATATACATACACATATACACACATACATACATACGTATACACACACGTGTGTATACGTACGTATACACACACGTGTATATACGTACGTATACACATGTGTGTGTGCATATATGTATACACACACAAATACCATGCCCACCTATGAAACGATGGTGCTGCCGGACCTCTGTCATGTGAGCACATGCCAGGATGGGGGCTTTTCCCAATCAGAACTAACCTAAATGGCTTTATCATCCCTTTGCCCCATACAATCAATCATATAGATATTGACTTTTTTAGTATTCATGCACTAAAAATTCAATTTCAATTTGCAATAATAAATATAAAAATAAGAGCATTTTCAAAGGCCAATGCACTACACAATGAACTAGCTCAAGAACTCATCTGCACCTAGGTCCCTAATGAAAAGACACCTAGGGAACAGAGGGATCTGAAGATGCTTCTGAATTATCACGTGAATGGTTCAAACTTGGAAAGGTCTGACAAAAGCCCAAAGAAAGATACTTAGAGAAGAGCCAGACTCTGTCTGAAAAAGCATAAATCTGATGGAAATGATAATAGAAACAAATGCAAACAAGTGATACTGCCTTTGAGGGGAGGGGGGGGAGAGGGATCATTTCCATTTTTTGTGTGTGACTAAGGACCAAAAGTCAATAAATAAATAAAACAATTGAAAATGAGAAGAAATGCAGTTAAGAGTTCTTGCCTTTAGGGAGGTCTCCTCTCTTTGATATAAACCTATAAGGAACAAGAAGGTAAAATCTAGCCCAGCTCAGGATCCTCAGAGATTTAAGCCACCACCACCACCACCACCCCCCCCCCCATTTCACAGATGGGAGTATTGAGGCCAAGAAAGATCAAACAACTTAGTTATAGAGCTTCTGGTTTCTAGTCACTGGCTTTCTTCATTCTAGCACATTGCCAGGGGGTTCAGTCAAGGAAGTAGGGGTAACCCCCTGAGGAAATAATTCTGCAGAAGCAAAAGTCTGTATGCCCGGGACTCTTCCTTGCACTGACAAAGAGGGAGATTTATTAAATGTTAAACAGGAAACGGGTTAAGTAAATTATGTTGATTTGAAAATGATTACAATGATTGAAAATGAGGATTTAAGGGCTATGTAGAAACACGGAAAATGCCCAGATACAATGTTAAGTAGAAAAAAGTAGGGTACAGAATCAGAGGCAATGTGGTGCTGCTCGCACCTGAGTGAATCCCAGCATTGCCCGCAACGAGCTCTGTGGCCTTAGGGAAATTACTCAACCATTCTGAACCTCCAAAGAATCCTAGTGTTTTGAGTTTTGAGCCTACATAAGAGAATGAATGGAAGAATAATGTCTGTCATATGGAAATTTTCAATTTCCGGTTGTTACCATAATCATATCATATTCAGCTAGGAGCTGAACAAGAGTCCAGTTGGAAAAGCGGTTGGGAAGAACTGGAAACTGATAAGACAGTAATAAAAACAAATGCAAAAGTAAGATGGGATTATAAATACACGTTTTTTATTTTCTCTAACAATGTGATGTCATTTTCCAATAAGAAAAATGCATTTAAAAAAAAGAAAGAAAGAAAAGATAAAGGCATTTTAAATAGGGACCTCAAAGAAAAAAATCCTATTCTTGGGACCTGGCTCCTAGTTTGCTCCTTCCTCCAGAGGGGCCCAAGGTTCCCAGCACCTGGTTCCTAAGGCTGCTGTGGCATCTGTTCATGGAAAAGGTCAAGAATGGCCTGGATCCCTCGGAAAACACGGCCGGGGGGGGGGGGGGGGTAATTGAAGGGGTGATGACACGGCACATCCTAGAATCTAGAACATTCTGTCGTGCTCAGAGTAGACCCTGAGACAACTTTGTAGCGACCAGTTGAATCAGACTCTTTCATTCCCACGTGCATACGTGCGTGCACTCACTCGCTCACTCACTCGAACACTCTTGGGACCGCTACGGTTTGCAAGGAACCGTGCGAGGAGCTTTCAAAGAATTAGACTGACCCACTGGATGAATTTGAAACAATCTCCATTGCAGAAGTGGAAAAAAAAAAAAAGCAAGCTTCAGAACACTGCATAGAATGCTACCATTTGTATTAAAAATAGATATATAAATATACATATTTATAAACTTGTAAATGCATAGAATTGCTCAGAAAGGGTACACAGGATCTAGGTAACAGTGATTAGTTCTGGAGGCGGGCTGGGGAACTGAAGGCTGACCTCCGATAGGAAACTTACTTTCCATTGTATACTCACTCTTTTGTATTGTTTGGATGTCTTACCGTGTAAATGTATTAATTTTTCAAAACAACAACAAAAAATTTAAAAACGAGTTAAAGAAAGTGCGCCCAGAGTGGAATATACAGTGGTGAACAGGGCAAGCAGGGGTTCCTCTGTCTCAGGGAAGGCAGAGTGTGTCGAGAACTCGCTAAGCCACAACTGTGAAGTTTTCAAAACCAGACTGTTTACATAAGTTAAGGGAACAGTTCTTTCTACACCAATTATAGTAATTCAGCACATCATTTTACAGAGATAAAGCAGTTGGAAAATAAATACGAGTCATTTGTCAAGCCTTAGAGTGTATTAAGTTGTAGTTTCTACAAGGGTGGGGATCTTATCTGTTTAACTTGATCAGCAGAGTGTTCACTCCGGCTAATGTGCAGATAAGTGCTTGTTACAGCAAGCGTCTTCTGATGATAACAAACGATATGATAGCACACCCATTAAAAACATCTGAAAAAAAGATCGGAAGATATTGGACCCTGAGGGAACCATGTTTTCTGGCATGGTCCCCCCCGCCCCCGCCCCAAAAAACAGTCTTCAAATGCAAGATATACCCCAATGTGAATGGAAGGTCGGGGAAACACTGCCTGGGCTGCAGAACGTCACGCACGGAAGTTTCGCGCAGGGCTCTCCTTGGGGTGACTTGGCACAGACTGACTGCAAAGAGAACCTGGCGCTCCGTGGGGTACCCGACCACAGGGGAGGTAGGAAGGCAGGTGTGTGGGTGGCTGCGGAGTGCCACTGAGCTGGTGGCCAGCCAAAGCAGCCGGGGCACTGAGGAGGCACAGGGCCTGACACCGTGGACATGAGGATCCCGCGGGCTTGACTAGGCACCAGCACTTACAGGCGGCCCAGCGGGTTACTTGACCTCTCGGAGCCTCGGTTTTCTTTCTGTGAGATCCTCGTGAGGACTAAATGGAAACCACCGGAAAGTATTTAGCAAGATGAGGGGCGCGCTAGCAGGGTCTGAAGTGCCATCGTCGTCACTGTTGCTACATGATGGATACGTGTCCCGGGCAAGTTATCGCTGACCATCCGCATCCAAGCCTGAACAGCAGGTGGGGTGCGCCCCACCCTCCGTGCCCTAAAGGCAAGAATCCCTTACGTTTATATAGTGTTTCACAAACTTAGAAAAGGTCCCACACTCCTCATCCCACAAAAGCCTGTGAAGCGAGATGGAGGGGAGTCACCAGGACTATTTGGAAGGGGGGTGGGTTTGCTAAGAGCCGATTAGGAGCGGAACCCAGGCTGTGGCCCAGGCTTCCTGGCGAGGAGCTCGGTCTTTTCACCCCACACCACTCCCAGGAAAGAGAGCTGGATCTGGGTCAGGACAGGTGGTCGTCGAGGCTGCGAGGTCACAACCCCCTCCCCCACTCCACCCACCGCTATTTCTGAGCAGGAAGAGAGGCAACAATCCATGTCAAACCCTTCTCAGGGCCTCCTCTGTGATCCGTCCCTGTGAATGGACCATGGGGGGCAGGGCGGGCCCCGCAGAGGAACCAGGAAAGGGATGACAGCCCACATGGGGTGGCCTCAGCATCTGCAGGTGGCCGGATCGGGCCCAGCTTGCCTCACTGCCTGCCTGGGAAGCAGGGACGGCAGGGTCTGAAACGGAGGCGGGCTCTTAGCGGTGCCCCATGCCGTTCGCATTTCCACCGGGATCTGACAGAAAATGCACTTTTTTTCAATTGTGAAAAGGTCAGGCGTATTTATCTGACAACTGATAGTGCCTCCCTTGAAAGAGCACCTGTAAGAACTCAGCCAGCACCCGCCTCCCTCTGCTGTAATGGACGCTGCCGGACCAGCCCCACACCCCGGCCATGCAGGGCTGCAGCCACGGCTTGGGTCAGAGCTCAGAGGTCACCTCCACAGGGCCCCGACTCTGCCAGCAGTGAAGACAGCCCAGCCTCCCGTCTGATCCCGAATCTCCACACCAGAGAGGTCCCTGTGGCAGCAGCAACAGCAAGGCCTCCCGAACACAAGATAACTACAGAACATCCCCGCCCCCACCCCCCCCCACCCCCCCACGGCCACCGGTTTGTAGGAAAGAGAGAGAGGCACCCGGAACATTTCAGTGGGCCCTAATGCCAAGGCTGCTGACCCCGGGGAGGCCTTGCAGGTGACGCTTGACCAGTACAAAGACCCTCCCCTCACGCCCTTGCAAGGTTTCTAGAGGACCAAGTTCCGAGCCGCTGGTTTCCTAACCACGGCTCCAAGAATCTGGGGAGGACCTTCCTGGGACGGCAGGACACTGCTCTCCCCTAGAGATGGGACAGTGACAGAAGTGTGGGAGAGACTCTTACACGCAGCAGGGTAGGGCCAGGCTCACCTGAAGAGGAATACAAGAGCCCACCTGCATGGTAAGAAGAGTTTTTATTTGAAATATAGTCTGAGCAACATGAGTATAGCCAGGAGGAGGAGGGGCCGGCCTGCCGGAGCGGCGGCCTCTCTAATGGCACAGGAGCGAGAGTACAAAGATCCCAGTGTCCGTGTACCCCCAAGCCCAGTTGTCAGGAAAGGCGGAACAGCAGCAGAACAGGGGCGCACGGCTCCTTCTGAAGGGGGTGTGCCTCTCGGTGCCTGCCTGCCTGGGCCGCGGCGCCTGCCCTCCCGGGGTCCAAACACCAGTGTGCTGCACAACCTTCTCCCACCCGCACAGACAGGAGGGGCCCGGGTGACAATTCTCCAGGACCGTTTTGGGGGGAAAAGAATCCGAGAAGACAGGAAGGAAGGGCAGGGTGATTGAGGGCCCTCCGCAGGCCAGCCCGGGCGGAGCTCCCCAGGAAGGACCGCGCCGGCAGCCTCACCCCCTTCTCCGGCTCCGCTGGCAGGAAGCAGAGCGGCCCGTCTGCAGCCCGCGAGAGCTCCCAGGAGAGCCCTGGCTGCAGGCAGCGGGCGGGGACCTCCCGGAAGAGCACAGCGCCCAGGGGTTTCAGGCCAAGACGACGGCGCTGGGGCCGGGCCACGTACGCGGCCTGGGGTTGGAAGGACACAGACAAGAGCTGGGGTACCAAGAAGCAGCACAAAGCCATAAATAACAGAAGCAAATTCAGAGCTGTCAGGGTCCCGGGTGACCGCACACTGCCCGGGGCTGGGGGACACCCAGACCCCACAGCTCAGGGCGGGCACTGCTCCAGGGCACACCGGGGCAGAGCCTCGTATCTCCCACCGTCCCCATGGCACACGGAGGACGCCCGGGGCACCCCTCCGGCCACGCACGCTGCCACACCTCCGGTCACACCTGAGGGGACGGAGCGTGGCTGTCCTGGTCCTGAGAGGCCTGTGGTTGACTCTGAGCGTCCTGGGCTCCGTCCTCCTCAGGAGCCGGGCCTGGCGACCTCGCCTCTGTGTCGCCCAACAAAGGCTCTCCGGCACCTTCTTCCAGTCCGTTCTCCCTGGTCTCCATGGACACTTCCTCCCCGGAGCCCTCCTCTGGCTCCGCGGCCTCCGCGGCCTCCGCCACCGCCTCCGCGTCCTCCTCCTCCTCCTCCTCCTCCTCCTCCTCCTGGTCTCTCACCTTGTGGACGATGTAGAGGTGGCGGCTGAGGGAGCTGGCAGAGGTGTAGCACAGGCCGCAGAGGAGACACTGGGCCGTGGAGCTGTCCGCCTGGTGCTGAGGTATGTGGCTCTGAAACTCGAGCCCCGAGTCTGTGGCAAAGCTACATTTCGCACACTGGAACAGGGACTTGTGCCTTTTGGTGGAAGAGACGGCCGCGCCATTGCTGGTGCCCGGAGCGTCCCCGGCTCCGCTGCCCGGTCTTTTCAGATGGCTCACCTGGAGGGGGAGGCAGGGTGAGTGGGGTCCCAGCCCAGCCCGGGCCCCAGAGCTGAGCCGCACACCTGAACGGTGCAGCCCCCGCACTTGCAGAATCACCCTGCGCCCCCCCCCCCCCACACGTTCCCCACCCCCCCCAGGCCAGGCTCGCCCTGGCCCCGAACCGGGTTTAGATCTGGTTTCTTTCAGGTTGTTCTGTTGGCTGGTGCTTTGTCTAATGTAACGTATGTGTGCGGCCCCACATTCCAAAGATATGGGACGGGCATGTTCTCTGCTCTCCAGAGAACACCCTGCCACCTGGCTTCTGAGGCCCCTCCAAGAGAGAGTCTCTGTGTGCACAAAGATAAAACTGTCATCTTTGGGGCACCTGGGTGGCTCAGTCAGCTAAGCATCAACTCTTGGTTTCTGCTCAGGCCATGATCTCAAGGTTCATGAGATCGAGCCCCACGTCGATCTCTCCCTCTCTGTCCCCTCCCCCCCCCCCACGTGCTCTCTCTCTCTCTCTCTCCCTCTCTTTCAAAACAAATGAACATTACAAAAAGATTTTTAAAAAGACTGTTGTTTTCTACAAAATGATAGCACTACATGCACACTCTTCCTCCCCCTTTTTCTACTTAATGACACGCGTTGGCCATCGTCTGCATGAGGGCATACACAGAGGCTTCCTTCCTCTAACACTGGCAATGACGAAGCGTCCCCGCTGGCAGACATTCAGTTGTGTTCCGTCATTATCACTGCACACAGCCCCGCAGCAAATATCCTTGCACACACCTCCTCAGGCGCAAGGCTGAAGCTACAGGGCAGACAAACCCTAGGGACGGAATGATGGCTCCAAGGGCACGTGCATTTGGAGGGGGGTGTGCGTTTTAATCACAGGCAGATGTTGCCAGAATGTCAACTGACACCCCACCTGCTCTGTGCGGAAGGGCCTGCCGACCAACGCCCTCCCTGAGTGGCCGAGAAGGAACGCCCTGGAAGTCCAGGCGGCTCTCAAATTCCCCCCGACATGCCTGACCCTCTGAGAAGCAGCCCTCCCCACCATGGCGCAGGAAGGGCCTACAGTGGAGGGGAACCAAGCGGTTCTAGAAGTTCAGCAGAAATAATGGGAATAGGGCACGAAATGGGGGCAAGGTCACGGGACGAGGGCCCAGGCTAGCAGGGGTCTGCACCCAGCCCCTCCCACAACGACTGTGTGTGTGTGTGTAAGAGAGACACTCACTGCCGTCCTCGCCTGACAGGCAGCCCTGCCCTTCCCCCTGACCCAGGACTAGTGGGGCAGAAATAGGACAGTGAGTGTGAACGCACGCCAGTGTCCATATAACATGACACACAGCTGAGGAAAGCATCCCAGTGACAGGGAAACCACAGGAACAAAAGGCTGATGGGCGGTCTCACAGATCTTTGTCCCTGTCCTTTACCTGCATGCAGTCCCCAGGTGGGTCACGCGTGACTAGAGAATGGCCTACATTGAGGGAAGCTGTGGCTGCTGGTTGCTCCCCGGGGCCCTCCTGCTGGCCCTGCGGCTCAGGGGGCTCACTGAGCAGGCGCCTCCAGGGGCAGGGGCCCCCGCACTCACCTGAGGGGAATGTGCACCCGGAGGTCTGACTTTGGACGTCTGGCTCAAATCAGGGTTTCTGATACCATGCATAAGGCTGATATGGCTCTCCAGAAGGGAGGGCCGAGGAAAGCTGGGGCTGTCCTCTGGGCAGTACCTGCAGCCGAAGAGACTGTGTAAGAGGACAGGCTCCGAGCACCCCTGGCAGGAGCTGAAGCTGCTCCTGGCTCCCGGGGACAGTCTGGAGCAGGCAGAGGGCTGGCTGGGTGGTCATCGGGCTGGCTGGGCAGTGCTGGGCTCCCAGAGAAGGTCAGCTGACGAGCCGGCCAAGGTGGCAGACAACAACAGCAGGTCTCACAATATCTGTGCTGGCCCTAAGCCAGGTCAGCAAGGAAGAGGCCAGGCTCTGTCCCGAAGCACAGACACGATGCGGAAGCCTCTCGGCCAGACGGGGCACAGTGACACCGCCAGCCCTCCGTCAGAGCAGCGGGCAGTGCAGCCCAGGGTCAGGGAGGTACGAAGGGGGAGGGCTCAGGGGCCAGCAGGTTCTAGAAGCTGGTTCCCTACCAGCCCTGCCTTCTGACTTAGCCACAGCGTTTTCCCATTAGAAACTCGCTCGTATCATCTTGCTTCCGACGCCTGATCTCACAGCAGAGAAAAGCCCTGGACGGACTTTCTGAATTTCAGGCCTCCCGGCTCCCACCTCCAGGGACTCACCCGCAAGTGTAGACTTTCTTCACGGTGTCGTGGTTGTTGCGGATGTGTTTGCGCAGGCTGTTGGGGGTGTGGAAGGACTGCTCACACTGCCGACACGGGTACCGCTTCAACGTCTACGGGAGATGACGGGATGCAAAGCATCAGAACCGTAAGACGGTTCTGGGTATATCTTTCTACTCGGGTGACGCAGGCAGGAAGGGGGTGCCCCAAAGACCTCGGGATCTGTGGTACCCACCCTGCCCCAAGCACCAGGAACCCTAAGGGGTCAGCCACACAAGGGGGCTCTGAGCCCACAGACGTCCAGAGAGTCTGGCACTGCACTGTGACGATGTGACGACACTGACCCGACCGTGGCTCTTCTTCATGTGGGACACGTAGTTCTCCCGATCAGGAACCCACTCCTGACACTCCTGGCAGGTCCAGCCAGTGTTCCTCAGCCGGGGCCTGGCCTCGGTCCTGCGATGGGCCTCGGGCCTGCCCCAGCGGCCAGAGGGCAGGGAGCTGCCCCGAGCGGCCACGCTGGCGGCCGGGGGCTTGGTGGGAACTCGAGAGCCAGGCCGGCTCGAGGCCGTGTCCGACGAAGACTGGAGGCTGGACAGCTCGTCCACGTTTCGGGGAACACCGTGGGTGCTCTGGGGATGGGGAGAGCGATTACTGACTGGGCGAGGGGAAAGGTGCACAGAATCAGACCCCCCAGCCTGAGGCGTGCGTCCTCCTCCCCAGCCTCCTTCCCTAGGGCACCCCACCTTGACGTGCTGCATCAACTCCGGCTTCTGCAGGAACAGCAGTGGGCACTCAGGGCACTTGAAGACGCCCACCTGCGTCTTGCTGGCATTCTGATAAAAATGCTGCTGAATGTGTCTCTTCTTGTTGAAGACCATTTCACAGGAGCACTTATAAATGAGCCTGACGAGACAAGCCCCGGGGCGTGAGGTGGCCAGGCTCTTGTGGGCACAACCTCCACCCCCACTCTGCTCTCTCTGAAACGGGGTCCACTCCGGGGAAACACTACTCTGAGCCGATGTGGATACTCCCCTGCCTCAGGATGTCTTCAGTGACCTCCAGGCACCTCTTCCGCCAGCCCTGGCTCCCTGGTCCGTCCCGGAACCTCCCCCCACCCCGTAGCACCCAGGCCACTGAGCTCCACCCCACGGGCCTGCTGACCCTGGAGTTGCACTCACTGGGAGGGTCTGTGGGGCTGGGTGGGGTGCTGAGAGGCGCTGTGGTCCGCGGTGCTGCTGGCAGTCTTGAAGGCCATGGGGCAGAATGCACATTTGTGGAAAACCTGGCAGTGTCGCTCCTGGATGTGGCTTTTCAGCAAGGCCAAGGTCAGGTGGACGACCCCGCAGTGGATGCACCTGGATGACAGGAGGGGGCGGGGGTGTCAGACCCAGAAGCAGCGCTGGTAAGGGAGGGATGGAGAGCAGGGACAGAGCCATCTCCGGGACTCTCTGTGTCCCCCTCCCTTGGGCACTGTCTCCCATCCTCCACACCTATGTCCTGAGAGCCTGCCTGCTGCCATCTGGCACAGTGCGGTCACCCAGGACACCCAAGCCCAAGGCTATGCCTGGTAGAGAAGGGGGGAGAAACCCGCCCCTCCCCTCACCGGCCGCAGGCTATGCTTCTGCAAACCAAACATCTGAGCCCAGCTGAGAGAAGCTGGCGGGAATGGAGAGGGAGAGGAATGGTTCCAAAATGACATAAACAGCATCCTTTGAAGTGTGACACGACGGCAGGGGTCCAAGGGAAACTTCGGGAGGAGGCTACAGGAAGCCTGTGCCTTCCCACAGGCTGGTACCCAACGTGCAGGGACGGCCACTTAATAAAAAGTGCAGCTAGAAATGCGGCGCTCAGCACGGCAACAACCACATTCAAACACACAGCCCTCAAAGCCCAGGACGGAACCCTCCAGAGCCTGTCCAGGGAGCTTCAGTGGCGGTGGGAACGCTCTACGCTGTACTGGCCACATGGCAAGTGGATCTAAATAAAATAAAATAAGACACAGTGGCCAGTCACGCTGGCCACACGTCAAGGGCTCCACAGCCAGATGTAGCTGGTACCATTCTGCGCTGCGGGGCTCATGACTGTCACAGTGTCTCCTTGGTGGCACAGTGGATAACTTTTTACTTCTTCTCCCAGGTTGTATTTCCTGAGCTTTGTTGGCTGAATATATCACTTTTATAATGTATGAACAGTCTTAGGCCATTTTTTCCGAAATGGAGGCATTCTGAAACTTTCAACTTCAAAACCTCTCTCTATAAACACCGCCTTTTCTTTTCTCGGGATCACGGGACCATGTGACCTCCATGCCATCCTGCATCCATTCCAGTCCCTAGACACACACTCAGGTCTCCCCTCCATGAGAAAACATCTTCCCTGCTCCTAGCCACTCCTCTCAAGATAACTTCTTTCTTCCTTTCGTTGCAGTATTACCTGACCCCATAACCCTGACATCCCAGTAAGCACTAGAAGAGAGGCTATTGCTTTACTGAAAAAAAAGGACATGGCTTCACTTAAAAATTCTTTGGCTCCCAAATATAACCCCTCAGTCCAGTACGTTAGCCCATTTTCACAGTCCACACAAATCATCACAGAATCCTTTTGTGTGCGTTTAGGGGGGTGGGCGGGACATGGGACCACCTTTGCGAGCTTAATCAGTTACGAGAAGCAACCCAAAGAACCAGAAAGCTGTTGGCAGTGATCTCTGAGGTGCTCTCACTAGTAAATCTGTACATTCTTTAAATTAAGTGTTTCTAATGCAAACTACTTAATTATATTTTCTTTTCTCTCCTGCTAAACAAAATAGTGACCAACTTCTAGCACACAGAAGTACTTCCATACCATAAGGCATCATAAGGAGGAAAAAAGTCCACACGTTTCCAAATTCATCCAAAGTGGCCGAGTATACCTGACATGTGGAAAGAATCTTAAGTAACCATATTTGTGCAGTTTGACCAAACTTCAGCAGGAGGAATATACTCTTCAAAAATGCAAGGGAAAATCCATTCTATTTACTTTACAGACATTCTTCAAAGAAACCTCAATGAAAGTAAAAACATGAAAGTTTAAAGGGACATACATCAGCTTCAGTGAAAGACTGAATCAAGTAGGGTTTACAAATTGATGAAAAAGCACTCAGAAGACAAATCTGACCCCACAACATAGCTCTTAACCAATTTTTTAAGAGAACATAGATAATTATGGAATCATATGTTGCGAAATATGTAAAATTTTAGAAAAAACAAAGAGTAGTAAAATACTTAATTGTCCTAATAATCACAAATAAGAAAATGACATATCATTAAGAACAATCTAAATTTGCTCCTTTATGACATCATTGGTCGCTCTCCAAATTTTCAACAAAGAGCAGAATAATTTATATAATTCTAAAATATGTATATAATGTATATACCTCTTTTACATAAAATACATACACATAAAACACATACAAAATGTACAGGACTTTGACAATGTCTTCAAGAAAAAGCAAAAATAATACAAAACAAAGTAATATTGTAAAACCCAATGAAATGAAACATAGGTACATTTTCAGAATTTACTAAAAAATATAATACCCACACGATGGGAGAAAATATTTGCAAATCATGTATCTGACAAGGGACTTTTACCCAGAGTATACAAAGAACTCTTATAACTCAACAGTAAGACAATTAATAATCCAATTTAAAAATGTGAAAAACGACATTTCTCCAAAGAAGATACACAAATACCAAACAGAAAAGATGCTCAACACCACGAGCCATTAGGAAAATGCAAATCAAAACCATAACGAGACACCACTTTATACCCACAGGGATGGCTATCAGAAGTCAGAGCATAACAAATGCTGGTGAGGATGCAGAGAAACCAAAAATCTCCTACCCTGCTGGCAGAAAGATAAAAATGGTGCAACCATTTTTTAAAACAGTCTGGCAGCTCCTCAAAAAGTTAAACGTAGAGTTAGCAGTTGACCCAGGTATTCTAGTCCTAGGTATATACCCAAAAGAACTGAAAACATATGTCCACACAATAACTTACAAGTGAATGTTCATCAGCGGCATTATTCGTAACAGCCAAAAGGTGGAAACCCAAGTACCCATCAACTGGTAAACGGATGAACAAACTGTGGTGTATATACATATACAATGGAACACCATTCAGCCACAAAAAAAGAATGAAATGCTGATATATTACAATATGCATGAATCTTGGCTAAGACTACATATTATATGATTCCATTTCTATGAAATGTCCCAAAGAAGCAAATATAGGAGGCAGAAAATAAATTAGTGTTAGGGGTGGGGGAATGGAAGGGTTATGAATATAGAGTTTCTTTTTGGATGATAAAAATGTTCTAAAATCTGTGGCGGTGACTATACAGCTCTGTAAATATACTAAAAACCATTGAGTTGCACCCTTTAAAATGGGTGAATTGTATGGTGTGTGAATTATGTCTAAATAAAGTTAATACAAAAAATATATGTGAATAGTTGAAGATCTTAAGTGCCACGAATACTATGTTAGCATACACATCTTCTGAGTTCAACCACGGATCACCGAAGATTTTACTGTCAAAACCGTCAGTAAGCCATCTGGCCGAATCGCATTACATTTGTGTCTGATGTTCCTTACAAGAAGGCTTGATAAACTGAATTGCTTTTGAGACACTATGTTTCCTTTTAGTCTTACAGAAGAAAGTAAAACAAAACATTGAATTAAGAGACAAAAAAAAAAAAAAAAGCCATGAATCCATATGCTATTAGAAATGCCTTGGATTTAAGATTCAAGGACAAAAACCCAAGCATTGCTTGCATTTTTATTGGGCTGGATTTGATCTTGGAGCAAGCAGCACACGCTTAAGTCAAAGTTGGAAAGGTATTTTCAAATGTTACACCACACTGGAAAAAACACACATTCAGGTGTTTAGTTTAACAATGTGGCCCGTGGGGCGCCTGCCTGGCTGGCTCATTGTGTGGAGCACACAGCTCTTGATCTTGGGGTCGCGAGTTGGAGCCCTACGTTGGGAGCAGAGATTACTTATAAGAACAAAAAAGGACTGGGAGCTGCCGAGCACTGCTCCTCTGCAGCATGGTGGTGAGGGCTGTGTGACCCCCTGCTCTGTCCTGCTCCTCCGGCACAGCAGCTTCTCCACTTCCCTAATGTGCACGAGAAACTAGTCCACATTTCAACATGCTTCCACCAAGACAGAAGCCTGAGAGTCGCCACTCGCCCCTCCCCACTCTCAGCCCGGTCTACCAGCTCCCATCAAGCTCTAATGCTTTACTCCCTAAAGCCTTCCCAGACCCATCTTCTCTCTGTCCCCACAGCCAGAGTGCTGGGTGCTTCATCTGTACTATCACACTCGCCCCTCAGCCAGCCTCCGGGCTCTCCCCTCTCGAGCACACACGTCAGCTCCCCAGAGTGATCTTCCTGAAGCACAGGCCTGCAGGGACCACCGCCCTGCTACAAATCTATCTGTAGCCCCTCACTGTCCCCTGGAGAAAGTCTAAACATCTGCCAAGGAATACAAGGTCTTGCCTGGGCCTGGCCCTTCCAATGCCTTAGTCTCTTTTCTCTCCCCCTCCCCCGCCCAGTTCATCTCCACCCCCCCTCTACAGAAATGCCCTCTACAGGGCGCATGGTCCCTGTAACCTTCTCTGTGCTGCATAACACACGGAGACACTCTCCCCTTTTCTTTGGCCTGAAAACCTCCTAATATCTCCACTCTGAGGCTGTCCTGACCGCTCCTCTCCTGGGGCACTTCCCGTTCTGAGTTATAGTCACCTGGGCAGCTTTGTGACCCATCAGACAGAAGCCCCTGGATCCTGAGTGTCTGGCATGCTAGTAAAGGCAATAAGTACTCAGAAAGAAAGTTACTAAATTAACTAAATCAATATTTTTTTTACTACCAAAGAGAAGAAAACCTTACTAAATTGGTGCCGAATTAACTTTCAGATGTGAAAATTATTAAGTAAACACATCAGAAGATGTAGAAACTCTCAAATGCAATAAATCAGTAAAGGGGGCCCGACTGAGCTGATGTAGAAGTTACAGACCGATGAGTCTGGGAGGGAGCGTCCTTCCCCATTTTGATCTTTTTCCTGAAAATGACTTCTTGCCTACATTTATTTGACACATGGTGGGGGGGGGGGGAGATTCAGTTTAAAATAGAGTTTTCTTGGTTTTACTTTGACACTGATCACTTTTTCCATTGTCAGGTTTTGCTGGTTTCTAACAAGCTGACAAAAACTAGTCAACATAAAGACACCAGAGCTCTTTGGGTTTCCATTTGGTAATGGAAACTGAGAACATCTCAAGTACGACAATTAGGAAATGTATTATCATGATGGTACTGTAAATTTAATAGGCCAAACACAGAAGCTTTATCAGCAAATCAACTTTATATACTTTTAAAAAGCAAACGAGGGGCGCCTGGGTGGCTCAGTCAGTTGGGCGTCCAACTTCCGCTCAGGTCATGATCTCGCGGTTCATGAGTTCGAGCCCCGTGTCGGGCTCTGTGCTGACAGCTCGGAGCCTGGAGCCTGCTTCAGATTCTGGGTGTCCCTCTCTCTCTGCCCCTCCCCTGCTCACTCTCTCTCTCTCTCTCTCTCCCTCAAAAAATAAACATTAAAAAATAAATAAAAATCAAACTAATCTCCCCCAAACTTCTTCTTTAAAGCTACATTTTAATGTTTAATTTTAGCTCTTTATGCTTGTCCCCCTTTCTCTTCTTGTTCTCTACCACATGAAAATGCCTGTCTCTATACCAATCAACATCACTGTCTGATGAGGTGGGATCCCAGGCCCCTGAAGACCGAAGGTCATGCTGGAGCACGCTCTGGCCCAGGAGCAGGACCAGCGCGGGGCAGCACCCACCTGTAGCCCACCTTGCGGGCATAGTGCAAGCAGTTCTCCTTCACGTGGGTCTGGAAGTAGGCCGAGCGACAGAGGGCCCCGCACTCCGGGCAGCAGTAGGGGGACTTGTGGGCGTGGATCCGCTGGTGGGCACAGAAGCTGCACTGGTTGGGCAGCAGCATCTGGCACACCTGGCAAGTCTAAGAGAAAACACCAAGAAAGCCGTTCACGCAGGTGCCGCAGGCTCACGGCTCTCCAAGCACCGCGGTTTGGCTCCCCTGCAGCGTGAGTCAGAACAGCCCCCTCCTCCCGCCGGGCTCTCCTCCCACCCTCCTAGGACACTCGGGGCCCCTGGGCCTCATGACAGGTGTCGACCTGTCGCCCAAGCAAGCTTCGCCTCTCACCTTATTCGTCAGAGACAGGACTGACGCTACATTCCCACAGACCAGTCCTGCTTCTAGGACTGCGAGCGTTTTTTCCCTCAGGCTGAGCAGAAGACCAGCTTTTCCCCTCCAGAGGCCTAAGGCGCTTCCCGAAGCCTCAGACCCCACTACGCTCCCAGAACCGCCAGGGCCTCCGCCCTGGCTCAGCAGAGGCAGTTCCTGCGTGACACCGCTAGCCCATTCAGGGACTTCCAGAGCAGACCTGATTGGCTCTCGGAAGCCCCCGGGCCAGGCGGCCGAGTGGCCTTGCCAGCGCCCACTCCCTCGGCCGGGTTTGCCCGCTCAGGGGTGTCCTGAGCCACAGCCGACCACACACACCTGCAGGGAAGGGCAGGACGGGCAACGGCTCCTCCGCTCCCAGACTCGGGAGAGAACCTGGGGGGAGAAAAGTCCTGCGGCCGCCCCCTGACACCCTCGTGGGCACAGCCCCTCTAGTGGGCACAGCCCAGGGGAAGCAGCAGACTGAGCTGGCGCCCGAGGCAGGGGCCCTTCTGGGTCGGAAGGAAAGCGCCGCACTCGCTCCTCGCTGCGGGGGCCACTGACCTGGGCCCAGAGCTGTTCAGAGGGCCAGGTCGTTGGGGAAGACAGGAAAAGCAAAATCCAGAACGTGGAGCCTCGACAGGACATACCACCCAGTTTTTTCAACAAATAGATTTCAAGGGAAAAACAGAGAGAGAAAGGGAAGTTACAGATTAAAAGAAGTTTAAGAGAAATTTTCAAATCGCAATGTAGAGCACTTATTTGGATCCTGATTCAAGCAAGCCAACTGTAAAAGAAATGAGACAATCAGAGATACTTGAACACTAACTCGGTGATAATATTGGGAAGTTTGACATTTAATATTAAAGTCTGATAATAAGAAGAAATTATCATTATAATTAATTTTGAGATGTGATAATATCATGTCTATGGTTTTGGGGGAGGAACCTCATATTTTATAGATACATACTGAACTATTATAGATATGGTGATGCTGGGATTTGTTTAAAAATAATCCGGGGGGTGGGGGGGTGGTTAGAAAATATATAACACAAGACGGACCAGGAGTTGATAATTGTTAATACAGGGTTCGTTGTGCCATTCTGTCCACTTTTATATGTGTTTGGGACATTCCATAATAAAAAGGCTTTAAAAAATTTTTTTAAGTATTACTTTAGATGTAGAACAGTAAATAAGCTGCACCCTTCTGTGTAAGAGACGGAGGAAGATGACCTCACACACACACACACACACACACACACGCACATGCACACGCACAGACATACTGACACGTATTTGTAAAACAGAGCCATGGAGAGATAAACCGAAAGTGAAGAGAAATGGTTACATATGGGGCAGGAGGGAACAGAGTGAAAGGGACAGGGACAGAAGCAAGACTTCAGGGTGGACTCTGTCATACAGTTTTTAAGTTTGGAATCACAAAAATGTTTTACATAGTTTTAAAATAATAAAAAGTCAAACTAAGTAAACAAAAGCATTCTCTAAAAATTGAAAATCAGAAACTAAATAATCTAACAATGTATCAAGCTGGTGACATAACCACATAGAAAAAAATAACCAGGGCGCCTGGGTGGCGCAGTCGGTTAAGCGTCCGACTTCAGCCAGGTCACGATCTCGCGGTCCGGGAGTTCGAGCCCCGCGTCGGGCTCTGGGCTGATGGCTCAGAGCCTGGAGCCTGTTTCCGATTCTGTGTCTCCCTCTCTCTCTGCCCCTCCCCCGTTCATGCTCTGTCTCTCTCTGTCCCAAAAATAAATAAACGTTGAAAAAAAAAAAAAAATAACTGTTCCCAGTGTGACCTTTAAAACACAGCATTGGGGCGCTTGGGTGGCTCAGTGGGGTAAGCATCCAACTTCGGCTCAGGCCGTGACCTCACAGTTCGTGAGTTCGAGCCCCGCGTCGGGCTCTGCACTGATAGCTCGGAGCCTGGAGCCCGCTTCAGATTCTGTGTCTCCCGCGCTCTCTGCCCCTCCCCCCCCTCAAAAACAAATGTCAAAAAAATTTTAAACACAGCACATTGACTTATACATCTTAATGTGATCTAAGAGCAAAAAGAACTGGAAACACATCTTCAATTTCATTCAGTTGTTCTAACATTAGAAATAATACTGGTATTGATATTTTGAAATTTATGTGTATGTATGTGTAGTAGGAAAATCTGAGGGACCAAGATTTTCCGTATAAAATCAGTTACGTAAAAACTCTAATTTGGGGCACCTGGCCAGCTCAGTCGGCAGAGCACACGACTCAATCTCGGGGTCATGACTTCAAGTCCCACGTGGAGTGTAGAGACTACTTAAAGAGATAAAACTTTAAAAATACATACATACTAACAACCATACAATAAAAAAAACATATACTTCTTAGCTCAGGCCACAGCAAAAGCCTAGTAGCAGATGAACCCAGCGAGCACCTCTGGCATGCAGAAGAGGACTCCTAAGCACCATTCCTCACTTCAAGAACCCTGGTTCCTCAGAAGGATGGCCGACTCCTAGTTTAGCACAAGAAACGCGCCCAGTACATCTTTTGGGGGCTGAAAGTAAGGAAGCTTCTCAGGCTTTACGAGTTCACGTCCAGAGGTGCAGGAACCAGCCTGACGGGGCCCCACAACCAAAGACGTGGAAAAGTGACTGACCCCAACATACCAGACATGTGAAAATCACCGCTTCCATGACAACGGCAGAGGAGGCCACCTCACACCCACTAGGATGCCTCCCGTCAAAGGCAAACAGATGCACAAACAAAACAGAAAAAGGCGTTGGTGAGGATGCGGAGAAACTGGAACCCTCGTGCTCTGTTGGCGGGAATGTGAAATGATGCAGCCGCCATGGAAAATGGCATGGGGGGGGGAGGGGGCGGGGATCTGTAAAAATTTTGAAAGAGAGTTTGCCCCTGGTCTAGCCATTCTACTTCTTTTTTTTTTTTTTTAATGTTTATTTATTTTTGAGAGACAGAGAGAGACAGAGAACGAGTGAGGGAGGGGTAGAGAGAGAGGGAGACAAAGAATCTGAAGCAGGCTCCAGACTCGAGCTGTCAGCATAGAGCCTGATGTGGGGCTTGAACTCATGAACTGTGAGATCACGACCTGAGCCGAGGTCGGACGTCCAACTGACTGAGCCACCCAGGTGCCCCCTAGCCATTCTACTTCTGTGTACACACCCAAAAGAACTGAAAGCAAGATCCCCGAAAGAGGTGTGTGCACCATGTTCACGGCCGCGTTCTTGCCGATAGCCAAGAGGTGGAAGCGGCCGTCAGGGGATGAACGGAGAGACGGAGGTGGTCTAAACACACAGTGGAGGGCCAGGCAGCCTCAAAAGGGAAGGAAACGCGGTCACGTGCTACAATACAGCCGAGCCTTGAGGACACCATGCTAAGCGCAGTAAGTCAGTCGGGTAACTGACAAAACCAGTACTGTGTGATTGCATTCGTACGAGGGACAGAGTAGTCGAATTCATAGAAACAGAAAGCAGAAGGGTGGTTGCGAGGGGCAGGTGGGAGGGGGGAAGGTGGAGTTGTTTCATGGGTATAGAGTTTCAGTTTTGCAAGATGAAAAGAGTTCTGGAAATTGATTGCGCAACAGTGTGAATGTACTTAATGCTACTGAACTGCACACTTAGAAAAGGGTAAAGATGGTAACCTTTAGGCTGCGTGTGTTTTACCACAATTTTTTAAAATAACAGAAAATCGTGGGGCGCCTGGGTGGCTCAGTAGGCTGAGCATCTGACTTCAGCTCAAGTCATCATCTCACGGTTTGTGAGTTTGAGCCCCGTGTCGGGTTCTGTGCTGACAGCTCAGAGCCCGGAGCCTGCTTCCCATTCTGTGTCTCCCCCCACCTCTCTCCCTCTCTCTCTCTGCCCCTCCCCTGCTCACACTCTGTCTCTCCCCCTCTCTCTCAAAAATAAACAAACATTAAAAAAATAAAAAACAGAAAATCTTAACACACTACTTGAGATTGTTTGGGCAACAACTCACTACTGCAAATACTGTTAACTAAGGGAAACTAAGTATATATCCCATTTTCCAACATAAACTATATTTCAAGGTAACCAAATAGCCCTCATCAAAGAGGAAAAGATACTTTAAACAGAACTCCAGCGAACAACGGAGAAAGAAATAATAAAATTACAAAACACCCTTATGCAACTCCTAATAAAATGACTGACTCAAGGGGCAATTATTAATGGATACTAAAATAATTACACGAAGTATAGGGAACGTTACAATGAAGGGATCAGAACATCACCACCTGGACTCACTGGTCATACTGAGCATCGTCAAAACAGAGACAGGCAAGGACTCTGCCTCCCTGAAGTCAAGAAACACAAAAGGCGCGGTAGTCCCCCTCCTCAAAACTGCCAATTTCTAGTCTACCCCATAAGATATGGCATATTGAAGAACAAATTAATTGTATGAGGAAGCACCGGTCAAAGCCAGAATTGTCCTGGAAAATTCCCAGGGCCCAGGGACCTGTTTCTTCAGGAAATCAGGGACATGAAAAGTAAGTAGGGGAGGGGGTCTGGTGGGGTGGAGTGGGAAACGGTGCTCTTCTAGAGTGAGAAATGTAAAAGACATAAACGAATGTTAACACGTGGGTCCACGTTTGGATCCCCATTCAAAACGAGCCCAACTATAAAAAGATAGTTTTCGATACAAAAGGAAAATTCGCATATGGACTTGTATTAGACAACATGAAAGAATCGTTATTCATTTTGTTAGAGGTGACAATGATACTATAGCTGCATAAAAGCTTAAGACCAAGAAAAAATAGTGTCTCTGTGCTGACATCCTGCCCAACAAGGCCACATGGAACACCAGAAGCCCTCTGGCCCCTGCAGAGGCCGGCACACCCAGGGAGAGCTCGCAAGGCCCTCCTGCTGCTCCTACACCAGAGTGAAGCCCGTCTCCCCCCTCCCCGCACGTGGCCTGAAGCCTGGCTACTGTCTCGGGAGACTCAAGTCCCCCAGCCAACAAGGCTAGGTTTGGATCCCAGACCTCAAACCTTACCCTATGCCTAAGACTCGGAGACCACACTTAACGGCGGGACTCCTCGTGAGGGATTTGAGCTGGGCTGAGAGAAGCCCGACAGCCTTCCTGGGTACCCTCTCCCTTCTTGTCCGGGGGACCTCTGGTCCAGCTCCCACCAGAGGAGAGAGACACACAGAAGAAGCAGGATGGGAAGGGTGTCAGCCGGGGATCCTATACCCTGACGTCTTCCTGCACGGATTTTAGAAGGCGGGTGAAGAACAGTGTGGAAAAACACCAAGCATCAGAACTCTGCGGAAAATGGTTCTGATCACATGACCTAGAAGAAGAGGTCCTGGCCCGAGTCAGCCATGTGGGGACAGCCAGAAGACTAAAGCCCCCGGGGAAAGGGGCCGGGGTCGCCACACTCCATCGGACTCACCAGAAGCAGAATGCAAACTGAGGGGAAAAGGCGCAGAGGAGAGACAACAGCCACCCCACAGCACCTCGCTGGCCCCGCCCCGGGGGCTGCAGAAGGTCGACAGGCCACCAAACTCCACCACTCCTCTCCTCCCGCCACTGAGCTGAGCGCACTTTGCACTTTCCCGCACCTTTGTTCCCGGTACTCGGAACACCCCGGCCCCTCCCCCTCCTCCAGACTCTTCTCCAGGGTCCAACTCAATCATCCTGTCATTCCCCACGGCCCCCGCCCTCTGCCTGGCGCCTCCTCGCGTCAGTCCCTCTCAGGCACTCTGTGCAACCTCGTCTACAAGCCTGTCAGCCCCGACCTCGGTCTGCCTCTGCCTTGCATTGTAGCAGGGGTGAGCCCTGCCCCCGCTGAGCCGCGGGAAGCCCTGGAGGAGGGGTGTGACTCCCTCCCCACCCCCCACAGCACCCCTGTGCTCCGCGGGGGATGGGGCGCACAGGGAAGAGCTGTGGAGAGCTCGTGGGCCACCAAACAGGTGTGCGGCCCCTGCTGGACTAAGGTAGAAAGAGCTGCTTTTTCTCCTCCCAGGCCTCTGTGGCCCTGGCTTAGGGAGGCTGGGTGAGGGGCTGGGCTTGGCTAGGTCGTGAAGGGAGTCACCTGGAGGAGGAAGGAGAGAGCCTTCTGGAGGCACGTCTGGAGGCCTGCTTTCACAGGGCCTCGTGAACACAGACAGCCACCGACACAGCCCAGACAAACACCACTCTCGTCAAGAGCTGGAGCACGCATGTACGCGTGGCTGCTCTCCTGCAGTGGGAGGACACAGAAGGGAGAGGCCCCAGAAGCTTCTGCCACAGCCTGCGTTCCGGGCCACTCTCCTTCCTCAGCCCAACCCTGGGGAACAGCTCAGGGGTGACGTGGTTCCGAGAGCACGGGCCGCGGTACCGGGCGGCGAGGCCCCCACTCACGTCCCCAAGCTCTCCGGGCACGTGAGAACACTGTGTGGACCCCTCCCAGGGACCTGGGGGCCGCCAGCAGAGACCCACCCAGCGGAGGGGGGGCTGAGTGGCCACAGATACAGCGGGCAAACCTTCAGAGTCTCCCCGGGGTGGGGGGGGGAGGACCCTTCCCCCAATAAACACCAAGCACTATGCATTCAGGAGGGTCACTAACCATCAGGCCAGACGTCCTCTTCTAAGACTCCTAAGATGCCACCAGTGCCCCCGCATCAATGAGCTTTCCTCCATGCCCAATCATGGAGCTCGTGTAAACCAGGGGCCGACGGCCAGCGCAGGAAGGGTCTGCTTACCAGCCCCTCGGTCTCCTCCGTCGTTCTCTGGAAATGCGCAGCCATGGCCATGTAGTCGCGTATCTGCCTGTGACACTCGAGACACTTGATCCCGTGCCGGATGAGCCTCACGGGGTCCGGGTAGAGCGGCAGAGCCGGAAGGGCCGGGCCCGCACCGCCCGGAGCCGGGCCGTGTTTGGGGGAAGCGGGGGCGGCGGGGGCGGCGGGGGCGGCCGGGGCCGGGGAGTTCGCGGGGGCGGCCGCGAACATCTGGTCCACAGAGATGGGCTTCACGAGCAGCTGTGAGCACTGCATGACGAGCCCCTTGCTCTTGTGGTCGCGGGCGTGCCGGAGCAGGCTGCACTTGTTGAAGAAGAGAAGCGTCTGGGAGCACAGCGTGCACAGCACCTCGATGTGGACGCTCCGCCGGCCGTAGTGCTGGCTCAGGCTCTTCTCTAAGGCAAACGCGTCCCCACACTCCAGGCAGCAGTACCCGCTGGCCGGCACGTGGATCCTGCTGTCCGCGGGCGGGCTGAGATTGGGCGCGTAGAGGGGCACGGGGTTGGAGCTGTGGAGGACCTTGTTGAAGACCTCCACGGCCAGCGGGGCGGCCTTCTTCACCTGGTGGACCAGGGGCACGGACATCTGGGTGAGCTGCGGCTGGCTCCGCCGCTGCGCGGAGGACTTGGCCGTGACTGACGCGGCGACGCTGTGGGGGACCAGGTTCAGGTTGGCCAGGTGCACGGCCTTGGGCAGGAGGCTGGCGGGGGCCGGCGCGGACGCCTGAGGCGCTGCGCTCTGCTGCTGCTTCCTGCCCGTCTGCGGGCCGGGGGCAGCCCCCTTTGGGGCCCGAGACCCGGAGCTGCAGCAGGAAGACGAAGATTCGCTGGCCTTCGGCGCGCTCTCGTCCCCCTTCTTGTCACCCTGGGGGCTCCCGGCGTTTGCGCCCGCCTCAGGAGAGCGCTCCACCGCGGGCAAGGCCGTGACCTCATCCTCTGGCACCTCGCTCGGGGCCTCGGCAACGGCGCTCCCTAGAGGGGACCCAACGGGGGACTTACTGGGATCGTCAGGGTCCGGCAGGATCCTCGTGACGGTCCGTTTGATTTCCCCCGATGACGTCTTAATGGTTTTGATCCTGACTTTGGGAATTGCTGGTGGGGAGCTGGCAGCCACCGAAGGGGAGCCTTTGCTGCTGCTGTCACTGCAGATGCTCCGAGGGCTGTCCGAGGGCTTGATACTCTTTCTAGTGGCCTCCAGGGGGCTCCGGGGACTCTTTGGTGACTTGGGCATTTTGGGGCTGCCTTTGGAGCCCTCTTTAGTGGGCCCTGAGGGTTCCTTTGTGTGGCCAGGCTGATCCTCCTTGGTGACACTGGCCACTCTTTTGGCCTGCAGGGCCACCAAGGCTGCGACACAAGAGGACAGCTTGGAATGAGCTGGCTTCAGACGCTGCCTAGGGGGGACTGATGAGCAGGTGCCGAGCTCCAGGGCAAGCCCCTTAGGCTCTCCAATACTGTTGCTGGGGTGGCTGTTGAATTCCAAAGCTTCCCCAAAGAATCGACTGGCATCCAGCTCCTTGTGAGGCTCCCCCACCTTCTGCCCACCTCGCTCGTGTTCCTGCTGACTCCCCAAGGGCAGAGGTTCTGGCTTGGGCTCTTTCTTACAAAAGTGATCAAACATATGCAGCTCTGGGACCGGAAACTTTGCCAGAGCCTCCAGGACTGGGCCCCCCACAGGCCCACACCCAGGAGGGGGTGGAAAATAACCGTCAGAGTGCTTGGGCTTCATTCCAAACCCATTATCTTTGATGGCATCCTCAGGTTCTGGGCTGGAGATTGGACTGAACTGGTTAAAGGTCGGTAACGGCTCTGACTTGGAAGGTTCTAGCTTGCCGGGGAAACTCCTGGCACTGTCTCCATTCATGAAAGTTGAATCAAATTTCCCACAGTTGTGACCCAGGTTGTGGGGATCTGGAGGCAGGTCTGAGCCCCGGAATCCATTGTGGAGGAGGCTGGGAGCGATGTGGTCCTTCTCCGCTTCGAACGACTCCTGGCGGCTGGTGTTCTTGACGATGACACTCACGGCCGGCACATCTGAGGCTGATCCTGAGTGAGACAAGGACACGCTCTCATCCATACACATGCCTGCGGGTTTGAGGGGACTCTCATTGTCCTCACTGGGGGTCTGGATGGCCTCCTTGGCATCAAGGCTGGTGGGGTCTGGGATGTCAAAGGCAGCCAGAAGGTCATCAAAATCTGGAGTTTTCATATCCCCCATGGCTGGATGCTGGCAGGGGCTACAACAGAAGCAGAACAGGATCAGTGATCCCCGGGGTCCCCTGGACTCTGTTCGGCATCATCTTCATCACACGCCCATCACACTAACACACACGCACATAGCCGGGGTGCACACACGTGAACCCCACGGCTGATTTTACCCCAACAGGTTTCCAAAATGCTGGGGACATTGGGGGACGGATGGAAAGAGAAGTTTACACACAGTGACAAGGCCACCTGGCCGGCCCTAAACATCAACACCTGGAAATTCCTAGCTGGTCGCATAGCCAAAAGGAAAAAGCACTCGTATCGCGCCCCCTCAATTTCTCAGGGACTAGCATGACTCCCTAAGCACGTGCGCTAGTAAAAACCCAATCACCGAGACCTAAAAACAAACTAAAACAAAAAACAAGAAAACAAAGGTATGGCTCAGCGCCTCCTTTCTTTAGAAATCTTCCGATTCATTTATGAGACTTGGCGAGGATTTCTGCTAATTTGCCTCCTACTATTTAATCATGAATTTTGTATAGCTTTGTGTTTGTTGTTGCACGAATTCAGTCAAATGTAAGATGATTTGCTACTGCCAGGGTGTGTGCTGTCTCATAAATAAACTAAACTCCAGCAAATTGTATCACCTCTCAGGCCCTTTTTCCTCTAGTTAGTGTCTGCTTGCCGTAATTTTCACCTAAAACTGTTATTGGCTGGTAAGTGGACCACTAAATGTGAGGTGCAGGATGACTCTCAAAACGGCAACCACATGGTCATCAGATGGGCTGGAGAACAGTCTTGGGGAAGCCCCAAGTTTCATTTTAACTTAATACTCAAAGACAAGAAGATCCACCTGTCTCCTTCATGCTCTGGAGAAGGAGAACTATGGCACCGCTGTGACAGGAAACCCGGGGCCCTAGGAAAGAGGCTCTCTGTCAGGACATCACTGTGACACTCACACTCAGATGAAACAGAAGCTAGCTGGTTCCCACCTGCTGGAAAGAGGAAGAAAAACCCCACCATCTCCCTTGTTCAGCCCACAACTCCCGCGTCTGCTTCGGCATCCCAGAGCCTCGCTTGCATGCACATTTCTTACACGTTTATACTGAAAACCTGTCTGGATGAAGAAAGACATGACTCTTAGCAAGCAGGAGAGCAGCTGCACAGAACCAGTTACGTGACAAATCCTTGGGTCCAGGGACCCCCAAGGCCCATGTTCTTATCCTAACAACAAAAATTCCCAAAAGCTGTATATGGAAATATGCAGTATGATTAAAACAACACAAAAGGGACAAACACGCACAAAAGAATCTAAATGTCCGAGAACAGAGAATGATTAAATCATTGACAGACTACTATGGCAGCCAATAAAAATCCTAATTATGAAATTCATATAGCAACATGGAAAACTAGTGATAGTGTTGGAGCCCCTGTCTGGCTCAGTCAGTGGAGAGTGCAACTCTTGATCTCTGAGTTGTGAGTTCAAACCCCATGGTGGGTGTAGAGATTACTTAAAAAGAAAAAATCTTAAAAAAAATTACTTGGGGCACCTGGGTGGCTCGGTCAGTTCTAAGTGTCCAGCTCTTGATTTTGGCTCAGATCATGATCTCGCAGTTCATGGGTTCAAGCCCCACAACGGGCTCTGCGCTCACAGCAAGGAGCCTGCTTAGAATTCTCTCTCTCCCCCTCTCTCTGCCTCTCTCTCCCTCCCTCCCTCCCTCCCCCAACTCTCTCTCAAAATAGATAAATATACTTTTAAAAAATTACAGTGTTGTTAAAAAATTAATAGAAAATGCTATTAATACAAAGTTAAAGTTAAGTTAAAAACTTAATACACAAGTGCTGCTAGACTATAGCCATGTAAAACTAAGTATGCAGTTGAGCCAAGATTAAAAGAAAGAGAAAAATAATTTGTAGGGTGGTGGGATTACTGGCGGGTTATTTTTTCAAAACTCTTTTTTGTGCTGATAGATTGCTTTTATAATTTTAAAAGTGGGATATAAACAGGGCAGCGGGTAACGGGGGGGGGGGAATACTTAGAACCATGAGGGAGCAGGTGGCATAGCACAGGTGTATCTGTTCCCACCTCCTGGGACCCACAGGTTCGCAGCTTTGGTCTCTTGCCCCTCCCCCAACCCCCAACAAAACATATCTGCCTACTTGAGAGTTCTTACAGAAAATGAAAAATACCTTCTGCTCTGGGAATATATCTAATTATGGTAGATAATAATAAAGTGAAATACCAATTATCTACACTAAATATGGGTTGGCAGAATATCTCTTTGAAATGTGATATAAAGTTCCTGGACACAAACGACTGTCTCCTGGAAATAGGAGCCCATAAGCAAGGGGAACAGACTGGGTACTGTGCAAAGCACTGGCACCCCAATACCAAGTCACCCACTATGCAGGCTGGTGCTGACTGTAAGGAAACACCTCTGTGATGTCTGTGTGCATTTATTTCCTTCCCCCTCCCGCCCCCCCCACCCCACTTTTTACAGTCTAGAGGGAAAAAAAAAAAAAAGAGATGGAAGGAGAAGGGCAGAATAGACCAGTCTTTTTACAGAGCTGAGACCAGCACATGAGGGAGGAGAGGAAGTGGTTGGTGGTGTGTGTGAGGATAACGTGAGGTCACAGGAGCTTAAAGCAGAGAGAGATTACATCAGAAGAAAGCCAGGTCCTCCACATCGGGGAATCTCAGAGACGGGCTGAGATCGTTCAGGGGGAAGGTGAGGTAACTTTTGCAGGGAAATGGGGTGGCTGCTCGACAGCAGAAGCAGGAAAAACCTTTATAACCTTTGGACCTTAAATACCAAAACTGACACTTTTAAAAGCCAAAGATCAGGTCCTGTTTTCTATTTACTTGTAGTAGGGAAACCAAAACCAGCAGCAATCAGTAACGGTGAATAAGGGGCTAACGGCGTACCTGTTTCCATTTCTCTAAACCTTGCTCTAAAGTAAGCATCACATTGCTTATAAGTAGAATATAGAAACTAATCAAAATGTAACCTATTATAAAAGCAAAGGAAGAAAAAGACTACCAACAAAAAGTTCTACTTGTCAAAAACCTGCCAGCACAAGGTTCAAAGACAAACAACAAACCAGCAGGAATATGTGCAACACAACAGTTACCATCATTAATGTCTTTACTACAGAAAAGGCTCTTACGAAGCAGTAAGTAAGAGATAAGCAGCCCACTTAGAAAATGAGCAAAGGTGGCGAGCACATAATGAAGAAAAACACAAGTGGACAGCTATTCCATAAAAAAAAAGCTGCTACCTCCCAAGAAATTAGAGGAATACAAATTAAAATAATGAGAAGCCATTTTGGCTTACCAAATTGACCCAAGTTTTAAAAAATAATAATTCCCAATATTGGCAGAGATGTAGCAAAAGAGGCATTTTGAAGGAAGTATAAATTGATACAATTTGTCTTAGCAGCAAGTTAGCGATGCCTACGTAAGCCTCAATAGTTCCACTCCCAGGGGCGCCTGGGTGGCTCAGATGAGTGTCCGACTTCAGCTCAGGTCATTATCTCGCGGTTTGTGAGTTCGAGCCCCGCGTCGGGCTTGGAGCCTGGAGCCTGCTTCGGATTCTGTGTCTCCCTCTCTCTGCCCCTCCCCTGCTCATGCTCACGCTCTCTCTCTCTCTCTCTGTCAAAAATAAATAAATATTTTTAAAAATTAAAAAAAAATAGTTCTACTCCCAGAAATGTGATATTTGCATGTCGCAAAGATAATCATTGCAGAATTTTTTATAACAAAAGTATTTCATGACAAAAAATGAGACACAACCAAAGTTCCAACAATAGAAAGCTGGTTCAATAAATTATGGTATATCAACACAATTAAATACTAGACATCATAAGACAATATTTATGTCTATGAGAAATGCTCCTGATACAACGTGGAGGCAGGAGGACGCTGTAGTGTATACATGGTACAATCTCTATTTAAAACAAAAAATTTTAACATACAGTTTTTATGAAAAGGGCTAGAGAAACACTCTAAAATCTTAAAAGTATCTCAATAGATGAGATTCTTTTCTTTCATTTATCTGCATTTTCAAATTATTTATTCAAACTATTTCATGTTGTACTGCTTATGTAGTTTCATTAAATTATATTTTTTAATATAAAAAGAAGAAAAGGGACACCTGGGTGGCTCAGTAGGCTGACCGCCCAACTCCTGACTTTGTCTCAGGTCATGATCCCAGGGTCGTGGGACTGAGCCCCGTGTGGGGCTCTGCGCTGAGTGTGGGGCCTGTTTGAGATTCCCTCTCCCTCCCTCTCCCCACTCACACATGCACTCTAAGAAAAAATAAAAAATAGGGGCACCTGGGGTGGCTCAGTCAGTTGAACGTCTGACTTCGGCTCAGGTCATGTTCTCGTAGTTGATGAGTCTGAGCCCCACGTTGGGCTCTGTGCTGACAGCTCAGAGCCTGGAGCCTGCTTTAGGTTCTGTGTCCCCCTCTCTCTCTTCCCCTCCCTCACTCATGCTCTGTCTCCCTCTGTCTCAAAAATAAGTAAACATTAAAAAAAATTTTAAAGGAAAGATAAAAAATAAAGAAAGAAAAAGAAATTAGGGAGGCCAAAACACTTGAGAAGCTTCTTACAGAGGACTCCAAAAATCACTAATATAAAATTCTCGAAGCACATCTGGCATGACTCAGCAGGGGACTGCCAGCTAGAAAATTGGTGAAACAACTTAATTAAAATAAAAAGCGCGGTCAAGACGTAAAGCATCAGCATGCCGGCGTCTGCAGCCCATTGCGGGCTGGGAGGCGCAAACCTCAGACCTGCTCTGCCGGGGGACAGCCTTTGGGACCAGAGCCTGGTTATGGCCTCTGCCCTGTGTCCACCAACACCAGCCCAGACACCTGGCGCGGCCCAGAGAGCACCGGATGGGCTCACCGCGCAGCATCTGGACGGGCTAACACCAGGCGTGGTGAGCCCGCCAGTTCTCTGTGGCCTAGGCTAACAGTGCAACATTATGTGCAATCCCGTGCGGGTAAAGAGCAAGTCCAGGACTGTCAGACTGACGCTATGTCCTCTCTAAAGAAGTTTCTCCTCAGGAAAGTAAATATAAATCCCCATTTTTTTTTTTTATTATAGGGTCTACTACTTGACCAAGAAATTTCATCAAACACTTAAATATGTCAGTGGATGAGAGGGGGAACACCTTAACTCTGGAAGGGCCTCAGGAGGCCTGATCAGCCTATTAGAATTCTTTGAGGGGATATAAACAATATGATTATGGCAGAACGAGTAGGCAGAACCCCTATAGACTTTAAACACCATATTTCACCAAAAACAATTTTAGAAACTGAATGCCATAGAACTTGGGTGAATGAATGTTGTATGCGTGTGTGCTGTGTTTGTGATTGTCATTTATGAGGAACCATGAACAGTGGAGTTTCTAACCCACTGACCAGTTCAAGACAAGCTTAATGCTTTCATAAATTACCTAGAATGGTAGATCCCAACCCATAGGTAGTCCCAATGACCTTCATATCCACATAGGTAGTCCCAATGACCACCCATTAAAAACACCACTACGCATCGCCTGGGTGGCTCAGTCTGTTAAGCATCCAACTTCAGCTCAAATCATGATCTTGTGGTTCATGGGTTTGAGCCTCACATTAAGCTCTGTGCTGACAGCTCAGAGCCTGGAGTCTGCTTCAGATTCCATGCCTCCCTCTCTCTCTGCCCTCCCCCGCTCATACTCTGTCTCTCTCTTTCTCAAAAATAAACATAAAAAATAAAATAAAATAAAATAAAATAAAATAAAATAAAATAAAATAAAATAAAATAAAATAAAATAAAATAAAATAAAATACCACTACTGAATGAGGGTCTGTAAAAAATTAATTTTTTTAACTTCATTTATTTATTTTGAGAGAGAGAGAGAGAGAGAGAGAGAGAGAGAGAGAATCCCAAGCAGGCTCCACACTATCAGCACAGAGCTCAACATGGGCCTTGATCTCATGAACCATGAGCCAAAATCAAGAATCAGATGCTGAACTAAGCCACCAAGGAGCCCTGAAAAAATTAATTTAAAAAGGAGGTCTCAAATTAAAAATAGACCTACCCTATAACCCAGCAGTAGCACTGCTAGGAATTTACCCAAGGGATACAGGAGTGCTGATGCACAGGGGCACTTGTACCCTAGTGTTTCTAGCAGCACTTTCAAAAATAGCCAAATTACAGAAGGATCCTAGATGTCCATCAACTGACGAGTGGACAAAGAAATTGTGGTTTATATACACAATGGAATACTACGTGGCAATGAGAAAGAAATGAAATCTGGCTATTTGCAGCAATGTGGATGGAACTGGAAGGTATTATGCTGAGTGAAATAAGTCAGGCAGAGAAAGACAGACACCATATGTTTTCACTCATACGTGGATTCTGAAAAACTCAGCAGAGGACCAGCGGAGAGGGGAAGGGGGAAAGAAAAAGTTACAGAGAGGGAAGGAGGCAAACCATAAGAGACTCTTAAAAACTGAGAATAAACTGAGGGTCGGTAGGGGGTGGGAGGGAGGGGAAAGTGGGTGATGGCCATTGAGGAAGGTACCTGTTGGGATGAGCACTGGGTGTTGTATGGAAACCAATTTGACAATAAATTTCATGAAAAAAAGAAGAAAAAAAAAAAAAAAGAAAGAAAAAGGACATCTCAGTGCAGCGCCTGGGGAGCTCAGTCAGTTAAGCACGCAACTCTTGATTTCAGTTCAGGTCATGAGCTCACAGTTCATGGGATCGAGCCCTCCATCAGGCTCTGTGCTGATAGCGAAGTGTGCTTGGGATTCTCTCTCTCTCTCCTTTCCCTCTGACCCTCCCCTGCTCATGCCCGCGCTCTCTCTCTCTCTCTCTCTCTCTCTCTCTCAAAATAAATAAATAAATAAACATTTTTAAAAATTTCTAGGGGCGCCTGGGTGGCGCAGTCGGTTAAGCATCCGACTTCAGCCAGGTCACGATCTCGCAGTCCGTGAGTTCGAGCCCCGCGTCAGGCTCTGGGCTGATGGCTCAGAGCCTGGAGCCTGTTTCCGATTCTGTGTCTCCCTCTCTCTCTGCCCCTCCCCCGTTCATGCTCTGTCTCTCTCTGTCCCAAAAATAAATAAACGTTGAAAAAAAAAAAAAATTAAAAAAAAAAAAATTTCTAAAGGAGGTCTTAGGGCACCTGGATGGCTCAGTTAAGCATCCAAGTCTTGATTTCAGCTCAGATCATGATCTCACAGTTTGTGGGTTCAAGCCCCAGCATCAGGCTCTGTACTGATGGTGTGGAGCCTGCTTAGGATTCTCTCTCTCCCTGTGCTCTGTCTCTCTCCCTCTCTCAAAATAAATAAATAAACTTAAAAGAAATAAAAAGGAGGTCTCATATTCAAAATGCTTTGGGAACCAATGATCTAGCAGAATATTAGGCTATAAGCTTCAGGAGGGAAGAGGCCTGTCTCATTAATCACTGCATTCTCCATTAGGTACTCAGTAAATATATTGTGAAGCAATAAAGTGAAACCTTCAAGATTGTAAATAGCCTTAAAACTGTTCCAGAAATCAAAATCAAAATTAAAAGACAACCAGTTCTCAGGAGGCTGTATGAATGGGTGAAATTATGGCAAAGGAGCATCACTGGAGGCCAATTTGGTGAAGGGACATTTAGGAAAATGCAACCTTAATGACACTTTTAGAATAATGGGTTCTAAGCTAAGCAGTTCGATAAAGAGGCTTGGCCATCAGCTCAGACTATTCCCTGAAGACACCACGTTGCATGTTTTCTCACCAAATGCCCAGAAAACATGGGGCTTTATTAGAAAGAATACTGGGAACAACACACAACTTGTGATCTCACACTTTTTCAGAACCGCCCAGTGTCCACAGCTACATGTGCTGTTCAGTTGTGGTTCCCTTTCTTTTTTTTTTTTTTAATTTTTTTTTTCAACGTTTATTTATTTTTGGGACAGAGAAAGACAGAGCATGAACGGGGGAGGGGCAGAGAAAGAGGGAGACACAGAATTGGAAACAGGCTCCAGGCTCTGAGCCATCAGCCCAGAGCCCGACGCGGGGCTCGAACTCACGGACCGCGAGATCGTGACCTGGCTGAAGTCGGACGCTCGACCGACTGCGCCACCCAGGCGCCCCTTTTTTTTTTTAATTTTTTTTTTTCAACGTGTGGTTCCCTTTCTTAAGAAAGGCATACCAGAGTCGGAAAAGGTCCTAAGAAACAAGAACAAAGTTATCAAGTAGATAGAAGAGCCTTCTAGTAAGAGCTTACAGATTAGAACTCTTTAATTCTGGAGAGACAAAGGTTTGGGGAAAGGGGGAGGATAAGTCACATACAGATTTGTTCATCAACCCTTAAGATACTACAGAGGAGAGGGGCGCCTGGGTGGCGCAGTCGGTTAAGCATCTGATTTCTGCTCAGTTCATGATCTCACAGTTCATGAGTTTGAGCCCCACTTCGGGTGAGCCCCACTTCTCTCTCTCTCTCTCTCTCTCTCTCTGCCCTTCACTCACTTGTGCCCTCTCTCTCTCTCTCTTTCACAAATAAATAAAATACTAGAGAGAAGAGAGAAGCATTCTGAAGTTTGAAATAAAAGATATAGACAGACAAGAAATAACTTTGCCCACTAGTCAGAAATATACTGAAGTTGTTATAGGTAAAATATATAAATGTAGTAACATCCATACTCATTTGGATCTAGAAATTAAAAAAAAAAAAAAAAAAAAAGGCTCTGAGGAACTAAGAAGAAGGGACTGTCACTAAACCTATGAGCTTCCTTTCCCTCAGCACCGACGCTTTTGAATTTCAAATTAACATTAAACTCGGTCTTCTGTTTCTTTTAACAACACTAAGTTCAGTAATGGTAGATTAATAAAAGTTCAGAAACAGGTCACCCAGGGGGCAGGGGCACTCCAAAAGCATTACGAAAAATTGGATCTTGGGACACCTGTGTGGCTCAGTCGGTTGGGCCTCCAACTCTTGGTTTCGGCTCAGATCATGATCTCACACTTCGTGAGATCTGTGCTGACAGAGAGGAGCCCTGCGTGGGATTCTCTCTCTCCCTCTCTCTCTGCCCCTCCCCTACTGACACACACACACACACACACACACACACACACACACACACACACACTCTCTCTCTCTCTCTCTCTCTCTCTGTCTCTCTCAAAATAAACAAACTTAAAAAAAAAAAGAAAAATTGGATCTCTAGTCAGTATATTGTTTAATGAGCCAAGGAAGCAAATAACATGTTCCAGATTTATACAATGAAAGTTAAAGGCAGCAAGGTTCAAGGAACATTGGACTGGGAACCACAAATTCAGTTTCCTCGAATTTGCCACCGCTTGTCGGATGATGTCTAGAAGGACGGATGTGTGTATGTTTTCCAACCTGCGGGTAAACTCTTTATCCTGCTCCCACATGACTGAATGTGGCTTACACACTGATATAATCTGTGTTCAATCACTGTTATAATGGTTTAGAGTTTACAAAGGGGTAAGTGGAAGTTACCCTCAGCTTTCTACTTTAGAAGGAGTATTCCAGAGGAAACGGAGCAAAGACTAATCCAAGCTGTCTGACGCACAGAGAAAGTGCGTGCGGCCATGCTTACTCAGGACAGGCTGAGACCAGAAGGTACCTGAGCTGGTTGCCAGACGGGGGAAATTCTGTCGCAGGAAAGGAAGCTGGGCGAGGGGAAAGAGAACGAGCGAGCGAGCGAGCCAGCTGCTGCTCCTGGGGTTGTCAGAAGCTTTCGTCTGGACTCAGGTTAAACGGTGATGAGAGAAAGACACTGAGCCCATGGGAGGTAGAGAAGGGAACTCAGTGCAATCTAATGACCTGGGAAAGGTCCCACGTTCCTGGACCCAGAATGAAGCCCCAGGCCAGGAACAGGAGAGCTAAAAGAGGAACAAACTGGGAAGCGTGAGAAGGGCTTTCACCCCTGTCCCATCACAGTCACCCAGGAGGAGATCTCAGGCAGGCTTCAGTTTATGATGTAAAATTAAACTAACTCGAAGGATCTCTGAGTCCCCTACAACTATTGGATTTCTACGCAAAACTTAGCTCCTAAAGTGGACCAGTGACTCTCTACCATAGACCTGTCACTGCCCTCCCGAACACGGGTCTCAGCGATCCCAAGGCACAGATGTTCTGAGTCAGTCAGTAGCCAGTGTCTCATTTCACGAGACACCTGGTATTTGAATCATCAGCAAAGCACAGCCCAAAGAGATGCTCAGCAGTAAAAGAAAGCAGGTGCCAGCGGACGGTGGACCCAGGCGAAATGGCAAAGCTTTTCACTTGTCTTCTTCTTCATCTGGTCTTAGCCCCCTTCAATGCACACTCCACCACAGCGGTTGCTGTGAAACATCTATCTGATCACAGAGACGTCCTGCTCACAGGGCCGGTCACCTGCAGGAGAGAGCTCCAAGCCTCCGCCCAGAGGGAGAGCCCACTCCCATCTGGTCTGCGCCCACCTCTCCAGCCACTTCCCAGGGTGGTTCTCGCAGACTCCCTCCCGACGACAGAATACCTGATGGCCCACCGCACTGGCCTCAGACAGTGCCTGAGCACTGCTCTGTCCCAGGAGCCCCTCCTCTGCCCGCCTCCTCTGAGAGCTGTGACTCTAGGCCTCTGCCCTCCTCCTCCTCCTCCTCCTCCACCCCCCTTCCGCCATGGCGGCGCTTCCCGCAGCAGGATGGGGTCCTGGGTTTACTCATCGGTCTGTAAGCCTCTCCAGAGCTAGGGTCATGTCCTTCACCTCTATTTCTGAGACCCCAACACAGCTGGTCTGCAGGGACAAGCAAGCTGTCACTGCTCACTCCGGCCCAGGACAGGTCCTCAGCGCCTCCCCAAACCCCGCTGGCCCTGCCCCGAGGCAGCTTCCCCTCCCCCTCCAGGCCCTTCCGCCCAAGCAAAACTCCCACTTCCCGGGGAGAGAGTCATATCGCAAACATTCTAACAGGACTCACAGGATGTTAGAGCTGAAGGGGACCTCAGAAATGATCTGGTCCAGTGGCTTCCAAATACACGTCTGCAGATTGCTCCTGGACTGACTGCAAAAGAATAACATGGGGAGTGACTTTAACACAGAGTCCCAGGCTCCTACTAGGAGACTGCGACTCAGCAAGTCTGGGAGGGATCCCCGCGTGTTTGTGAAGCCTCCCGGTTGACTCCAGCGCCCTGGCCTCGTCCACCCTCTTCATCTTTATGTGGACAACCTGGGCTCCAAAAGGAAAAGCTCAGGGCGCCCAGCTGGCTCAGTGGAGCAAGTGACTCTCCACCTCGGGGCTGTGAGCTGAGCCCCAGGTTGGGTGTACGGATTGCTTAAAAATAAAATCTTAAAAAAAGAAAGGAAAGAAAGGAAAGAAAGAAAGAAAGAAAGAAAGAAAGAAAGAAAGAAAGAAAGAGGGAGGGAGGGAGGGAGGGGAGAAGGAGAAGTTCACGCACCAAACATTGACCCAATGCCAGGAATGGTGCCTGGCACTGAGGACACAAAGGGAAAGCCCAGACCCTGCTCTTGAGTGCCCCCACACACGACCCACTGGAAAGCCCGGCCGCCACGAAACTGGGGGTGCCACGGAAGGCCAACAAGGGCACTGCTTTCCCACAGGCAAGGAAGGGAGAGGGACTTTGTCTGAGTGGGGTCACCTCAGTGTGCTCCCCTGGGCTCCCTTCTGTGTCCCTCACTCCTTGGAGGGCACAATTTACTTTTGCTGTAGTTATTTCAGTAAATACTCCCTCTTCCGCTGTCTTATAAGCCCCTCAACAGGCACTCACTAAATTATTAAACCAATATCCCCTCAATTCAAGGTTTGGGTTTCTCCTTGGATAGGCATGTCAAAGATAATATGTCCAGAGTCTACCTCTCAATTTCCCGTGGCTTAGGCTGGGCATCTGTGAGTCCTCTCACCCCCAGACCCTGCAACCAATCCAAGAGCAAATCCCGTCAAGTGTTCCTTCACAACATCTCCAAATGCAACCGTTTCCTGCCTCCAGCCGTCACCACCTCTCCCTGCTGGGTCCCCGCAAAAGTCTGCTATCCTCGCCTCTACTGCTCATTCCCAACACAGCAGCCAGATTGCTGCTCTAGAAACACCCACCAGGGGCACCTGGGTGGCTCAGTCAGTGAAGCATCTGATTTCAGCTCAGGTCATGATCTCAGGGTTCGTGAGCTCGAGCCCCACATCAGGCTCACTGCTGTCAGCACAGAGCCCGCTTCCGATCCTCTGTCTCCCTCTCTCTCTGCCCCTCCCCTGCTGGCGCATGCACTCTCTCTCAAAAATAAACATTAAAAAAAAAAAAAAAAAACCACCCATGAGATCACATTCCTCCTGTTCTTGAACCCCTTCAACACGGTTCCATCTCACACAGAGCGAGCTCCGGCCATCACCGCAGCCTCCGTGGCCAGGAGGGTCTAAGTGCCCCGTCTCCCACACCTGTCTCTGTCACCCAGTTGGCTCAGGCGCACACAGGCCTCTGCCCTGTCCCTCAAACACACCCCTGCTCAGAGCCTTTTAGTCTACTGTTCCCTCTGCTAGGACTGCCCTTCCCCTCAGATCTTGAGGGGCTCACTGCTCACTTCCATCCAGTCTTTACTCAAATGTCCTTTTGTCAGAAGCCTCCTGTGACCAGTGTATGTAACATCCCAGTCCCCACCCTCACGGTCACACCATCAATCTCTGTCCTTTACTTGTTTTTTCTTCAAAGCCCTTCCCACCACCTGACACATTGCATAATTGCTCATGTCTTCATTGTCTCTTTTTAAGCTCCAGTGTGTTTACTGGAAGGTAATCCACCATTAGAAAGGGGGAATGATTTGACAGGCTCATCAGTCCAGAACTCAGATTGCTCAAGGAGAGCAATGGAATCCTAAGCAGGTTTATTACTAACGTTGCAAGTTTGCAATGTTATTTGTGTTTCACTTTTTAAAATTCCTTCATAAACAGAGAGACCTTGAGTGGTTGGTGGGGCCTTGCCAGTGGGAAGGGGTCTGCCCAGAGTAGCACGTGGCCATGAATCCTGGGCTCCTACATGGCTGATTAAGTGAAAATGCTGGATCAGTGGAAGGGGTCTACTGGCCAACATCCCCACAATAAGGTCACTCATCTTGACGATGGAAACAGTGTGACATCAGTAGAAACGGAGGGCTACCTCTGAGCAGGGCACAGGGTAGACTTAAGTCTTAAGAAAAGGGGATACAACTCTGTGAATATACTAAAAATCATTCAGTTGTGTGCTTTAAATGGGTGAATTGCATGGGGCGCCTGGGTGGCTCAGGTCATGATCTCGCGGTGTGTGAGTCCGAGCCCCGCGTCGGGCTCTGTGCTGACAGCTCGGAGCCTGGAGCCTGCTTCAGATTCTGTGTCTCCCTCTCTCTCTGCCCCTCCCCTGCTCATGCTCTGTCTCTCTCTGTCTCAAAAATAGAAACATTAAAAAAAATTTTTTTAAATAAATAAATAAATGGGTGAATTGCATGGCATGTGAATCTTATCTCAAAAAAACTGTGTTTTTTTGTTTTTTTTTTTAAGATAAAAAGAGAGGATAAAACTGGAGGGAGTTGGGATTAGGCAGCACCCGACAGCTCATTGAGATGATAGAAATGGAAACTAGGTATAGACAAAAACAAAGTTTAAACGGAGCTGAGAACTGAGACAAAAACTGATACTCTGTAACCTGCACCCCCTTTCCCTTTCATTACTTGCAAACAGATCTCAGCACTAACTGGGCACTACATTTTGTTAGAAAGGAACAGAACAGAGACTAAGAAGCAAGAGGGACAGGACTCCTCCTTGATCACACAGCCTCCTCCTCAAGGAGTCCCTTCCACTGAGTTTTGTAAAAGCATCATCTCCTAGTAGTAGGGACGCCCAAAATTAAACAAAGAGCTGGTAGCCTCAGACCTGTTGGGAACCAAGCCTCCACTCCCTGAACAAAAGGGCCCCAGCCAAGAAAACGTGGCCATTCCGCAGGATTACTTTTTCCTCATTTCTGGCACCCTCATGTTTGGGGGCTCTGTGTATATTCTGGGTCTCATCTACCACAAGCAAAGTGAGGTCCCAGAGATTCCAAAACCAAAAGGTTTTTGGGGGGCAGGGGTGAGGAGGTGGGAGCAAGGAACATGCTGTTACTCTTGGGGTATCTCTGTGGTTCCCTTGTCCCTCTCTCTCTCTCTCTCTCTCTCTCACACACACACACACACACACACACACACACACACACACACACACCCCTTCTTCCTCCCTCTTCTCTCCTTCCCCTCTCAACAGAGACCAGGTGGGGGCGCCTGGGTGGCTCAGTCGGTTAAGCGGCCGACTTCGGCCCAGGTCATGATCTCCCAGTTCATGGGTTCCAGCCCCGCATCGGGCTCTGTGCTGACAGCTCAGAGCCTGGAGCCTGCTCCAGATGCTGTGTCTCCCCCTCTCTCCCCCTTCCCTCTCCCCTCCCCTGCTCATTCTCTCTCTCAAAAATAAATAAAAACATTAATAAACAAACAGAGACCGGGTGGGGGCTCTTTCCCCATGGCTCCTCAGACCAAGGGCAGTCAGCCTTCTTCAGGAAAGCGAGGCACCAGCCAAGGCGGCTTTTTACCAACAAGGCAAGATGGCAACAGATCCGACATCCGGGTGCCCAACGGTGTGCCTGCTGTACATGCCCCTGACGTTCCAAGGGGACAGCAGAGAACAAGTATCTAAAGAAACACCTCTGTGTACCTTTCTACCACCAGACAAAATGGAATATTAAAATCCCTTATCTTTTTAAGACACGTGATAAAATATTTACAGACAGAATGATGTGATATCTGGGATTTGTCTCGAAATGACACAGAGCAGGAGGAAAGGGCAGGGAGGGTTTTTATGAATGAAACAAGATTTGCCACAAACAACTCCTGGACGTGGGCGAGGAGCACGTGGACGTTTATCCGTTATTTCCTCTATGTGTGTATACTTTTGCCCTCTCAGGACCAGACCCTTGCCTAGTGGACCCTGGGAGTCCAGCTAGATAACCACCAATGTCACACCCACTAGGATGGCCATTATTTTAAAAAAGAAGGAAAGAACAAAGGTCAGCGAGGGCGTGGAGAAGTTAGAACCCTTGTGCACTGCTGGTAGGAATAAAAAAAGGTGCAGCCGCTATGGAAAACAATATGGTGGCTCCTAATGAAAATTAAACATAGAATTACCGTGCGATTTAGCAACTCCGCCTCTGGGTATATACCCAAAAGAACTGAATGCAGGGTCTCAAGGAGTAATCTTTATACCCACGTTCACAGCAGCATTGTTCACGATACCCAGAAAATGAAAGCAACCGTGTCCATCAATAGATGAATGGATAAACCAAATGTGATATAAACAGGCAATGGAATATTATTTGCCTTAAAAAGGCTTAAAGTCCTGACACATGCTACAGCATGGATGAACCCTGAGGACATCATGCTAAGTGAAAACAGCCAGGCGTAAAAGGACAAATAGTGTATGATTTCGCCTAGGAATCCAGGCTCCCTAGAGTAGTCAAGGTCATGAAGGCAGAAAGTACGATAGCGCGTACCAGGGGTTGAGGGGAGAGAGGACAGGGAGCTAGTGTTTCATGGGTACAGGGTTTCATTCTGGGATGATGAAAGATTCTGGAGGGTGGTGATGGCTGTACCATCGTGAACGTACGGGAGGCTACCCAACAGTGACTGAAAAATGGTTAAAATGGTCAGTGTCTTTACGTATATCTGGCCACAGTTTAAAAAGCAAAACACAACACCGAGGAACATAAAGACGTCACTTGTGTCTCTTCAAGGACAGCTCAGGTCAGCCTAGACATCATACCTCAGAGAGGTTCTCAAAACAAGGGTGTGGTGAGCGTTGCTGGGAGTGTGGAGCTATGGAGAAAGGCATAACATCTGCCTAGGCACATGGTTTCCAAACACTACCTAAGGAAAGAAACAAAAGAAGATGTTTTTTAATAGGCCTGAAGGCAAATGTCTAAGTTAAGGTACTAATCGCAATAAAAGTCTAGGTCAGACCCTGAGAAAACTCTCCAAACGTAAACTCAAAGCCCCATACTCAAAGATAAAACTTCTGCGGGCCCCAGACCATCTGCCCTCCCCGGCCATGATGTGGTGGTTCAGAGCACAGACTCTGCCCGGGTTCCAACCTCAGCCACACTCACTAGCCATTTGACCTACGGAGGTTTGCTCACATCTGTGTCTCAGTTTCCCCATATGTAAAACGGGAAACTGTTGTAGGGACTCAGTGAGGTAACATTTGTAAAGCTCTTACAACACTGCCTTCAACACAGTAAATGCGTGTGTTTGTTAAGTATTATGCCACAACGTCAGAGTGCCCCAGCAGGCTGCTGGATCCCCAAACGTCAGGCTGCTTGGAAGCACACACAGGGGACAGAGACAAGGGAAGGGAAGGCTGGCTACCCCTCCGCACAGCTCAGGAGGCCTGCTGGGGCGGAGGAAGAGGGCCCAGGAGTGGGCAGAGGGACCGCAGCAGATACGGCGGGGGGGGGGGTGGGGGGGGTGGGGGGGGCAGTCACAGGTGGGGAGGAGCAGGAAGGGCAAGCACTGGGCAGGGGGAAAGAATGACAGAAGATACCAAAAAGCTGGCAGAACCCATTTTTTTAAAACTCGGTGATCTTCACGGTCACCGAGCATCAGAACCACCTCAGAACTTTAGAAACTCCTTCACGCTCGGCCACAACACCCTGAAACGTGGGTTTAATCGGCCAGCGGGGAGAAACTGGGTACTGGCCCCTCGGCTCTGTGAGCCCACAAACGACAGAACGCAAAGTCACATTTCAAATTCTGCTCACGTGCACTCTTAATTCTGCATTCCCTCGCTTGACTTCATTTCTGTCTTAACTTTGAAAGGCTAGCATTTACTTGGGATTCTAAAGAGAGATAGAGACAAAATTAATGGAAAAATTTAGAAGGGAAAGGAGGGAAACGCACTGTCTCAATTCTACAGAAGGGAAAAAAAACTTTTTTCCCCCCTGAACTTTCTTTTTCTTATTGGAACATCACAATTCAAAACGTAAACTGAGAGGCAGACACTGTGCTACCCCAATGAGGACAAAGGTCAGAGACCGGGGCGCCGGGTAGGTGGGTGTTTTACACAAGATGTCCCAAGCAAGTTAGCTCCAGGGTGCCCCCGTCAACGTGCCCGGTCATTCACTCCAGGTTAACCTTAGCCTGCAGCCACTGGGTTCTGTCAGGTTACTCAAACTGTCCCCTGTAGCCAGGAACACAGTTGGCTACAGAGAGAGGCCGGCAAACCTCAGCATCAGGCTTCACTGACCCAGGCTGGCTGCCCCCTCCGCCCTACCCCAGTCACCCTACAACCCTTGGATTTACAGAAGCTTTACAGTTTATAAACCATGATTCCCACTTCACAAGGAACCCACCAGTGAGTGGCAGAGCCAAGAAAAACGCTCAGGCTCCCGTCCGCCCCCCCCAAGGACCAAGCTGTCCTTCCACCAGGAGCTCTGAACTGGGAGGTCAGATTTCACATTTAAATTTTCCATCACCCTCTCTTCCCGGGGTGCCACTGGAGATGGCGCACGTCTCCCTTCAATCCGCCATCGAGACATTCGCTACGACCCTTGCCGTAATTATGGCACACCTGAGGGTGTTGTAAGACCCAGATCAGAAAACAGTGTCCTAGAACATCGTTCTCGTTAGAGGGTCGTCCAACACCTGAAAGATTAGGAACTGCCAGAGCCAGAGAGACTCCAGAAAACCATTAAATTTAAGCCACTGACTCTACAAGCAAGGAAACCGAGGCCAGAGAGGTAAGGTAATGAAATGAGATAAAGTACATAAACCGAGGAGTTTTTATTACTGTGAAAGACTTTTGTTGTTCCTGGCAAGGGGACCGGCCCTCCGTCCCAGAGGGGCTCGAGTCTCTCACTCACAGTTACCCATTCCAATGTCTCCATCAAGTGCCAGGGACAAGGCTTATTTAAATATCCTTAAAGGAGTGATTCTGGGCCTGGATGCACATTGGGAGCACTGCTAATACTAAAGCCCACATCAGGCCAATTCAATCAGAAGCTTTAGGGGCGGGGCCAGGCATTTTTTAAAACCACCACAGGGTGACAGGTGTTTCTGGGGCTGAGAACCATGGTCTGTGGACCAAAGCATGGTCCAGACTTCTGGGCCTACCTGGAAATGGACTACGTAGCAGTGGCGTGAGCCCAGGAACCTGAAGCTGTGACAGTTACCTGGTGGTTACAGAACAATGGCATCGGCCTCACATGAGTCCTAGAAATGGCACATGTGCTCCAGGTGACCCCAGAGTCCTAGATGGACTAGAAGCTGGCCCGAGAGAGGCTTCCAGATGATTCAGACCCCCAACACCCACTCTTAGCCAAGAGCCACTGCAGAAGCCCCCGGGCCTCAATACTGGCAGCGAGGGTGATGCTTCCAGAAAGAAGGGGGAGTCCACCGTGGCTCTGCACAGCTACTCCAGGCCTCCCATCTCATTCGGGTCCCCAGTAGGATTTACAAGCCCAGTAGGACCACTCAGGCCTCCTCTCCCATACTTTCCCCACCTCACTCCGGCCCCAGCCACCCTGCCCTCCTTGCTACTCATCCTGAAACCCCTCAAGCTTTCTGGGGCTTCAAGGACTTTGTCTCTTGTTTTTCTCCCTACCCTGCTTGCTCTTCCCTCAGATATCTGCATGGTCCTCTCTCCCACTCCTGCAGATCTCTGCTCAGGGGTCTTTTCATCAGTGAGACGTCCCTGACTTCTGTATTTAAAACAGAAAATCTGCCTCCACACCCAAACCTCCATCCCTGCTTTGTTTTTCTCCATAAGACTTTTCACCCTCTCTCATACTTTATTTTTAATTGTTATCTTTATTTTTACTTGCTACTTGTTTACACACACTAGAATATGAGCCCCATGAAGGTAAGATTTTTGTTTGTTTCCCAGGGCCTAAGATAGTGCCTGGCACATAGCAGGCACTCAAATACTTATTCTAGGAATGAACACATCAGAAACGCCAATCTCAAAACATAACTTGTACCAAAAGATCACAGAGAAGCTGATGATACCAAAATCACTTCTCCACTGATCTCATCTTGGCAAAAGCCTTTTTAAAAACAGGCTAGAGGCCTAATGAAACAGAAACCATTTAGAAATAAGTATTTCCAGTCAATTAATTCAATCCAAATGGGTTTGTGAGTCAAAGACAATTTGTTTTGAGAAACAGATAAAACTATGGAGACAGAAAATGAACTTGAAAGAAGGTGATCGAACAAATGGATTTCAGATACTCCTCTGGTATGTATGTAGTTTCGGAAGAAAAGCCAGGAGTACGGACAGCCGCTCTCAGACAGCAGAGCAGGAAGAGAAGAAAGGCTCCAGTCCCGGGTCACAGCCTAGGAGCGCAGGCCCGGTGCAGGATACGACCTCACACCACCAGGCCCATCGACCTCCTGAACCTAAGGAGGTCCCTTCCCTTCCCCTTTCTCCTACTTACACCCATCTGCTTCCAAAACTTATCTGAAGCCACGGACAATACTTTGAGCTCTACCAAGTCGGGAGTGCTGGACGCCCTTGTCAGGGCAGCCACACAGAAGCTGGGGAGCATCCTGCCATGGCCACGTCTCCCTGAGGTCATCTGCTCCACATCCTTACACTTGTCGCCTCTTTCCTCACCCCCTCAGACTCTCCCAACGGTCGTCCCGTGTGTCTCCCGAAGACCAGTCTTCCCCAAACACCACTTTCCTCAGGTCACTCACTTTTCTCAACAGCCTCATGTGGTTTCCTCTAGCCTACCACAGCTCCAACCTCGGGCCAGGCTTTTGACAACGTTCACATGCTAGGCCGAGGCCAAGTCGACTGACTTTATATTTCACCAGGTGCTTCTGCACCTGCCTCAAACCACCAAATCACGGCCTTCCCCTTCAACGCAGCAGTAAGAGAGAAGATTGCAGAGACCGATCAACCTGAATCAAGTCTCTAATCAACGTCCCCACCGAGAGCATCCCCACTCTCCACACCATCCACGCCCGTTCTTTCCCTCCAGCTTCTAGCCACACCGTCCTTTCCCGCTCCATTTCCACAACACACACACACACAACACACACCACACACACACACACACACACACACACACACACACTGGGCTCACGCATGCACACGTACTCATTCCATAATAGTAACTGTGCACCTGCTATGTGCCAGGTCCCTGCCCATGAGGTGCTCACATTCCACAGGATGGAGACACACAGACACTGACAGGCAGATGCATGATGTCAAGGAGTCCTACAACCTTCCTCAACAGGAGCTCCTCAACTGAAATCAGAAATCGGAGTAACTGCTTTTTCAATTCTGAAAAAAGTGAGAGAGCAAGCCAGGTGAACAGTGGGGAGAAGAGGTTTGGGGCAGACAGAAGAGCAGGTGGAAAGGCCCTGAAGCAGGAAAGTGCCTGGTGCAGGCAAGGAGCCCACACCAGAGTAGAGGGAGCCAGAGGAGACGGGGGAGGAGGCAGACCACGGAGGGCCCACGGCAAGGGCTGACTCTTGCGCTTAGAAGGAAGGTTTCGGGAGGACGTGGGAAGAGGAAACACACTCTGACTTACACTGGAAAAGAATTACCCCCCCCCCCCCGCTGCCTCTCATTTCAGCCATCTATCACGAGGAATGAAATTATGGCAGATTTGTTCTCCCCTTGAACGTTCCAAAATTTTCCAGTGAGTATTGTATTAAATGAAGGAAAAAACAATCTTCCCAACCCTTTAAGACTCGGCCCAAAGTCCACGTCTGCCTCAAGGCCCCCCTGGCCCAGGGCTAGGACTGTGCCCATGCTGCCCCCTCAGCCCCAGGCAGCAGGACGACCGGGGTGACCCGATAGTTAGCCAGACCTGCGCGCGGCAACTCGTGTGCATGGAAGTTTCCGGTGCTGCCCTCGCTGCTCTCCTGCCATGTGGGAGTCTGTCCCTTCGGACACTCTTGCCCCCAAGTGCCTGCCTGGGTCCCAGTCTTTCTCTCAGTTGACTTAATTAATTCTTGGTAATTAAAGCTACTATTTGGTGATGAACTGCTAAGAGTCTGACCTCTCCCAGGGGGGTGTAAATATTTTAAAAGGGGAGTCCAAGTGGAAATGCAAAAGCCTTAGACTCGGAGGCCTGGGGCTGCAATGATGGGTCGACAGCACTGGGTGCATATTTTGTGGGTAGCTGGCTACCTTCTCCTGAAGGGTTCATTCAGGTGCTTGGAGAAGCAGCAAAGGGAGACAAGGGAAGAAATGAAAGATGAGACTACATCATCGCCGCCACCTCCCTCCTCCCAGAGGGCCATCCAATCCATTTTGGGTACCAGAGAATGTTCCCCAGAGGTAACCCCAGCCATCTCAGAGGGGTGGCCTGTGAGAAAGTAACCACCACCCTCAGAAAGAAAAGCCCCCTCAAGACATGTCTGGTCTGGAAGCAAAGTGTTCTCTAATTGCTTTCAGTGGGGGAACTCCTTGAGGGCAAAGTTCATCTCACACGAGTCTTTTATGTGCCACAGGGCGCCCAGCTCTGGGTTGGACCCAGGGTAGGCCTTGCATAAGCAACTGGAGATTACTGATCGATGATGGCCCAGTTGCAGAAAGACTCCACAGGATTTTATTTTTTTTTTTTTTTTAATTTTTTTTTTCTTCAACGTTTTTATTTATTTTTGGGACAGAGAGAGACAGAGCATGAACGGGGGAGGGGCAGAGAGAGAGGGAGACACAGAACCAGAAACCGGCTCCAGGCTCTGAGCCATCAGCCCAGAGCCTGACGCGGGGCTCGAACTCACGGACCGCGAGATCGTGACCTGGCTGAAGTCGGACGCTTAACCGACTGCGCCACCCAGGCGCCCCAACCACAGGATTTTAAATACAAGTAAACATTCTAATTAAGAATAATGGTAGAATTAATCACACATCTAATATTTTTAAGGGCCTGAAGATTTATAGCCTTAATGAAGTCTCAGACAGTGAAGTGGTTTTTACAACTCGGCCGGTTCAGCTCAGGTCTGCAGAGTCTGTGTAACAAGGCAAAGAGCAGCCCCTGCCCATGCAGACGAGAGCCTCGACTGGGCCAAGCCCCAGAAGCATCTGAACAGCTGCTCACTGCCCACCCCTGGGCTCCCGTCTCCTCTGAAAATGCCAAACCTCTGCCTCAGACGTGTTCTCAGGCCCTGGAATAACCCTGAGAGGCCTGCAGTTACAATGGACACCTGCCTTCAAAACCTCTCTCGGGTCTCACTCTGCCCTTCGGCTCGCTAAGAAACAACTTCAACTTTAGCAGGTGAATTGGCAGGGAGGAGTAGAACGCTGTAAACCGCAGCAAGCCGGGGAACACAGGTGGAGCCAGAACCCACTCCACCAGCTCACGTTCAACTCCAGCCTGCCAAGGGCAGCGTCGGTAAGATGCTCCTATGCCCAAAGGCTGGATGAAAATGAGGAAGAAGAAGCCACCCCTCCCCCGCGTCACACCCAGAATGACCTGAACCCCCAGAAGCAGGGAAATCCTAGGAATGCACGTGAGGCTCACACACGGGAACCCCTGTCTTTACAGTTCCATGAACCCCCCCCCCGGCCCCGGTCGTAACACCAAGGCCTCGAGCATCCCCCCCCATATAGACATGCGGGAGACTGAGCCTGTGGACCACGGAAGGCGGCCTGGGGGCCGCGCCCAGAGGAGTGATTTCTTTAAAAGCATTCCTGAAGAGGGGACTCCCTCCTTTCCTTTCCGAATCTCCTGGACACTCACTCCGTCTGTTAATTGTGCTCTATCTTCAATAAACTCTGTTTTTACCTCCAAAAAAATAAAAAATAAAAATAAGAAAATAAAAGCCCTCCTGAAGAAAACACCCAGCCAAGTCACCCTCCAATCACTCCTCCCAGATGGCGCAGCCCTGGCCCTCAGGGCTCAGGGCCCCTCCCAGTCAGAGGTCCCAGCCCAGTTCACCTCCCCTCTAACAGAGGCACCTGCCCCGAAGTGTGCGGGGAGGGGGGGCTTGGAGGGACACAGCCCCGGGGAGTGTGAGTTTTTGCTTTAGGGCCTTCAACGTTTATCTCCCAAATGAAAATAGACTCACTGATTATTTGTTTTTGTAAAGATGATCTGTAAATCAGTAGAAAATTCAAGTGACAGGCAAAACTAGAAACAAAAGTAAAAAACCGCCAGACCCCACACCACTCAGAGGGAAGGAGATCTCACAGTAAACTCTGCTCTGCGGACAGGAGGGGGGTCCATTCTGAGGCAAACTAGAGGGTGGCAGGTCTTGATTCTCTGGGGAAGCCTGGAGATTTAGTTGTGCCCAAGGCCCTTAACGCCACCTCTGGACTTCTCAGAACATTTTCCGGGGCAGGTGGGGAGAGCGCCCTCCAATCATGGTAGAGCCCTCACAAATAGAAGTGACAAAGTTATACAGACCTGAACCCCCCCATGCCCACATGCTGATTGGAGGCCTGGAGTTAATCTGTTCAGCAGAGGTACTCCTTTTTCTCACTCAATATTGTGGCAGTCTCTCCACAATCAATCACCAGCATAGACAACATCAGCCTTCTCGTCCCCTGGAATGTGTTAATGAGAAAAGCGGCCACGATTCCTACTTGATACAACACCTTCAGAATCTAAAGCGGAGAGTGTAAAGGACTTACCCAAAGTCATACAGTGAACAGAGGACAGCCCAGAAGTGCTGATGGGTTTGAAGAATGACTTTGTGGTGACACCAAACTTGAAAGGTGTTCATTAACTTTTCTTTGAGTCATAAAAAGGATCAGATATGTCATTTCAACACACATACACACTTCCCACTTCAAATAAAAGTGAACGGTTGGCTGAGGCAGCACTCCCATCTCCTAAAACATTTCTTAAATTAATTAGCTAATGGATCTCACGCCCAACACTCCTAGAACATGAAGGGGGAGGACACTGGACCAGATGCCCAGAAATGGAAACAGACACAGATTTTCGTGTACATGCAATCACTTCACCTCATGGATGTCAACACTCAGAATTCTCTCCTATCCAGGATGTTCCTATTTTTGTAGCCAAAGAAAAAGTCAAAACCAAGTTACATACAAAGACAGAGTTGGAGACAAAGATCTAATACAAACACTAAATTATTCAAATGTTAACAGTGGTTCTAGGTTATAGGATTTATCAGTCAGTTCTGTTTCTTTTGTATACCTGCGGCCCCTAAATTTTCTACATGAAAGTGCTTGTGTAATTATTTTTAGAGTTTTAAAATAAAAATAATTAGTCCACAATCTAGGTTGGTCTATTTGGATTTTATTTTCACTACAGAGAAACACAAACTCAAAACTCTAGGAGATCCACCACTCTTCCCAGTTTTGCACAAGTAGAGACAAGTGTGAGGATGAAACCCAAACCCCGCGAAGACTCACTCCAGTCCAGTAGGAAAGCTCACCGTGACCAGGCTGAGTAGAGGGCAGGCATTACTACTTCTTTTCCGTCTCCAACGTGTAGGGAAGATGAACATTCTAAACTAATCTCTCCTCAAGTGCAACCAAGAGTTCACAGACCTCTGCCCCCAGAACAATTTCCAATGCATCTGTCCACAACCACCCTTTAGCTTCAAGACTACCCACACCACTTAGAATCTGCATACCACTTCTAAGGAACCCCCTTTTCCAGTATTTTATTTCTAAAAAAGTTATTCCTCCTCTTCCTTAAGATTCACAAACATATGATCCAACCCACAGGATACAGAATCATCCATTCTATCAATGAATAATCATGGTTGGCCATGCTGTATGGAGCTTAAGTAAAGATTATGTTAACAAAAAGGATGGGTTTTCATGGGCCTGAGGAAAACAGACAGGAATTGAGGAGCAAGATTTTGTTAAAATGTCTCAGCCCTGGCCAGAGGGGGTGGGGTGCGGCGGGGAGGGAGATGGCCAGAGGACAGAACATCTGTCATTCTGCAGTTTCATTTCTCATGGCCAGTTAATACCCTGAGTTTATGCATCAGTCTCTTCCAAGTTTGGTTAGTGAGTCAGTCTGCCTGGATCCAATCAGCTCCAAGTGCCTTACAAAACTGAATTCCGGGTCTACAAAACTGAGAACCAGATCCTGAAACATAGTGATCCCACCAAAATAAAGCCACCCCCAGGATGACATCTGTCTCCACTCTCTAACTCCAACACCCGTCATGGTGTGTATTTGACGTGTCTAATACTCTCTGATGTATCTAATACTCATCTAATACCCTCCATGGCTTGTAGGATAAAATCCAAACTTGACCCGCCTTTCACAGCTCCAACTCAGCTTTCCAGCCTCCTACCCAAACAAGCCAAGCCTCTCAAGGCTCCATGCTTTCATATATAGCTCTCTCTACCTAGAATGTCCTTTGGCCAGTCTTACTTGCCTACAAAACTCCTTTGCTTCCTCCAAAGCCCAGTTCAAAATTCACTTCTGCCCTGAAGCCTTCCCTACTCCCCCAGGCATTTAGTTCTTACAGCTTATAACAGCTAACTACAGGTGCGTTAGAGAACTTAAGTACATTGTGCTTCATCTGTTTCAATATCTGACCTACCTCTGGATACCCTGAACTTCTGCAGAGAAGAAACTCACTTTGTATCCATAAGTCCTAGCACAGTGTCAAGAATGAAAGGTGAGATCAATGTTGAAAGGTTGATCAGGTGGAACACTGGCATTAAGTCCTTTGGAGGAAAAGGGAGGGGAAAAGAGTCTCACAAAATCTGAGAATTAAATTATCCATATAGCGAATCTCATCCAAAGTGACCGCAATATGGTTAAGAGGCAACATGAAAGTTTTAAAAATTTAGGTAATAATAGCAACTAACATTCCAGGTGAGCGCTATGGCTTGGTTAATTTGATACACACAACAGTCCTGTGAGGTAGGTACTTTTATCTGCATTTAAGCTGGGTAAAGCTTGAGGCCTTTCCAAAAAGGAAACTGAGGCACACAAGAGCTCAAACTCAAAATCATTCCCTTAGCAAGTGGCAGAAGCAACCGGTAGTCTGGTTCCAGAGCCCCTGGGCTCTGGGATCAGGAAGACCTGGGTTTGAATTCAGATTATGTTACAAATGTGGTTTCTGGGTAAGTCATCTAACCCCTCAGGACTTGTTTCCTATCCCTTCTGCGCTCGTGTCTGTAAAGGGGCAGACAAGCCCTTTCTCTCAAACTGCAGAGGAGTAAGTCAAATATGATGTTTGCCAAAGTCTCCCAAATTGTTTCTCCCGTCTAGCAGGCGCTCCATAAATGCTAAGTCGTCTTCCTTTCCCTTCCTAAAAGCTGCACAAAGTAGACTCTGAGGGAAAAGCTCTCTCCTAAACTACTCTAAAGGCTTTTCGCTTTTCAGAGGCAGATCAAATAGTTAGGCCCTCAACACAGAAAGCCTCGCCTTACCTGCTTATCTCAAAGTCCATTCCCCAGACAGAGGCCAGAGACCTTTTAGAATGTAAATGTCATCATGTCAATCACTTAAAACCCTCCAAAGGTTCCTAATTTCACTGGAGATACAAACCAGAGTTAGAGGGGGGAGGCATTCTGTCCGCAGGGCCCCCTGTGATCTCCCTCACCTCTCTACAGACTTACCTCCCCTCTCCTTTTCCCCCTCCAGCCACACAGGCCTCTTTCGCTTCCTCCAACTTGCCAAGCTCCGTGCTGCTCCACACATGGTTAACTCTTAACCCTCCTTCGGGTCTCACCCCAGACGTCACTTCCTCAGGGAAGCCCTCCCTAAGCCCCCAAATCAAATCAAGGCCCATTACTCTTACCACTCTCTTCATCTTTCCTTCCTTGTGCTCATCACTGTTTGAAATGATTAGTTTACCACTTCCTTCAGAGTTGTATTCAAAAGACACCTTCTTAGAAGGCCTTCCCAGGCTACTTGAATGCAAATTCAACCCCCACCCAACATCTCATATCCTCCTTCCCTATTTTCTTTTTGTCCTTTAGCATTTACCCCCTTTTAACAGGCTTTTTTTTTTTTTTTTTTTTTTGAACTATATCCTTTACTTTCCTGTCCTCCCTCCCCCTCTCCCCTCTCCGCCCTGAAATGAAAGCTCCAGAAGGGCAGTTATTTCTGCTTGCTTTCTTCACAGCATCGAAAACAATGCCCGGCACATGTTTGTTGACAAACATTTGGTGCTGAATGAAATTTCAAGATTACTTATTATTGGGCTTTTTCACTAGGCTACTAGCTTCTTTACCACCATCCTCCCAACACCTAGTCCCGTGCCCGGCACATAATAAGTGCTCAATAAAAATTTACTGAGTGAATCAAAGCCACGACCGTTGGGGGAAAAATGGGCAAAATATGTGTGCTAGCACCATTAGCTTCCTCCTCTCTTTCACTGTGTGATGTACCTGTGAGTTTGAGGAAACAGACCCATGAAATCCCAGCAGGCACCCACCAGGCCAGGCATCTGTCTGTCCACATCCTGTATGCTCAGCCACACTGTACACACAAGCAGATGCACCCTACAGGCCGTACATGAACACAGAGCTGAAGGCAAGGGGGCCAACCCTAGGCCCAGCACCTATCTCATTCCCAAGTCCAATTCTAGGCTAGTCCTGGGTGCCAGACATGCTTCCCTGGGTGGGCCGGTGGATTTATTCCAATCCAGGACCTTTAATGCCACCTCTGGCCTACTCAAAAAAAAAAAAAAAAAAAAAAAAAAGTTAAAAATCCCTGAGCAGCTCCAATAATCCTGGGGTTCTGAGGAACAGACATACCTAAGGTCGTATGGACCCCTCCCCCTCACACACGCTGATCCAAGACCAGGAGGCCATCTGTCCAGCAGACGCTCTCCTGTCCTCCCTCGGGTCACATTGAGCCTCCACCCCCCCCCCCCCCAAACGCGCGCGCACACACACACACACACACACACACACACACACACAGGTTGGCAGGAAGAGCCCCTGCAGAGAGACAATTTCCACCCTGATCAACAGGCCTGGTCGCCCCTTGAGGACCCCCAACTCTGGAGCAGGAATACCTGTCTGCTCCCGGAGAAGCCTCCCCCAGGGTCAGAACTTGGGCGGAGGTGGGGGGCAGGGACTGCGGGGCGCCCCAGAGGGTCGGTCCCCGAAGTGTCCGCCCCAGGACGGCGCCAGCTCTCGGCGCGGCGGGGACGGAAGGGCTGACAGGGCGTCCCGGCGGGGAGAAGCGGCACCGTTATCCGCGCCCGGGCGGGGGGCCGCGGGCTGTGGCCGAGGGCGGCCGCCCGTCCCGCGCAGGGGAGGGCAGCGGCCGTGCCCGGGGCGGCGGCGCGGCGGCGGCGCGGCGGCGGCGGGTCGCGGCGGCAGGGGGCAGGCGGCCCCGTCGGCCGGGGGCGGGGTGGGGTGGCGGCCGCGGCCCGCCAGGCGGCGGTCGGGGGAAGTGGCTGCCTGCCTCGCCTCGGGCGGCGCGCAGGGTCCGCCCGGCTGCAGGGCCGCGGCGCGGGCGCGGGCTCGGCCCCGGCTCGGCGCGGCCCCGGGCGCGGGCTGGGGCGGCCTCGGCCTCGGCGGCGGCGGCGGCGGCGGCGGCCCCGGCCCGCAGGCTCCCCGCCCGGCCCGGCCCGCGGGGGGCGCTTACCTGGCGGCGGCGGCGGCTGCAGGCCCCGGGCTCGGCCGCGCGCGTCGCCAGCGCCGGCTGCGGGAGCCACAACATGGCGACGGCGGTGGCGGGCGGGGCTGCGGCTCCGGGGGCGGAGCGGGGGCGGGAGCCGGCCTGGCGGCGGGACCCGGCTGGGGCCGCGGGCGGGGAGGGGGGGGAAGGTGGGGTGGGGAGCGGGCGGAAGGCGGCTCGGACCTGGGCGCCGGCCCAGGGCGGCGCGGCTGAGGGGGCTGCCCGGGCCTGGGCCCGGCCTCCGGCCTCCCGCTCCCGCCCCGCGCTCCCGCCTGAGGCGGGCTGCGCGGCGCGGGCCCGACGGCGGCGGGGCGGGCGGGGCGGGGGCGGCGCCAAGCGGGGCCGGACCCCCGACCCCGCGCGCCCCGGCCGGGCCCCCGCCCCCCCCCCGCCCCGCCCGCCCCCCCAGCCGAGCACCGGGGAGGCCGCTCCCCGCGCCCTGGGCCTCTCGGCCTCCGCCGCGCCTCCCGGGCGGGGGCCTTGGGCAGGCGCCGCCGTCTCCCGCTAGAGGGACCCGGGCTGCCTCCGCGGCCGTGTCGCCCCAGCGGACGGCGAGCGCCTCCGGAGCCGGGACGGCGTCCTCGTCACTTGGGTCTGGCACGTAGTGGGGCCTAGCGAGGGGCTGCACATGGAGGGACGCCGCGGTGGCGCGGGCCAGGCGCTCAGCGGGTGCGCCCCAAGGGTCTGCGGGCCGCGGGGACTTGCTGGCGGGCCTGGAGGCGGGGGGCAGGCTGACGCGTCGCCTCTGGGAGAACCGGGAGACCCGCGGCGAGCAGAGTTGAGGACCGGCCAGCGGGGCGTCCCGGGGCTAGACCTGGGAGACGTCCGAGTGACTGGGGGAGCCCCGGCCGCGCAAGGTGAGAACTCAGAGAAGCGGGCGGAAGGCCAGGCGGGTGACCGGCGGGACCTTCCCAGAGCCCAGCGCACCTGGGAACAGGCGGCGTTGAGGTGGCAGCTAGGTCAGGGTGTCTCCGACCGCCGACACCCACTGCTGAGCACGGAGACATTCCTTCTGAAGAACCAGGAAAGAGGTGCCAGTTTGCGAGAGGGGCGGAACTAACTTCCAGCCAGGGCCCGCTGTGCGCCAGGCACCGAGCTGAGCGCTCGGATAAGGAGTGCGCGGCGGCGAAGCGGTGAAGGCAGTAAAGAGTGATCTTTCCAGACGTTTGGCAGTGAGCCGGAGAGGCCTGTAGCTCAAGAGGTAGTAAGAGTAAAGGAGACAGGTGATTTCTTTCTCCTTCCCCCACCCCAGCCCCCTCACCCAGCATGAGGTGGAGCTCTCAAAAGAGCTGGGGGCGGGGGTGGGGGGGGTGGGGGGGATAAGAGATGGGGTGATTAACGGCGCAAGATCTCAGAAAAGGAAAATGAGGAAGGGGTGGTGGAGAGGGAGGAAGAAATCAGAGAAGGGACACACCTCTTCCTACAAGACTTCAAGGATGCATGCATAAACAGAAATATTTTGAGATGGGGAGGAGGCCTACTGAGCCCTGCCTGTTTCCATGCATCAGCTGCCTAGATGACCCTAAAGTCATCCGTAGGCCTTCTGAGGTTACTGCCCTTTCAGACTTCAGCGCAACTGGCTCAGATCCCTATTCCTCTTGAAGTGCGAAACCCTGCCTACCTGCCAACATTTCCAATTCTCCTAATTATCCTATTATTTCTCCTAAGTTACAGTTCTCGTAATTATCCTATTGGCCCCAATTTTCTATTCCCGGTATTCCACTGCGCGCTTTTAGGAAATTTGTCACTATAGCCTGGATACCACCCCATCTGTATTCCCCCCAAATATAGCACCATATGTGAAAATAAAGCACCCAGTGTTATATGACTGTTAAATAAATTATGGTTTATTTGTAACCATTAAAAATCATGTTGAAGAAAAAGATCGATGATACGGAAAATATCAGCAATTGAAAAGCACATCATAAGATAATACTAGCTTGTAATATATACATACACTATGCATATCACGTATAGATATCATGCTAGATTTAAAAAATGGGATTTTTATTTTCTGTGATGTCTTCTTTTTCTTGTTTTTACAGTACATTACTATTTCTCTTTAAATCAGGAAAAATGATATTTTAAAGCATTTTTAAGAAAGTTTTTTTTAAGATCTTTGCGGAGTTGAAAAGAGTTATTAGGAATCAAGAAAGGAGGGGAGCCTGGCTGGCTCAATCGGTAGAGTATGTGACTGTCCATCTGAGGGTCATGAGTTCAAGCCCTACCTTGGGCATGGAGCCTACTTTAAAAAAAAAAAATGAAAAGAGGAATCAAGGAGATTGGAAAGGGATCTTTGAAGGATGGAAGGGACTTAGGTCAGCACAGATGGGCTAGTTGAGGAGGCTGCCTTAGGCAGGAGGGACACAAAATGAGAACTGGAGGGAATAGTCCAGTAACAGTAGTAAGTCAGTTTCGTTGAAGCATAGGATTCAAGGGAGAGAAAAGTAGGAGACCCAGTCTGGAAAAATAAGATGGGACCATAGTCCTAAATGCCAAGCTGAACCCTTTGTGATTTGTGGCTGGCAAGAACCACTGGCCCTTGAGCTGTGCAGGTGACAAATGTCAAAGTAAATTTTCCTGTAACCTCTTACTTAATGAGGTTCTGGATCTCAGCCCTTCTATCGTAATGATAGTTGGACATGTGATTGACTCAGAGCAGTGAGGCACGGGCAACCGTATTTTGCATTCCAGCTGCTTACAGAATGAGAATTGGCCCTTGCTTCTCTGCCTGTTAATCACTACAATTTTTATTCACACGGCACCAGATTTTCAGAGAGAACAGATTAGCAAAGAGCGAAGCTGAAAGGAAGAAATGTGCACCTTAAACCAGAGCTTTTAAAAAAAAAAAAAAGTTTTTTAGAACTTTCTATGAGTTCCACAGATAAATGAGATCACACAGTATTTATCTTTTTCTCTGACTTATTTCACTTAGCATAATGCCCTCAAGGTCCATCCCTGTTGTCACAAATGACAGTATTTCCTTCTCATATTGCTGAATAATGTTCTTTGCCAACGTTTTTGACTCTGACCTTCTATACGAAATATATTGCACATCTCAACCCAGAATATACACACACATGTACACACCTCCGAGAAGTTTCATGAAGTATTACTGTTACTTTATGCACTGCTGGCTGAGACTTTCAACTTCATGATTTTTATTTCTTTTGAAATACTGGTCAGAACCTACTACATTGATTTTATAACCCACTATAGGGTTACAAAATACTTCAAAGGATGTTGAGAAGAGGCTAGACCATTCCCTGCTATGTTTGCAGTTCTCATTTAACTAGCCATACAGACAGTGACCTTAAGTTTGCCATGTTTACATGTCCCAGAAATCAACAGGACAGGTGAGACTCTCGGGATGTGGTGGGGGTGGGGATAGAAGGATTGGCACAAGCCATGTTTGTATTCCTCTTTCCTCCTTAACAAATATTTCCTGACACCAGCATCTCTCAGCAGCTGTAAATGTGTTCTTCTTTGTCTAGCTTGAGATACAGATTGAACTTCAGACAAGGCCGGACTACCCTGTAAACCAGAGACAACTTTTCATTTGAATGAACAGAATCACAGACTACAATGAAAGGGGAAAAAAATGTATCTTGACTATGACAGTCCATAGAAGCTGTCTTACTCACCACTGTTGGAGTATCATAGAGACAGTAAGTACCACCCCTTTCTTCAAAGTCCAGAACCAATGAGGACATGAAAATAACTCCATCACCAACAGAGCTGAACTGAAGAATGTGGCTTAGCTGATGACCTGTAGGCTTTTTAAGATTCCCTGAATTAAAATTCTCTCTCCCAAAACTCCAACCTTCACCTTGAGGGGGCCTAGCCACTTTAACTGTGTCTGCTTAGAGAAGATTGCACTCTCTGAGGGCAGGTAGATCCAAATTCACCAATTAGGTAAGTCGCTCCTTCTGGAAGACCCAGGATAAATTCTCTCCTACCTGACCTCCTATGAAAACAAACAAGCAAACAAAGTTGGGGAATAAGGATTTATCCCTGCCCAAACAAACTGGATCTGACTCATTAGTTTGGCAGTTGAATGGGAAAGTGTATTAACGCAGCGAATTATAAAAAAATGGCAAATACATGCCTTAACATTTCATTTTCACTTAAAACCTATAAGGAACACCCATTTGCCAATCTTTTGATGCGAGCCAAACCTTTTCTTTGAGGAACAGTGCTGATTACAGTTTTCTTGAGCCCCATCTCACATAAAACCTATCTGTGGTATATTTTCTGTGCTTTCCAATTTGTTTCTTTAATGTTGACTAAGGACTTGGGACGCCTGGGTGGCTCGATCTGTTAAGCGTCTGACTTCTGCTCAGGTCATGATCTCACAGTTCATGGGTTTGAGCCCTGCCTTGGGCTCTGTACGGACAGCTCAGAATCTGGAGCCTGCTTCAGATTCGGTCTCTCCCTCTCTCTCTCTGTCCCTCCCCTGCCCCTCTCTCTCTCTCTCTCTCTCTCTCTCAAAAATAGATAAACATTAAGAAATAATTTAAAGTTGCCTAAGGACTTAAAACATCTTGAAAAGCAATATAAGTGGAGGCTTCTTTAAAAAAAAAAATCCTTTGTAATTGTCTCACCCACACCTGGTTTGACAGTTTTCTAATTTATTTTTTTTTATTTTTTTTTCAACGTTTATTTATTTTTGGGACAGAGAGAGACAGAGCATGAATGGGGGAGGGGCAGAGAGAGAGGGAGACACAGAATCGGAAACAGGCTCCAGGCTCTGAGCCGTCAGCCCAGAGCCCGACGCGGGGCTCGAACTCACGGACCGCGAGATCGTGACCTGTCTGAAGTCGGACGCTTAACCGACTGCGCCACCCAGGCGCCCCTGGTTTGACAGTTTTCAACTGGTCATTAGCTAAACCTTCAACTGACATTTCATAGAAACAACTCTTTCTCGGGGCGCCTGGGTGGTGCAGTCGGTTAAGCGTCCGACTTCAGACAGGTCACGATCTCGCGGTCCGTGAGTTCGAGCCCCGCGTCGGGCTCTGGGCTGACGGCTCAGAGCCTGGAGCCTGTTTCCGATTCTGTGTCTCCCTCTCTCTCTGCCCCTCCCCCATTCATGCTCTGTCTCTCTCTGTCCCAAAAATAAATAAACGTTGAAAAAAAAAAAGAAACAACTCTTTCTCTTTATACACATGCTTCATCAGCTTGTGTAACTTAAATTAATTACACTCTGGCATACAGTTGTCATAAGCAAGTTTGGGACCAAACACAACAGACTCCCGTTAGGCATCTAACTCAACTAGTAGGAAGAAGTGTGTTGGAATTCCACAGATGAACTCATTAATCCAAAGCGTTCAGCAGGTCACAGGTAGTAGTCATTATGTTTAATCAGAGGGAATGGAACGTGTTGATTCCAGAGAGTCCATTAAGAGAGCCATTAATGCTCATAGACCAGTATGACCGACTCTGTATGCGTATATCTTAACATTCTTCTTCCGTCATGGATCCATTTTATAATCCCCTCAAAATCACTGTCCCTCCACTCCCATTTGGCTAAACATGGCTTTAAATGGTTTAAGATTGGAAGGGCTATCAAAGAAATTCAAATGGTAACATCACATACTGCATTAGCAAAATATATGTATCTTAAACACTTTCCAGTGCTAATAAGATGGTGTGATTGTACTCAGAAAAAGCTGTTGCAATGTGAATTGGTATAATCCTTTTAAGAAGCAGTTGACGCCACTTCTGAAGAGCCTTAAAAGAGATATGGCTCCCTTTTGATTCATCAATACCACTCCTAGAAACTTTTCCTTGGGAAGTAATCCTCCCCCAAAGAGAACGTCCACACTCACAATATGTGCTACTGCCTTTTTGTGATAGTGAAAGTTGAAATAATTTACGGTGTGTAACATTGTGTAACTTACCACTGAGTAAGCAGAAAGGGGTAACTTGGAAAACACTTCATGACATATTATTTGGAAAAAAGATACAATTTGTTCTACCATACTAAGAACCTGAAACAGAATTGTATACTTTAACCGGGTGAATTCTGTGAATCATATCTCAACTTTTTTAAAAAGATACAATTCTGTATTTTTGCTTTTGTATCAGCCAAGATCAGCAGGAAACAGATGGCCTACTCTGAAATGTGTAACTGAAGAGAGTTAATGAAGGGACAGTGTGCAAAGATGAGGGCACGTTTGAGGGAAGCCAACAAGGAGTAATGAAGCACCCCAGGGCTAGCAAAGAGAGGAAACCCAGGGCTAAGTGAGAACAATAGCTGATGGAAAGGGAAGGCCAATAAGAACGTACAGGAATACAGCCCTACCCCTGTCTCTCTCTTGCCCTCAGATCTCCTGTGCTGCCTCCCACTGGCTGAACCCAAGAGGAAGCCTAAGGGCAAGTGAGCCCTGATGACGTTGTCCTTCAAGGCCAGCCTCCGGAAAATGATGGAGGGTAGATCTGGAAGGACAAAGGCACAATATCTAGCAGGTATGTGATCCTATAACAACGTAAGAACTGTCTAAGCATATGGCCAAGGATCTTAAGGGAACCCAGAAAACCAAGGTTTCCAGAGATAAAAAGTGAAGGTAGCTAGAGAGCAGGGAGGGTAGGTGGAGGGAAGAGGAAAGGTTGTTAACTGAGGCTGAGACAAGGATGAGAGGCAGAAGCAGGCACATCTTATTTTATTTTATTTTATTTTTTTGCCAAATACTTAGCTGGAGACTGAGCTCTGGAAGAGATTAAAAGGAGAGACAGGAGCTAAATTAGACTAGAGTGCTGGAAATTCTTCCCCTATTGGCTATTACCCTGTACTTCTCCTTCCTAGCTAAACTCCATGCCTTCAACAAATAATTGTTTACTACCCATCATGTGCCGGGAACTGTTAGGCCCTGGGGATTGAGGAGGGAACAAAATTAACATCCTTGCTCTCCTGCAGTTTACATCCTGGTGGGGAGGAAAACAGACCATAGATAAGTAAATATGTCACGAGTGATAAGTGTTAGAAAGAAAAACATGGGAGAGCAGGGAAATAAAATTCTGCCCATTCCACATCTTAAAAACCTCTTGGTTTAGGGGCGCCTGGGTGGCGCAGTCGGTTAAGCGTCCGACTTCAGACAGGTCACGATCTCGCGGTCCATGAGTTCGAGCCCCGCGTCGGGCTCTGGGCTGATGGCTCAGAGCCTGGAGCCTGTTTCCGATTCTGTGTCTCCCTCTCTCTCTGCCCCTCCCCCGTTCATGCTCTGTCTCTCTGTCCAAAAATAAATAAACGTTGAAAAAAAAAAAATTAAAAAAAAAAAAAAAAAACCTCTTGGTTTAGACCACACATGCCCCTCCACACACACCAGAGCTCCTGAGTTTATTAAGCCATGCACATCTCTCACCTGGACAAAGATCGTGACACCTTCCTGCCCCCAGCACCTTCCAAGCAGTCCTCCACTCTGCCGTGAGTATCTTCCTGAAATGAATCACGTCAGTATCCTGCTTAAAACCCTCCAAGGCTCCTGTTTGCTTACAGTGTGGAAAACCATCTCACCTCCTTACGACGACAGACCTTTTTGAACCTTCTCGGTCCTTCACGCGCCTCTCCCTCTCCCGCTCTCCTTTTCTACCCACACTAATTGTCTGTAGTTTACTGGCCACGCCACACTGTCTCTCATTCCCATATCTTTGTTCATGCTGCTCTTTCCACTTACAATGCCCTGCCATGCCCTCCACCTTCTCCCAAATTTGGCAACCCTGTCCTGATTCTTTTAACCCCATTAGCTGTCACATCTTTGGTCAAACTTCTCTGCCCTTCCCAGGTGTGAGGGAGCATCTCCTAGCTCCCTCCTTCATGTTATCAGTGTATCTTATAGGTACCTATGAATATATTTATTATACCATATAATCTTATTTCTTAGACTTCAAGATGCTTTGGTTTAAATATAATCCATGGGTCGAACCCCTTCATTGGTTCATGCCTGACCCTCTTTTGTTACTGATCATCCACTGTAAAAGTTAGAATTGACAACTTACACATATCCCCCCCCCAACCCAACGGTTAATCTTGTGTTTATTATTTTCTTGCTCCTAAAAATAGTTTTATCTAGAAAACATATTATCAAAAATTAATTTTAAAAATTACCCTGACTCTGATATCATGTCTATGTGAAATCTAAAAAACAATAGATGAACAGGGGCGCCTGGGTGCCTCAGTCGGTTAAGCATCCAACTTCGGCTCAGGTCGTGATCTCACAGTTTGCGAGTTCGAGCCCCATGTCGGGCTCTGTGCTGACAGCTCAGAGCCTGGCGCCTGCTTCAGATTCTGTGTCTCCCCCTCTCTCTGCCCCTCCCCTCCTCTGTGTCCCTCTGTCTCTCAAGAATAAATAAATGTTAAAAAAAAATTATTTAAAAAAATAGATGAACAAACAAAAAGCAGAAACAGACCCCTAAATATAGAGAAGGAACCAGTGGTTGTCAGTAGGGCAGGGGGAGGAAGATGGGCAAAATAGATGAAGGGGAGAGAGAGGGCCAGGCTTTCAGCTGCGGGATGAATTAGTCATGGGGACGAAAGGGACATAGTCAATGGCATTGTAATAGCCTTGTGTGGTGACAGACGGTAGCTACATATTTGTGCCGAGTGAAGTATAGAGCTGTTGAATCACTATGTTGTCCACCTGAAATTAATTTAACACGGTGCACCAGCTACACTTCAATTTTAAAAATTTGGGGCGCCTGGGTGGCGCAGTCGGTTAAGCGTCCGACTTCAGACAGGTCACGATCTCGCGGTCCGTGAGTTCGAGCCCCGCGTCGGGCTCTGGGCTGATGGCTCAGAGCCTGGAGCCTGTTTCCGATTCTGTGTCTCCCTCTCTCTCTGCCCCTCCCCCGTTCATGCTCTGTCTCTCTCTGTCCCAAAAATAAATAAACGTTGAAAAAAAAAAAATTAAAAAAAAAAATTACCCCAGCTTTATAAAAATTTAAAGTTAAAAAGGCTTGCTTTTTACAAAGGTTGAAGGGCGCCTGGATGGCTCAGTCAGTTAAGCCTCCAACTCCAGCTCAGGTCATGATCTTACGGCTCTTGCGTTCTAGCCCCTCCTCAGGCTCCACTCCCTCTTGTCAACATGGAGCCTGCTTCAGATCCTCTGTCTCCCCCTCTCTCTTTCAAAACTAAATAAACATTAAAACATTTTTTAAAGTTGAGATTGAATGTGTTTATATATACTTAACAGCTATATATATTTCCTCTTGTGAAATATCTGTTCGTATCTTTCTGCCCATTTTCTTTTTTCTTTTTTTTTTTTTTTTGTCCTTCTCTCATTAACTTTCCGGATTTCCTTATGTGTTCTTTTAATAATCCTTTGCAGTTTTTTTCCCCCCTTAGAATTCAAGTACACAGAACAAGTTTAATTTCTAGAAATTTATGTCTATATATTTACATAAACACTTAAGTATATATTTTTGTGTATGCAAACCTGCATGCATATTCCCAAAACATGTATTTTAGTTATTTTCTTTACTTTTTTTAATTTTTAAAAATGTTTATTTATTTTGAGAGAGAGAGAGAGAGACAGAGACAGAGCGCAAGCGGGGGAGGGGCAGAGAGAGGGGGAGACACAGAATCCGAAGCAGGCCCCAGGCTCCAAGCTGTCAGCACAGAGCCCCATGCGGTGCTTGAACCCACAAACCCTGAGATCATGACCTGAGCCACCCTGGTGCCCCTAGTTGGTTTCTTCATTAAAGAGCATTGTGCCCTACATAATATCCTGGGACTTCTTGTTTACTTTCCGTGTTATTTTGTTAAGATTTATCTGGGCCTGCTGCATGTAACCGAGTTTATTTGCATTGTGGCCGCTGTAGATTGTTCTGGAGTGTGAATATACTAGTATGACTTTGCCTCTCGATGCAGAGGCTCTTGGCACCCTGTGTTCTTCCCCTTGGCCCGTCTCAGGTCTTAGGCAAACATGTGGTGGCCAGTTTCGTGAGCTCCCAACACTGACAATTCCCGATGCGAGCGTTAGGCCTTGGGCGTCTCCAGTTTCTGCTTCAGGCCCTTCTGTGCCACAAGAGCCTTCTCGGCAGCCCGGCAGGCACAGCCTGAAAGTGAGGAGAGCTAACCCTCGACCAAAGGGGGATGTGAGCCAAGAGATAAATGCCCCAGGCTCCCATCCTTCGGATGAACAATTCTGGGAGGCATTCTGTACACCTCTCAGAGGCGTCCGTGGAATCTCATGCCCCATGTCAGCCTCCCTTCCTGCTCTGCCTCACCCTTCTCTCCTTCCCTCCCGAGGCCCGAGATCACTTCCCAGATAAACAACCTGCACCCGAGTCCTCGACCCCATCTTTGCTTTTGAGGAACTCAAGCTAATACAACCGATGCTCTGATCATGGACGTTCGCGTTGTTGCAGGTTTTTGCTTTCGCAAAAGTGCTGCCAAGAAGATGTGTGTAAAACCCACGGGTGCACAAGTGCATGAACTTCTCTTGTGTATTTATGTAAAGTAGAAATGCTGGGTCAAAGGCTAAAGTCAACTTTCAACTCTGCAGTTTCAATTCCAAACTGTTTACCAAAGTGCTTTTTACCGATTCACAGTTTCAGCGTCATCTATGGGAGCCCATTGTTCCCCCACATCCTCGCCAACACTTGGGATTGTCAGATTTCTTAATCTTCACCACCCAAGTGGATATCAAATGGAATCGCATTGCGGTCTCAATTTTTACTTCTTGACGATTCATGAGATTGAACCTGTCTTCATATATCTATTTACCATAAATGTTTCATCTTCCGGGAAATGTCTATTGTGCCCACTTTTCTACTGGTTGATTGTCCCTTCCTCCTTCATTTTACTAATTCTTTTTTTGTTTTGTTTGTTTTTATCTGCTGACGTAATCTCTACCCCCAACATGGGACTTGAACTCACAATCCTGAAATCAAGAGCCACACGTGCCACAGGCTGAGCCAGCCAGGTGCCCCTAATTTTACTAATTCTTGGACACAGAAACCCCCCTTGGCACTCAGGTGCTCCTAATTGAATTAATCATAGTCTTTACCTGATAAGACCTTTTTCCTGGTTACAAAATTAAGGCATGCTTGTTGGAAAAGAAACATGTAAAGAATACAGACACGTTGAGCTTAGAGAAAGTCTGCTTTGTATTGGCTCCACCCCACCTCTAAGTGGGAATAACTCCCACAAATGTGTCATCCCTTATTTTGGGGACTTTGTTTTCACATATGTCTCCCAAACTAGACAGTTTCCCACAAGTAAGGACTCTGTTGTAGTCATCCCTGTATTCTCAGCCCCAGGCAAAGTCCTGGCTTAGATCAGGAATGTAACACATCCTTGTCGGAGGAGCTGCCGAAAGGTGTGTTCGAACAGAAGTTTTAAAGGTACAAGACTTCAGCTTGGCTGGACAGATGATTCAAGTCAGAGAAAAATGGAAGGGAGGTACGGGTAAAATGTCCTGGGGTTTGATTACTTAAAGTCTCAGCCGTTGGGCTGAAGTGTTTGATTCTTATCTTGGAGGCAGCCAGCTGAGGAAGCACTCAAGGCTTCTTCAGGTGCAGGGAAGTTATTTGTTCTTATGTTTTTATCAGCAGCAGAATTAAAACATTGACAATCGAGTCATCTAACGGCAGTGCACCAGACATAAGGGAGGAGTTTGGGGAAAATAAAACCAAAGACAGAGGAATGAATGAATCAAGAAGTTATGAACTTTTTTTTTGGGGGGGGGGGGGGGACAAAGATTCCTATGAAAAATTCACGAAAACTACACCTTCTTTCAGAAAAATAGACATAGACCTCAGCCCCTTCCCTTTAAAAAAAAAAATAAGAGGGGTGCCTGGGTGGCTCGGTCAGTTAAGCATCCGACTTCGGCTCAGGTCATGATCTCACGGCCCGTGGGTTCGAGCCCCGCGTCGGGCTCTGTGCTGACAGCTCAGAGCCTGGAGCCTGTTTCGGATTCTGTGTCTCCCTCCCTCTGTGACCCTCCCCCGTTCATGCTCTGTCTCTCTCTGTCTCAAAAATAAACGTTAAAAAAAAAAATTTAAAAAAAATAAGATTTTATTTTTAAGTAATCTCCACATCCAATGTGGGGCTTGAACTCACAACCCCAAGATCAAAAGTCGCACGCTTCACCAACTGAGCCAGCCAGGTGCCCCTGGCCCCTGCACTTTATAAGAACCTTTGATCAGTGGGTGATTTTTTTTTTTTTAATGTTTATTTATTTTTGAGGGGGGAGGGGCCAGGGAGTGGGGAGAGAGAATCTGAAGCAGGTTCCACGATGATAGCACCGAGCCCGAAGCGGGACTGGAACTCACGAACTGCGATACCATGACCTGAGCTGAAGTCGGATGCTTCACTGATGGAGCCACCCAGGCGCCCGATGATTAGTTGGTTATTCTCAGAGTGAGAGATTAAGAACCTGAACCATGGCGACAGTATGTGTCCATTCATTCAAACATGGCGGTCCGTCTCCTACTATATGCGAGGCACCGTAGTGCGCTGGGCACACGCACCATCCAGTTTGAGGCATGGAGTAGCGTGGCATGGGGGTCAGCAGCACAGACTCTGAGCCCCGCTGGCTGGTTTCAAACCCCTGCCGGGTAACCTTGGCTAATTTGCTAAATCCACCTGCACCGTGCAGGTGTTTCACAAAGATGGTACTATCTTCACCCTCATCATTAAGAGAATCCTACATCCCAATAAAACACTTAGAATTCAAGGCATGGAGGGAGCCCTCGGCAGAGCCTTAAGGCAGAAACCGGAGCGGAGAGCAAAAGGAGGAAGCACAGAGCACGGGCTCGAATTCAAGATCTTTGGCCAAAATGGAGGAAGGAAGAGAAAGCAGTAACTAGAGGGGGAAGTGAGGGCAAGGAAGATTTTTTTTTTTTTTTTTTAAAGATGGGCGAGATCCTAAATGCTGCTGGGAGGAAATAGTGGAGTGGGAGAGGCTGAAGCCAAATCACTGATAATCTGTTCTTTCCCCTAAAGGTGCCCAGGTGGCAGAGAGGAAGGTTCCAGGGCAGAGGTGGAGGGTCTGGCTTTAGCTGGGAAGCCACTTCCGCTCGTGTGCTGGAGGGGAGGAGTTTTCTGCGGCGTGGCTGCAGGTGCAGGCTCGGCCAGGGAGGAGGAGTGTCACCATACCACCTGTGGTGGAGGGGAGGGGAGAAGGGGCTGGCAGGAGGTCTGAGGACAGAGGACAAGTCGTGACTTTATTTTAAAGAGGGGACAGGCAGTGAGCAGAGCAGGTGACAAGATTGCCAGAGATCATTCAGGGCTCATGACTTTATAGGGATTCGGATCTGCCTGGTTGGGAAACTTCGGGAGGTCATCAGAGCTCCCGGGGCAAGAAATGCATCTAAAGAAGGGGCGGCGAGGGGCGCCTGGGTGGCTCGGTTGGTTAAGCGTCCGACTAGGGCTCAGGTCACGATCTCACAGCTCATGAGTTCAAGCCCCACATCAGGCTCAGCGCTGACAGCTCAGAGCTTGGAGCCTGCTTTGGATTCTGCGTCCCCCTTTCTCTTTCTGCCCCTCCCTCGTTCATGCTCTGTCTCTCAAAAATAAACATTAAAAAAAATGTTAGAAAGAAAGAAAGAAGGGGCGGCGGGTGCCGAGTGAAGTCGGGAAGAACGGGACGGACAGGCGACCGCTGGATTTGCCAACCAACCGGTCGCTGCTCAAGCAGTGTCTTGAGGGTCACTATAGCGTCAGAGCACATGACACATGACAGAGAAGAAAAGAAAGAAAGAAGAGCAAGGCAGTAAACTACCCGCGATCCAAGAACTGACGCTGAAATGAAGGGGAAAGTAAGACATTAACCAGAGAAAGAGTCAAATGAGGCACATTTTTCTTTCTAAAAGTCAGGAAAGGTACACATGTTATATACATATATATACATATTTTATATACATATACATATATATAATTTTTTAAGGCAGCTATTGTAGGTGCTGGCAGGAGAGAGAGGAACAAGGTCCCAGGTCCCAGAGGTATGATCAAGCATAATATGTTAATAAACAGCTCCTCTGGGCCAGATGTTTTCCGTAAGACCATGTTACCCCCACCCCCCATACAGAGGCTCAGAGAAGTTAAAGGCCCCCCTTGGATCGGGGAGAAACAGAGTCTCTAAGTTATTCACCCCAAATCACACTGCTAGCGTGTGACAGAGCCAGGATTTAAACCCAGGTCATATGACTCCAAAGTGCCAACGCTTACTGACCCTACACCACAGACAGGAAGAAAAGCTGAGACTCCTGAAGAGGAGGAGTTATTTCTGCCAGCGCCGAGGAAAGGAAAAGACTTGGAAGAGAAGTGTGTGCTTGAGATTTGTGTTTATTTAGAATTCTTCTCCTTCCCACTCACATGGAGAAGCATAGAAGCATATGGACTTTTAAAGTTGGCACGATTGAAAAAGCCTCGCTTTATACATAGAGGAAAACTTGAGCCAGAGAACTGAGCCGACCTTTCTGTAGCGAGAGAAGTCGTTGTCTGTGGCCAAGAAAGTTAACAGTTGAAGACCCAGGACAGTTGTGTGACCAACTGATTCACCCAACCCTCTACCCAGGTGGTTGCTTCGTGGAAGAAGCGATCCTCCCTTAATTCGGGAGAACGGAGGGAAAACAGTTTGCATATGTTGACGGGCTGTTTATTACAGTTACCGACTAGAGGCATTTTGTGGTGTCTTTTTCATCTATCAATATTTTCTGATAGGTGATTTCAAAGTAACTGCCTATAGGAGAGACCTCGTTTCTTTTTGCCAAACTTCCACACGCGGGGAACACGGAGAAAACCAAAAACAAACCAGAGCCCAGAGGGAAGTGTGTAGAGTTATGTTCAGGTCGCAAGTCAGGGCCAGAGACAGAAACTGAGAGCTGTGGTCAGTATCTGGGCAAACAGGACCCAAGGTCAGGACACAGGGGGCAGACCCTGCTGCCTCACCACAGTGCTAGCCCCAGAGGTCACACCAAAGGCAGTGGAGAAAACGCCAAGGTTCAAAGGCATCTAGCAAACCAGGAAAGCACTGAAAAAAACAGCTCTGAGCAGAAAGGAGGTAGCCGCCCGACCCCGCTTGCAAACTAACCTCTATATGCCCACAAATGCAATTTAACGAAAAAGGTTTTTTTAATGTTTATTTTTGAGACAGAGACAGAGCATGAGTGGGAGAGGGTAGAGAAAGAGGGAAACAAGCTCCAGGCTGAAGCAGGCTCCAGGCTCTGAGCTATCAGCACAGAGCCCGACCCGGGGCTTGAACCCACAGACTGTGAGATCATGACCCGAGCCCAAGTCAGACGCTTAACCTACTGAGCTACCCAGGCACCCCCACAAATGCAATTTTAAATCATCTAGAAGCCCTATTAAAACCAGTGAAAAGAAACAAGTGAAATCAAATTTAATATATTTTCTTTAACTTAACATATCAGAATTACTATTATTTCAACTTGTAATCAATATGACCAGTAGTTTAAATTCCTTTTGTCATGCTAACTCCTCAAGATCCAGAATGTGCCTTGTACTAGTACATCTCAATCCAAACTAGCCCCTCTTTGAGTGCTCAGTGACCCATGTGGCTACTGGCCTTTGTGTCAATGAACACAGGGTTAGAGAAAACCGTACTTAACATTCTGGCATTGACATATTTTGCCTATATCGTGGTTTTTTTTTTTTTTCTTTTACCTTTCTTTCTTTTAAAACATGTTGAATTTGGGAAGGGCTGGGTTTTTTCTAAGTCTATATAATTTGAGAGATAGAGAACATGCACAAGTTGGGGAGGGGCAGAGAGTGAGAGGGAGAGAGCGAGAATCCCAAGTAGGCTCTGCACCATCGGCAAGGAGCTAGATGTAGGGCTTAAACTCACGAACCGTAAGGCTGTGACCAGAGCTGAAGTTAGATGCTTAGCCACGTAACCGACTGAGCCACCCAGGCACCCCAGGGCTGGATTTTTAAGGAAGTGGGAGAAAACATAGATCCTGAGAGTCTCTAGTTTGAAAATTTTTTTTTAATGTTTATTTTTGAGAGAGAGCATGCGTGAGCAGGGGAGAGACAGAGAAGGAGGGAGTCACAGAATCCGAAGCAAGGCTCCAGGCTCTGAGCTGTCAGCACAAAGCTGGACACGGGGCTCAAGCTTACGAACCATGAGCTGGTGACCTGAGCTGAAGTCAGACGCTTAACCGCCACCCAGGTGCCCCTCTAGTTTGAAATTTTAAATGTTTCCATTATGGCTCTCCTAATCCATTTCCATCCTATCCTTGAGAGATGACTTCTTTTTTTTTAAGCCCCATGGTGCAGAGAACTCCTTAGAAAGATAAAAAGACAGGAAATGTCATGCAGGTGGATACCTGCTACCAAGCATTCATTCCTTCTGTTCGTTCACTAGTTCATATTCGTTCTTAACAGTTACTACACATCAACTATAGGTCAGGGACTGTGCCTGGGGTTAGTTTTCCAGGCATAGTCCCTGGCTTGTGAGAGAGACAGTTTAGCAGAAAACCCAGAGAAAACATTACAGTAAAATGTACTAAGTGTTGGGGCTCCTGGGTGGCTCAGTCGGTTAAGCATCCGACTTCGGCTCAGATCACGATCTCGTAGTTTGTGAGTTCGAGCCCCGCGTCGGGCTCTGTGCTGACGGCTCGGAGCCTGGAGCCTGCTTCGGATTCTGTGTCTCCCTTTCTCTCTGCCCCTCCCCCACTCATGCTCTGTCTGTCTGTGTCTCAAAAATAAAGAAACATTTAAAAAAAATTTTTTTTTTTGACGTAGTGAGCATTGTGATAGGGGAAGTATGAGGACCTGAGTGGCCGCCTGGGAGAATAATGGACTCCATCTCCGGAGATAAGGGAAGGCTTCAGGGGTGGAGGAAGGAAGGAAGATTGAAGGAACAACAGGTAAGCAACAGGGAGAAGGGAGGGCTGAAAAATGCTCGGGACTGAAAGAGCAGCTGTAGGGAAGGCCCAGAGGCCTTTTGTGGAACCGAAAGCGGTTCCCTGTGGCTGGGACCTCTGGGGTGAGAGGGGACACTGGCATCAGGCATTACTCCTCGGGGCTGTGCGGTTAATGGTGGGAGCTACGAGGCAGGATGTTGACAAATTGGGAATAGGCCGGCCCAAGACAGGAAGTACTCCTCCCTGAAAATATTCCTTCACCAGTTCAGTTCAAGTTCACTGGTTACACACTCAAATGGGTTAATGAGCTATTCTTTCTTTCCTCTTCTTTTTTTTTTTTTTTTTTTACTCTTTGTTTTTTCAATTCCAGTATAGTTAACATACAGTGTGATATTAATTTCAGGTGTGCAATAGAGTGATTCAATACTTTCATCCATCACTCAGTGCTCATCATGATACGTGTACTCTTTTTTTTCTTTTAAGTTTATTTATTTACTTAGAGAGCGAACAGGGTAAGGGCAGAGAGAGGGAGAGAGAGAATCGCAAGCAGGCTCCACATGGACAGTGTGGAGCCCAATGCGAGGCTTGAACTCATGAACTGTGAGATTACAATCTGAGCCAAAACCCAGAGTTGAACGCTTAACCAACTGAGCCATCTAAGCACCCCTCTTTTCTTTTAGTGTTTATTTATTTTGAGAGAGAGAGAGAGGGAGGGGGGAGGAGCAGAGAGACAGAGAGAAAGAGAATCTTAAGCAGACTCTGTGCTGACAGTGCAGAGCCCGACACAGGACTCGATCTCACAAACCATGAGATCATGACCTGAACAAAAATCAAGAGTTGGATACCTAACTGAGCCACTCGATACACATACTCTTAATCTCCTTAACTATTTCCCCCAACCCTGCCACCCCCCTCCCCTCTGGTGACCACCCGTTTGTTCTCTACAGTGAAGAGTCTGTTTTCTGGTGAGCTGTTCTTTATAAAACCAAGAGTCTCGCGATTACTCTCTTTTCAGATTATGTCAGGCTATGAAGACTTCTTCTTTTTTTTTTTTCAACGTTTATTTATTTTTGGGACAGAGAGAGACAGAGCATGAACGGGGGAGGGGCAGAGAGAGAGGGAGACACAGAATCGGAAACAGGCTCCAGGCTCTGAGCCATCATGAGCCATCAGCCCAGAGCCTGATGCGGGGCTCGAACTCACGGACCGCGAGATCGTGACCTGGCTGAAGTCGGACGCTTAACCGACTGCGCCACCCAGGCGCCCCTGAAGACTTCTTCTTGATTCAGAAAACTGAACGCGGTTGAAGTCCCGTGTAATAGAAGTCATATAAAAGTACATATAAAATACAGGCGTGGAACAATGAACGGGTGTTAGCTCTGCCCCGGGGAGGTCTGGGTAGGCTTCCTACAACAGATGACACTTCAACAGGGTCTGGAAGAAGAAGAAGCATAGTCAGGCCTCCAAATGGACGGACATTCTGATAATGATGACAGTATTTACTAAGCGTCAGGAACTATTTTTGTGGTTTACATTCTAAGCTTACTCTACCTCCAAAATAATAATAATAATAATAATAATAATAATAATAATAATAATAATAATAAAACACTAGATACCACCATCCCTGTTTACAGGTGAAGAAACTGAGGCACAGAGACATAAAGACCCTCTAACGTGACTTGTCTAGAGTCACACAGTTTGGAAGGGGTATAGTGTGGCTCCAGAGTTTACCTCGTTAACCAACCCCCCCTCCCATCGTATTTGAACATGCCTGGATTATAGGGTGAGGGATTAGCAAGGAACGTCAGATCAAACCGGTGAGGGAAGCAGTGGCCACATCAGGCAGAGTTTCAGCAGCAGCCCCTTGAAGACAGGTTACATAGCAGCCTTTAGGTAAATGTTTTTTTTTTTTTTTATGACTTGAGTGCATATATAAATGATTGCTAATGATCATATTTTTGAATGTGGTTGCATTAAGAAAACATTATATCCAAATCCAGATTTACACAAACCGCATTTCCAGTGGTGAATCACTGCCTCAACAGATTCCCATAGGATCCTTTAAAACATCAAGAGGATGTAGGCAGGCCGGATCGAAGGACGCAGAGTGGGTCCCGCAGGACCAGCCAAGAGGGTCTCTGGCTTTGTGCAGGATAGAAAACAAACGCAGGCCGGGAGGAAGTAAAAGCAGAGTTTACTGAAGAGCGTAAATGACAGAGTATAGCAGACGAAGGTCTGGGAGAGGCAGGAAGGAAAGGAGAGGGAGTCTCTTCCTCGCTTGGGTTTAGGGGTTTAGATTGGAAAGGGGTCCGGGGCACACGTTCCTTCAGGAATCCAAAGAAGGGACCGCTCGAAGCCAAGTGCAGGTGGACAATAGGTGTTATTTCATAAATAACTGGAGGTAGGGGGTGTGGATGCCACCATCGGCTGAGGTTTGTTCGAAGCTAATGTCCTGGAACGTGTTTGGGATCCAGGCTTTTAGATGTTATCAGGCGTTTGGGGGCGTAGGACAAAACTCAGAAAATGATTAACTTTCTTGCTTCCCTCTCCGAGTGGGAACACAGCTTCTTTGGTTGATTCGGACGCAAGGTGAGATATAGAACATGAATAAATAGGGGCTAGCAGAAAGACAGCAGAGGGAGAGCCTTTCTAAACATGGAGTCCCTCTGGTTTCCCCATGATTAACTGTAAAACTGCAGAAGCTCAAAAGGCAGCTCATCAGCGACGGAGGAGGTGTGAGCCCTCCTTAGAGGAGAGGGGCGCAGGTCGTCCCCACACTCTCAAATCTTCACCCGCAGGACCTCCACAGTCACAACACACGCTCTCCTATCTGAGAACCAATAGAACAAACAGCAAGCTCCCTTTCCTCGTTTAGCCAGGGCACAATGGCCAAACAGGAAACTGGTGTCCCCCCCACCCCCGCCCCCACAGCATATACACGCCTACCAACTCAGAAGGCTGGCATTTCCTTCTCCCAGCTGCCCCAGCAGCTGTCCAGGACTTTTTAAAGAGAGCTCTCCAACAGCCTCCCAGGGAGATGTGACTGACTCTAGTAATCTCTCTGCATAGAAGGCACCTTTAATTAGGGGGAATGAGATTTCTTCCCAACAGCCCATGTTGCACAGAACCTCTGCATCTTTTAAAACCAGGCTTTCTGATGTCCAGAGCCACCAAGCAGAAAGTCTCCTCTCTTTAGCCCCTGACTTGACCTAGAAGAGGCTGGCTGGGTGTGTCCTTCCAGCAAACCCAGAGAGATCCTTTCAGGAGGTGGCACCAGGGAAGAGCCAGGCCACACCAAAAAGTGTGGCCTGTGCACTGGTTTGTCTAGATACTCCCGGACCACTTCCTTTCCTGACAGGGCTATACAGGAACCTTCTCCTTCCACCTACCATTTCCTTCATTGAGAAAGTCGAGGAGAAACTGGTAAGATCATGGTTATTTTGGGTGGTGGCCTCAGAGGGGGGCTCAATCAGTTGAGCGTCCGACCTCGGCTCAGGTCACGATCTCACGGTTTGTGGGTCAGAGCCCCACGTCAGGCTCTGTGCTGACAGCTCGGAGCCTGGAGCCTGCTTCAGATTCTGTGTCTCCTGCTCTCTCTGCCCCTCCCCCATTCATGCTGTCTCTCTCTCTCTCTCTCTCAAAAATAAATACACATTAAAAAAAGAGAGAGAGTTAACTTGGGGCACATAGCTGGCTCAGATGGAAGACCATGAGACTCTTGATCTCAGGGTTGTGAGTTCGAGCCCCACTTTTGGTACAGAGATTACTTAAATAAATAAATACAAATAAACTTAAAAAAAAAAAAAAAGACTTAACTCATTGGCCCAAATCACACAGCTAGTGAGTGGTTGATCTGTGATTTAAAGCCAAGTGGGTCTAACTTAACTTCTATAAGAAGATGTTTCCTTCAGGCAGGCCGGCAGGCTATATATGAAAGAAAATACCGGCCATGCCCTTGTGATTGATGGGGTCTAAAAGACTTTTATGTTGGGAAGATGTGCAGCCCAGTGAGGAGAGAACATAGCATGTCAGAGTCCCTCATTTGGAAAATTTAATGCCTTAGGCTTTATGTCTTCATCTCCTCTGGAATCATCTGTCCTAAATATCTGAATCATTTTCATAAGACACACTGTTTCCACTGTAACACTGCAGGGAAACTTCATGAAGCGTTTCCATACCCACCCAGTTTATATTATTCTGTCTAGGTCCTGTTCCTCCTTACCAGATTCTTTTCATCCCAATTACTTGTTGCTCAGTCTGTCTGAGCAACAGACTCAAGACCGTAAGCTCCCAGGAAGAAAGCACCCCACACCTAACCCCAATTCTGGTTTGTGCTGGACATTATGTTTCCCCTTCCACGTGTGATGCTGGCCCAACTGTGGCCCAGTTGAAAGTCTCCTTTGACCAAAGCAGTGTCTGAAAGATCCTTTCTCCTCTCTGACTTTCTATAGAATGTATAGGCTGACCGTTATGCCTTAACTTTTTGTTTCCTTTCTTTTTTTTTTAAATCTTTATTTATTTTTGAGAGAGAGAGAGAGAGAGAGAGAGAATGCACACAAGCAGGGAAGGGGCAAAAAGACAGGCAGAAAGACACAGAATCCGAAGCAGGTTCCAGGCTCTGAGCTGTCAGCACAGAGCCCGACACGGGGCTCGGACCCACGACCCGTGAGATCATGACCTGAGCCAAAATCAAACGCTTAACAGACTGAGCCACCCAGGGGCCCCTTGTTTCCTTTCTTAAAGATACCTTTTATTTTTACCTTTTTTTTTTCCTGCTGCAAATGATACTGAAAGTTCTTCAAGGACTAGGACTATGTCTTCTGCTTTTCACTTTGATAAACCCTCTTTCAGCCTTGAGCACACGTTGTGAGCCAACATCCCCATCTATCTGAGGGAAGGTGATCTCATCCTTAGAGTCTGGCTTGATCCATCTGTCTCCGGGTGAGCTGAGCCTCCCGGGCCTTAACATCTCCATTCATCATTTGACAATTCTTTTGTGTGTTTATTTCACATAATATTCTGGGGGTAAAAAGATAGGTTAGAAGGCCCTTGCCCCCAGGAAACTCATAGTCTGGTGAGAGCGACAGGTACATAATTAGATGGTGAGTCTGCAGGTAGAAGTGCCATGAAGGCTTCTGGGAGGACATGATGCACGAGCTCAACTTGAAAGGCAAGGAGGAATAAAAAGTGTTGGGTGAGATAGAAGACTTTTCAGGCGGAGGAAGCCGAGGACACAAAAGCAAGAGTATGCAGCATTCGGGGAAGTACATACTCTCAATTGTGAGGAGAGTGAGACCAGAGGGAAAGGTAGGCAGGGGCCAGAACACGAAGTGCCTTTTGTAGCATGCTAAGGAATTTGACCACATCCTGAAAGTCAGGAAGATCCACTGAAAGGTTTTATGTGAGGAAGTAACATCATCAAACTTACGGTTTGAATAAAGGACCCTGGCTGCAGTGTGGAGAAGAGATTGGAGTGAGGCAAGACAGGGGGGCAAGACTTCAGGCTGAAAGACTGGTTAGGGGTTCATCGCAACTGTCAGGACAAGTAGAATGAACCAAGGTAGTGACAGTGGAGTTGGAGAAAGTGGATGAATAAGAGAGATATTCAGAAAGTAGAATAACAAGATTGGTGACTAACTGGATATGGCAAGTGAGTGAGAAGGAAGAATCAAGGATGACAATTAGATTTCTTACTTTTGTGATTGGGTGGTGCCCAAGAACAGGTCTTTTTTTTTTTTTTTTTTTTAATGTTTATTTATTTTTGAGAGAGAGAGAGAGACAGAGAGCACGAGCTAGGGAGGGGCAGAGAGAGAGAGACACACACAGAATCTGCAGCACGCTTCAGGCTCTGAGCTGTCAGCACAGAGCCCAACGTGGGGCTCGAACTTATAAACTGCGAGATCATGACCTGAGCCGAAGCCGGTTGCTTAACCGCCTGAGCCACCCAGGTGCCCCAAGAACAGGACTTTTGTGGGAGAGTAGTGAGGATGGGAAGATGTGACATTTGGTACACAGTGAGTTTGAAGTGTATGTTGGACACCCAAGTGCAGATGTCCAGAAGCAGTTGACATAAAAAGTTGACATCCAGGAGATCAGAGCTATGGATATTGGAGAAGTGAATGCATAGAGAAGGTAATTGGAGTCATGAGAACAGATAAAATCACCCAGAGGCGTCGTAGGCTGAGAAGTGGTGCAGGATTTCACCGTCGAAGAAGTAAGCTAAAGATAGTCCATGAAGGAGACTGAGAACAACAAGCCAGAGGGGCAGGACGCAAACTGAAAGGGGGACCCAACAGGCCGAAAGGCATCTTAAAAGGTTATTTTATGGCGTTCAGTCACAGGATGGGGGCAGAAACCAGGTTTCAGTGAATTGAAGAAGAATATAGATGATGAAAGGATATGTGTATCCTTTGAAATTCATCAAGCTGTATGCATATTATTCCACGTTTTACTATAGGTAAGTTATACCTCCATAAAGCATTCGGCCTTAAAGTCTTTTAAGATATATGTGAACATGATCATATGCTAGGAAAATAGAAAGTTAAGGGGAAGAAATTGAGGGAGAGAAGGAGTGATTAAGGGGGAAAAGTTTTGAGGAGGTGGAAGAGATAAACTCTGGCCGGTGGAAAGATTGGCTTTAGACAGGAGGAGGGCTGCCTCTTTCACTGACAGAGAAAAGAGGAGGAAGGGGTGTTTACAGAAGCAGAGAAGTTGGATAGGGAGTATGTTAGGAAGTCGAGTTTCTCTGTAATACTTTCTTTTCCGCATGAAACTGGACTCCAGATGTGATGGTTTAAAAAATATGCCCACAAATTCTTTGATACTCTTCCCTTCAAAAGTAGAACTTAATTCCCCTTCCTTCGGGTCTGTATTGGACTCACTGAATATGGAAGAAATGATGCTATGTCACTTCAGAGATTAGGCTACAAAAAACACTATGACCTTTGTCGTGATAGAGCAACCAACCATCCTGCTTTACCTGGGACCAAAGATGCAGGAATTTCAATGCAAAATCAGGATGCGTTGGTGATCCTGGTCTTGAGCTGGTTCTTTCTCTCTTAGATCATTCGCTCTGATGGAAGCCAGCTGCCATGTTGCAAGCTGCCCTAAAGAGAGGTCCCCATGGCATGAAGCTGAGGGAGATCTCAAGTCAACAGCCAGCTAGGAACTGGGGCTTCAATCCAATAACCCAAGAACAATTGAGACCTACCAACAGCCACAGGAGTGGAGCTTGGAAGCAGAACGTTCTTCAGTTAAGCCTTCAGATGAGACTGCAGTCCCTCTGGACGGTTTGACTATAACTTCATGAGAGACTTTGAGTCCAAACCACCCAACCATGATGGCCCCAAATTTCTGACCCATAGAAATTGTGAGATATTTGTTGTAATTTTCTTTTTTTTTTTTAATTTTTTTTTAACGTTTATTTATTTTTGAGACAGAGAGAGACAGAGCATGAACAGGGGAGGGTCAGAGAGAGGGAGACACAGAATCTGAAACAGGCTCCAGGCTCTGAGCTGTCAGCACAGAGCCCGACACAGGGATCGAACTCACGGACCGCGAGATCATGACCTGGGCCGAAGTCAGCCGCTTAACCGACTGAGCCACCCAGGCGCCCCTGTTGTGTTAATTTTCTAAGTTTGGGGGGTAATTTGTTATGCAGAAATAGACAAATAATTCATCAGATCACTGAAAATGAGGGGGAAATAATGAGAAAGGTTTCCAGGTCCTAGCATGGTTGGATGACTTTCTCCAGCAGCCCTCGACAACTCCACACGATGTGCTCATCCACTTTGTATACCACCGATACTATGCAATGTCCAACAGTATCTTTTTCCCCCAATGATATCTTTTGATAAAGGAATTTTGCCAAAAGCTTATTTAGCTTTCTTACCAAGCAAATGTATCATTATTAACATTATGACTGACTGTAAAAGCTTCTTAGCCAGAATGTGACTGTTTTGGCTTTAAAAAATACAACCTTTGGGGCGCCTGGGTGGCTCAGTCGGTTAAGCGTCCGACTTCAGCCGGGTCACGACCTCACGGTCCGTGAGTTTGAGCCCCACGTCGGGCTCTGGGCTGATGGCTCAGAGCCTGGAGCCTGTTTCCGATTCTGTGTCTCCCTCTCTCTCTGCCCCTCCCCCGTTCATGCTCTGTCTCTCTCTGTCCCAAAAATAAATAAACGTTGAAAAAAAAAATTTTAAAAATACAACCTTCAAGGATGCCTTTATAGTTTTGACCACTTCTCCTTATGTTTAGGGGTAAATGTTATCAATGTCATTAGGAAGCACTATTCTGTGAGCTCTTCTTCCAGAAAAATTTGTTTTGATTATCAGATTGGCCACTGAGGTTTTCTTAACAATGGCACTACAGGGCACCTGGGTGGCTCAGTTGGTTGAGCGGCCGACTTCAGCTCAGGTCATGATCTCATAGCTCGTGGGTTGGGTTCGAGCCCTGCCTCGGGCTCTGTGCTGACAGCTCAGAACCTGGAGCCTGCTTCGGATTCTTTGTCTCCCTCTCTCTCTGCCCCTGTCCTGCTCATGCTCTGTCTCTGTCTCTCTGTCTCTCAAAAATAAATAAACATTAAGAAAAATTTTTTAAAAATAAGTAAGTAAATATTTTTAAAAAAAATTTTTAATGGCACTATGACTTCATTGGCTTTGTGCCACTATTTGACCAAGGTTTATAGCATAATATACTGGGAACCAGGGCAAAATAGATTACCAGTTTAATAAAACATATGTCTTAGAGGTTTATCATATTTCTTATTAGCAATTTTCCCATTCAGCTGCTCATCATAATTCATCATGCTTGTGGATTACCCAATCCCAGCATAGACAGAGTCATGCTGTGTATTTATTTGCACTGGATTCCTGGTTAATGTTTCACTTACAACGTTCTTTCCCCCCCCCGCCCCGAGTTTAAAAGTATTCAGCATACTGATTTAATTAACTTTCAGCTAACTAATTGAATTCCTGAATTGTGTTACTGATCTACTTTTGCAAATTTAAAATACAACATAACACGATACATTTCAAATTTAACACATAAACAATAACACATATTGTGAAACAACATGTCCACACCCCACTAATTGCACATTAACTGAGACAAACTGTAGAGCTAACGCAACCTAAACCTTAAGAGCAAAATGATTATTGAGAGTATAACAGGATTTCTGAGAAAATCATACTTAACATGACATCTAAAGTTTGTGAAATAGGTGTGAATAAAGCTTCTCATCCCAATAAAATAGCCTGTAGACAACTTAATGGGTCCCTGGGTCCAGAGACCACATATTGGAAGAAGGCTGATAGATGGGGAAGAAAAAATATATATATATATTGCAGAGTCACGTGACCAGAGGACTCATTGAAATACAAAAAATGTAAATGGATGAAAAGGCGAAAAATTGAAAGGAAATGTACAGTGTGATCCCATTTATGTAAAAAAGTGAGTGTAAATTTTAAGTACATAGGAAGAAAGCACTGGAAGAAAAAATTGTTATCAGTGATCAGCCTAGGGAGGGGAGGGGCTAGGAGAGCAAAGGGAACCTTCATGTTCTACTCTCTATATGCGTATCTTTTTTTTTTTATGTTTATTATTTATTTTTGAGAGAGAGAGAGAGAGAGAGAGAGAGGAAGAATGCTCAGCAGGCCCTGCACTGTCAGCACAGAGCCTGCCACGGGGCTTGAACCCACGATCCATGAAATCATGACCTGAGCCAAAATCAGGAGTCGGACTTATAACCAGCTGAGCCACCCAGGTGCCCCATGTATGCCTCTTATTAATTTCAAATTGTGGTCAAATACACACAACACAAAATTTACTAAACTACCTTTAAGTATAGAGTTCAACAATGTTAAGTATATTCACATTGTTGTGCAACCAATCTCTAGAACTCTATCATCTGAAAAAGTTGAAACTCTTTACCAATTAAATAGCAACTTCCAATTTCCTTCTTCCCCCAACCCCTGGTGACCATTTTTCCACTTTCTGTCTCTATGAATTTGACTATTCTAGCTCCCTCGTATAAGTGGTATCATTTCAATATTTGTCCATTTGTATCTGGTTTATTTCACTTAACATAATGTCTTCAAGGTTCATTCATGTTGTAGCCTTTATCAGAAATTCATTTCTTTTTAAGCCATTGCATGTTTATTCCACATTTTGTTCATTCATTCAGTCATTCATTTATGGATGCATGGATGCATTCATGGATGCAACTTAGGTTGCTTCCACCTTTTGGGTGTTGTGAATAGTGCTCCTCTGAACACAGGCATGCAAATACCTCTTCAAGACCCTTTCAGTTCTTTTCGGTATGTACCCAGAAGTGGGATGGCTGGATTGCCTGTCTTGTTCTGATCTTTTATGATGAGAATGTACTCGTGTATTATTCATATAGTTCAAACATACAGAGAAATGAAAAAGAAGTCACCATCAGAGTGTGAGTTATGGACATACAAGGTTTCAGAGGTAGAGTAGTACCTGAACATGGCCCAAGTACGAATTGTGTATATCCAACAAATGACGTCTTAGGCTTGCTCAAATTTCCTCTGTGGTAAGAGAGCACCTACAGAGCCAGCTAACCCAGTTCCTTAAGGTATGGGCAAAGTTGGAAAAACCAAACTGGATTATTCAAATGTATTTTTCAGTTTCCTGCCCCTACACCTTTATTGCCTCAATTCCCTCCACTGGGTATATCCTTCACCTGCCAACTTGACCCAAATGTCCTCTCCCTTCTGAAGAGGCCCGTTTTAACCTCCCCCAACGAAATTGACTCTTGCTACATCTGAAGCCCCACAGGGCTTTGTGCCTCTCTTAGGGCTCCTTTCTTCACAACACAAAGATTAAGTGAGGCTCATACCCATTAAAATGGTTATAGAGCCTCATCTTTCGACTTGAATTCAACATTCACAAGCGTAGGCCAAACACTGTATTAGCCAGAATTTAGGTTAGAACCCATAGTCAACATTTATTGACAAATACTTAATAAGTATTTGCTATGAGTTTGGCACTATTATGCAGTCCCTGCCCTCATGGGGTTTATGTGTATTTTCTTCCACAGGCCTTCCTATTTTGGAAAAATCGGGAATTCATTTTCAACTCAATAAGTATGGGTACCTAAGAGCAGCAGTTGGAGATGACACATGTACACATCCATACATTTTAAATTCAACAAATATTTACTGGGTATCTAATACGTGCCGGGTTGTACGTTCGCCACTGGGAATTTAACAATGAACAAATCATCAATGCTTTTTCTTTCTTTTTCTTTCTCATAACAGCTTTATTGTAGTGTAACTCAGACACCATACAGTATCCCAATTAAAGTGTACAGTTCAGTGGTTTTTAGCGTATTCACAAAGTAGTACAATTATCACCAGTATTTTCAACACCCTTCAAAAGAAACCCCCTAACCAGTAGCAATCACTCCCCGTTTCTCCCAACCCTCAGCAACCATTTCATTCTCTCTCTCTATTTTTGCCTATTCAGACATTTTGTATAAATGGAATCATACAGTTCACGGTCTTTTGTGACTTTTTTCACTAAGCCTAACATTATCAAGGTTCATCTGTGTTGCTGTATTTCTCTTTACTGACAAATAATATTCCATTTTATGGCTAGACCACATTTTGCTTATCCCTTCATTGGTTAACGCATATTTGGGTTATTTGCACTTTTTGGTTTTTATGAATAATGCTGTCACGAGCATTCGTGTACAAATTTTTGTGTGGACATATGTTTTCAATTCTCTTGGATATATACCCAGGCGTGGACCTGCTGGTGAGTATGGTTAATGTAATAATTCTATAGTTCCTCCTTTTGAGGAACCACCAGTCTATCTTCCAAAATGGCTGTCCCATTTCACATTCCCACTAGCAGCCTATGAGGCTTCCATTCTCCCCTAAACCTGCTATTATCTTTTTCATTATAGCCATCCTCCAAAATATTTAACTTTTTTATCGTGAGATCATCTTCGATGCATAGAATTGCAAAGATAGTGCAAAGTAAATCCTGCACTCAGGTTTCCCTAATGTGAGATCACCAATCTTTTGGAAAAGATAGAAATAATAGTTAAGAGGCCAGCTCTGCCCCTTCTCGTCCTAGGTGCATATCAGCAGCTTGGACAAGTCAAGGCAAACTTTGTACAGAGTCAGGGTCAGCGAGAAGAGGGTCACATTCAGGTGCCCACGGTAACAAAAGCAGGAGGCAGAGTTCAAGGAGCTAGCAGATCCTGTTAACGGGGTCACGTTCGGGGCGGGGAGACGGGGAGCAAGGGGCTTCCTGACACCCCGCACCCCTGGTGGTCTCATCACACTCTAGCACGCTTTGGTTGTTTTCTCTTGCACCAAGAGTCTTTTGAACTCCGGAGAGCTTGAGGCCGTGCTTTGAAGGGCTCTCATATCCTCCGCCCTTACCCGTAAAGCACTTAACGAAACCACCTCGGCCGCCACCTCCCGTAGCGCGGGAGACCAACCTCTCACCCCCCCGCCCCAGAGATGGCAAAGCCTGGCCACAAGTCCAGTGCCACACCCAGACCCGGGGCCCGGCTGCAGCCGCCGGCCACTCAAGGGCCGCCGCTGCCCCCGGACGCCGGAGCCCGGCTCCCGATTGGCCAGGCGTGCACGAGAGCCCGCCCTCCGGAGGTTGCCGGGAGGCCTCTCGGCTCCCCCGGGTCGCCGCCTCCGCTAAGGGCCGGTAGCTAAGTGCGGGCACAGGGCTCCGGTAGGTTCTGTGCAGGCGAAGTCGGGCGTGGGAGCGCCCTGTTACCGCCCCACCAGGCCGGGAGACTACATTAGGAGAGACGAGAGTCCCTTTGTTTGCTCTCCGCAGCGACGCGCCGGGCGCGGGGAGAGAACGCCGGTTCCCGCCCCGGAAGCGGAAGTGCGGACGCCTTGGGGTCCCGTCCAGTGCGAGCCCGGCCGGTGCGCCAGCCATTCCGCCCGCCGGTCACATCGCGCCCTCTCCGCTGCCCGTTTCCCCCGCTCGACGGCCTCGCCATGCTGTCTCTAGATTTTTTGGACGATGTGCGGCGAATGAACAAGCGGCAGGTGAGGATGGCCTCCCACTCTTTCCTGGGGCTCCCCTCTTCTCTCTGACGCTGCCACTGCGGGGCCGGGCGGACCTCTGGCCCCCAGTGAGAGGGCCTGAGGAGGTCTGACGCCTGGATCATTCCTTCTCTTGGTGGAGCGTGTGGCCAGAGGTCGCTTTGTCCGCCCCCTATTTTTACCCCCTGGCTGCGTCTGGGCCTGCTAGAGGCGAAGCGGGAAGCCGGGGCTTCACGTTCCATTCCTGCTATCGAGGCAGGAGAGCGGGTGGAAACCGCAGGGCGCTAAGTGGGAGTTGGGGTTGCCTGTTATTTTAGACTTGGGAAGGCGGCAAACTCGTGTTTTCTGCGATCGCAGCGACTCCCGGTCAATTCCGGCGACTGGGTTTAGCAGTTCAGTGCTGCTCCTGGCTTTTGGAATGCTCGGGAGGGCGGCTGTAGGCCCCCCAAGAGCCGTTTGGCTGCTCTCAGCCCGAGGCAACCCTCCTGCTGCAGCCGGACCCCAGCGGGCTGCAGGGCCTTTCCCTGGAGCGCCTCTGAGCTCAGAGTTGGAGCAACAGTAATACTTGCCCTTGAGTCCTCTTAGCAGTAAGGTGGCAGCTCTCAGAATCCTCGGATTTGCTGCCCAATAGTAGTGGCACAGGGATCTTGAAATTGAGATCTTGTGATTTTTGTCCCTTAAACCTTACTCCATCTTGAACTTCTAGACCTTTTGCCAGATGGTCCTGGCAACACTGTTGTAATTATTTAGTCATTAGGAAAGGTCGCTCCTTTTTGTCTTCTGCACGAAGTGTGTTTGTAGAGACTAGTTTTGCTTGCCTTGGACCTTTTTTTAAATGGTATTTCGCTTTTAAGAATTTAACGTGTCACTATTTTTTTTTTTAACTTTTAAAAAATGTTTATTTATTTATTTATTTTGAAAGAGAGCAGAGTGGGGGTGGGGCAGAGAGAGAGGGAGAGAGAGAATCCCAAGCAGGCTCCGTGCCGTCAGCGCAGAGCGGAATGTGGGGCTCGAACCCACAGACGGGGAGATCCTGACCCCAGCGGAAATCAAGAGTTGGTCCCTTAACGGACTGAACCACCCAGGCGCCCCTAACGTGTCACTGTTAAAGATGCTCTTTTGGACTTGTATTCTACAGTATTCATAGTTAACCGTCTAAGGAAGTGGATATGTACCCTTCGCTTAGTCCGCTTCAGACTTTTCCTAGCTCAGTGTCACCTCGTAAACACGTTTCCTAATTCCCTCAGTCATAATTGATCATTCTTTCCAAGTTGCACGAAGTGCTGGTCTTTGTGGTAACACTTCAGGGTCTCACTTGTACAGTGCTGTCTTCTTCATATCTGGATCTCTAGGTGCCATAGACATTTCTCCGGAGAAATACTTAGTTTGGACCTACTGGTTTTTGTTTTGTTTTGTTTTTGTTTTGACTTATGCCAGGAATCAGACGCAAAGGTCAATGAGACAGACAATGGCTTCGAGGAGCATAAGTGTGTAGAAAATGACTAAGGCAAATAATAACTATTTTGCACTCTCGCTGTGTGTGTGATGTGTTTATTTACCTGAGAGGTAGGTAACGTCACTCCCATACTGCAGATGAAGAAAATGAGCAAACTCCCAGAGGTTGTTGGGGGGACGTGGCAAGGACTGAATAGCATGGCAGTGGGGCGAGGGCAAGTAATGAAATGAGGCTTTACCCGTACATGATATCTGGGGAAAAAAATTGACAGTGACTCTACATACTGAGAGCTAATCGGACGAAAAGGGTAACTCGAAGTTTGGTTCTTCTCTTCTAAAATTGCTGTCATTTGCATAACTTTTCCACTTATCCTTAAATATCATCAAATGTCTGGTTAATTTGTTTGAGTTGTCATTGTTCTTTTTTCTTTTTTCTTTTTTCTTTTTTTTTTAATTTTTTTTTCAACGTTTATTTATTTTTGGGACAGAGAGAGACAGAGCATGAACGGGGGAGGGGCAGAGAGAGAGGGAGACACAGAATCGGAAACAGGCTCCAGGCTCCGAGCCATCAGCCCAGAGCCTGACGCGGGGTTCGAACTCACGGACCGCGAGATTGTGACCTGGCTGAAGTCGGACGCTTAACCAACTGCGCCACCCAGGCACCCCGCATTGTTCTTTTTTCTTATCAGGTTCATAGAGGAATACTTAGTGCAATAAATTTCATCCATTTAGTTTTTTTTTTTTTTTTTTACATTTATTTATTTTTGAGAGCCAGAGAGAGATAGCATGAGCAGGGGAGGGGCAGAGAGAGAGAGGGAGACACAGAATGAGAAGCAGGCTCCAGACTCCGAGCTGTCTGCACAGAGCCTGATGCGGAGATCGAACCCACGAACCGTGAGATCATGACCTGAGCCGAAGTCGGACGCTTAGCCAGCTGAGCCACACAGGCACCCCAAATTTCATCCATTTAAAGTGTACCGTTTGATAAACTTCCAGTTAACTACGCCCATCACAGTCAAGATAACTGAACGTTTCTATCACCCACAAGATCCCCTGTGCCCCTTTCTGTTTCGTCTGTTAGCAGCTGGCAACTGCTGATTTGCTTTTTGTTAGTATAGATGGACTTGCATTGTATTTTTATTTTATTTTTATTTTTAATTTTGGACTTGCAGTTTATATTCTTTTGAGCTTTGAGTTTTGATTTTTTAACACCTTACTCAAGACTTTTGTTTGTTATACAGTAATGCAGTTTTTTTGGTCAGCCTCACAGTTGCCAGAAGTAAAGTGTTTACCTTCCCTGACTCCTATACATTGTTGCCAGATTAAAGGCCTCTCTCCTGCCCTCAGACCTTCAGCTCCTCATTGCCTTGTAGGTAGTGGCCTAGACCCTTAGAATGGCATTTGCAGTAAGCCACAGTTGTGTTACAGTCACTGTTTCTCACCGCTTCAGTTTACTTTTTCTACTTGTCTCGTCATTGTCTCTGAACATTGTTCCATTCGAACCTTATGTACTCTGCTGCCTTAAAACTCCTCTTGTATTCTTTCCGAGTCTTTGTGGACTGACCCAGAACATTCAGTGATCTCTACAGCCCTGTTAGCAGTTATACACTATTTTATTTGTCTTCTTCCCTTTGGAGTATGGCTCCTTTACAGAAGTATCAGATCGCTGTTTTCCTGCAGCTTTTCTTAATCCATGAAGACCTGATCAATAGAGTTTGACTGTTTCTGCGGTGTTTCTGCAGCCGACATGGCTGATTTCATGCTACCAACATGACATCTCTCAATGTGGAATTAAGAAGAGCTGTGGTAGCAGGCACCTGTTATTTCCACTTTACAGATAAAATAGAAAAACATAATCTCAAGAACACAGATAACGAGGGGAAGAACAAACATAGATAACGAGGGGATGCCTGGGTGGTTCAGTAAGTAGGTTGAGCTTCATGCTCTCGGTTTCAGCTGAGGTCATGATCTCACAATTCATGGGTTCGTCGGGCTCTGTGCTGACAGCATGAAGCCTGCTGGGGATTCTCTCTTTCCCTCTCTCTCCGCCCATCCCTTGCTTGCTCTCTAGCTCTTTCTCTCTCTCTCTAAATAAATAAATAAATAAATAAACAAACATTTTAAAAAAGGGCATAGATAATGATAAAATGTAGTAAAATAGTCGGGAACTGATGAATTTAGATTATTTCTTTGTTGTTGTTGTTTTTTAATTGAATTTAATTGTACTGATTTTCAATAACACTGTGCTTGACACCCAGCTTGCAAAACTCCTGAAAAGTTAGCAAATTGGCTCCAGCACACTGCTGGTATAGGTTAGGTTTTTTATTTTAGTTTTTAGTTTTTAAATTTTTATTTAGTTTTGAGAGTGTGGGTGAGTGGGGGAGGGGCAGAGAGAAAGGGAGACAGAGGATCTGAAGGGAGCTCCAGGATGACAGCAGAGAGCCCGATGTGAGGTTTGAACCCACAGACCATGAGATCATGACCTGAGCTGAAGTCTGACACTTAACTGACTGAGCCACCCAGGTGCCCCCAGTTTTTTTGTTTGTTTGTTTCTTAAATGATTTTATCTTTAAGTAATCATACCCGTTGTGGGGCTCAGATAAGTTCGAATGCTGTATCAACTGAGCCAGCCAGGTGGCCCTGGATATGGGTTCGTTTTTTGATGCCCATTGAGATGGCCTTTATGTCCAGAAAGGCCTCTTTAAAATTATCTTTTATTTTAAAAAATAATGTTCAGTTTGTAAAAGCTAAAACTTTAAAACTGAGTTCTTAAGCTTCTAGAATGAGTGTACAAATCTTATCCTATTTAAAGGCTAGGAAATTAAAAAAAAAAATGAAGTCTAGGAAATTTTAACAGACATTTTTAAGGCCCTTTGAATATTTGAGCTAATTTACAAACAAACATCTTAAAAATATTATAAATTTAAAAATTTCTTTTGTAAAGGGTGCCTGAATGGCTCAGTTGGTTGAGCATTCAACTCTTGGTTTCAGCTCAGGTCCTTATCTCATGGGTTGTGGGTTCAAGCCCCACATCGGGCTCTGCACTGTCAGTGTGGAGCCTTCTTGGGACTCTCTCTCTCTCCCTCTCTCTCTGCCCCTTCCTCTCTTATGCTTCTGCATGCATGCTCTCTCCCAAAATAAGTAAGTAAACTTTAAAATTTTCCTTTTTAAGAACATCATTCAGCATCCATCACTGCATACTTATATCATTTGTATGTCTGGGACTACTTAAGTTCTCTGAAATGTTTCAACACTGTATAAATAGTAAACTTTCTGCTTAAAATCATAAATCTACAACAATTGATTATATATTACAAATTGGAACTACAAACCTGACCTATTACTTTAATGGGCCAAGTTCTCTTAAATTTTATAAATGCTTAAAATACCAAATATGCACAGAGTTTTTAACATAAAAATATTAGCACTATACATAATTTCTTTTAAGAATTTTTGTTCTTAATTATAAATTTTACTGGGGTCAAAAGTTGTTTACCCACTAAGAAAAGAAGTATGTCATGCCAAGTAGTTTTCATGCTACTTTCACATGTAAAATTTGAGATTGTCCCTGTTTGCCAAGAATTCTTAATGAGCAGAGGGTATTGGCCAGGATGTGACTAGATCCATATTTGAGCCCTGATGGGATTGGTCCAACTTCCACAGAATTTGCTTATTAGCTCCTCCTTAGGCCTCTTACATTACTCGGTTTGAGTTTTGCATTTCTTTGGGTTTTAATTATCTGTATGTCTTCTTGCCTAAATCTAAAGATCTTAGGACTTGGCAGAATCCTTCAGTCTTTTTATTTCTTCTCACCTCTTAGGATCACTCAGCTCCTAATGGCTGTGGTAATGATATCTGATTGAACTCTAGATACCTGTGATGATTTTTGTTTAAATGAATTGGTCCCCCAGTGAGGCACACAGAAGCCAAGGAGATTTTTCTTAGTCTTCGACCTAATATCAGTAAGTGTGCAGCAAATAGGAGGTACATATAGCAGAGGACAGGTCTATCCAGATTTTTGAAAACTCATATAGTCTTGTTTAGGATGAGGAAAATGTTACTGACAAGGTGTCCACATTCAGTAGTTAGTTGCCAAGTTTCAGTGTAGAAATACTAACATCAGGGGCACCTGGGTGATTTAGTCGGTTAAGCATCCGACTTCGGCTCAGGTTGTAATCTTGTTCGTGGGTTTGAGCCCCATGTCGGGCTCTGGGCCGACAGCTCAGAGCCTGGAGCCTGCTTCGGATTCTGTGTCTCCCTCTCTGCCCCTCCCCTGCTTGTGCTCTGTCTCTCTCTCTCTCTCTCTCTCTCTCTCTCTCTCTCTTTTCTCTCTCTCTCTCAAAAATAAATACTAAAAAAAAAATTAAAACTGAGACATGGTGAATCAGCGAGATGTCACTAGCCAGCACTGTTATGGGTGGACAAATCCAAGCTTTCCATGGCATCCGCGGCTGGAGTCCACATCTGGTTGATGGATTGGAACCACGCCAAAGGAGAGTAGATGCAGTGTGTGGAAAGCTGTTGCTTCTCCAGCTAGGCTCTGTTGGTCAGCCAGAAGAGCTAGACATGGAACAGAAGAGAGCAAGGACAGACTGCATTCAGCCAGGCCCTTGATTTCTCGCCGCCTCTAACCACAGCGACCTCCAGCATAATAGCAGGTCCTTCCTTTTGACCTTCTAGATCTTGGGCACATTTCTCTTTTTGGCCAACTTTAACCCAGAACCCTAGAGAGAGGGGATTTGGGGATGCCTAGTTGTAGCTTATCCAGGTTGGCAAAGTGCAAAATTACTGTAGTCAACTCAGCAACTATACACACATCTTCTAATTGTATTTATTTTTTTTTTAATGTTTATTGATTTTAGGGCGGGGGGGAGGTGGGAGGGGTAGAAAGAGAAAGCGAGACAGAGGATCCAAAGGGGGCTCTGCACTGACAGCAGAGAGTCTGCTGTGGGGCTCTGACTCATGAGCTGTGAGATCATGACCTGAGCCGAAGTTGGACATTTAACCCACTGAGCCATCCAGGCACCCTTGTATTTAATTTTTCAAATAAAACAAAATTATGCTTCTGTCTACTATGTAGCTATCCTTTGTTTTTGTAATTGTTCATGTGGTTGCAGCTATATTCTTTCTTCCATTAGCCATTCCATAGTCCTTCTGCTCTCAGCCAGAACCCAAGTTGGTCATTGTTTCTTGCCTGGTGGAGTGACCCAAACTTCATTACTAAAGGGTTAACGTCAAGAGTAGTCCTGCCTGAATTGGACTGTCGTGGTTTTCACTAACTTTTATCACAGAGCATAAGAGAACTTAGAGAACTTCTTTGTATAGTCCAGGATTCTATACATAGTCCAATTATACTCCCCTCATTATGTAGAAACAACCCTATCTTCTTCTGAACGTCAGGATCAGTCACCCTTGCCAATAAGTAACCCTCTATTCTTTGCATTTTGGTTCACTGGCATGAGGAGCCCAAAGTGGCCAGGTAGTGCTCTCAACTTCCGGTTTCATGGAATCATCGTGTCCCCTGATGGAAGGATATCTCCTGTGGAAATGAAAATGTCTAAGCCAGCAGAATCCAAAGTTGTGAGAATGGAAAGCAGAAATTTCACTAGCAGATTGTGAGGGGTAGTAGTGAGAGCTCACTCCCATTCTCATCCTTTCATTCTGGACGAATGAGTAGTACCTATAGAAGAAATAATCTCATATATTGGTTGCTGATTCAGAGCATGTACCACATACCGGAAGGCAGTAGACATCATCCCAGCCCCACAGAGTGTTGCTGGTGACTAACTGGTGCGCTAAGGCCATCTGTGTCACTCGGAAGATAGAAACCATACCAGCAACTGAACAGGGAAAAGTTTAATATGAAGAATTGTTAACTAGTAAGAGATGTTCAACTACTAAAAATGGGTAAAAGAGCACTCAGAAGTTCAGAAATGTCATATGCAGAAAACAGCTACACCCTCTAGGATGAGGGAGTGAACGAGGAAAGAACCGCCCTCCCAAGCCTGAGATTCAAGACCTCTTTTTTTTTTTTTTTTTAATTTTTTTTTTTTTTTCAACGTTTATTTATTTTTGGGACGGAGAGAGACAGAGCATGAACGGGGGAGGGGCAGAGAGAGAGGGAGACACAGAATCGGAAACAGGCTCCAGGCTCTGAGCCATCAGCCCAGAGCCCGACGCGGGGCTCGAACTCACGGACCGCGAGATCGTGACCTGGCTGAAGTCGGACGCTTAACCGACTGCGCCACCCAGGCGCCCCTTCAAGACCTCTTCTGAGAGGGTGTGGCTCCACAGGAACATGCAGTCTGCCATGGCAGTGACATTTGCCAGAGCAGTGAGCTGGGGCTGCTCCATAGAACTGGCCTGCTGGGCGGCTGAGAAGTTTGCCAGAGATCACGTGGGCAGGAGCCAGTCTGTGATGGCCAGTGACGAACACTACCTGACCTGCACACAGATCCGCTCACTGCCATGTGAAATAAAAACACGGAACGGAGGAGAGAAGCCCCTTCCTCCCTCACTTTGCAGTGGCCCTCTCGTGCCTTTTATTAATAAATCCAAACGTGACTGAGCCAGTTGGAAAAGGAGAATTTGTGTAGGTAACACAAGAATGGATTTGGAGCTCGGAGGCAATACATTGATAACTGGCCTACTGTTCCACTGTTATTTCCGGCCAGCCACTTCCAGACGATGGGAGACCTAGTAAGACCAGTGAATTCCATGACCTGTATGGCCACTGCTGTACTTTAATTATCCATGAAATAAGTTCCCTCATCACAGTGTTGTATGGAATACCATGATGAGGAACTAAGGCATGCTGTAAGTTCACGGATGGTGGTTTTGACAGAAATACCAAGGAGAGGGAAGACATCCCTATCTAGAATATAGTCTAGTAAGGAGAAATTGCTGTCCGTCCCATGACAGAAGTAAGCCAGTATCAGGAATGGTATCATTGTTGATTTTTTGCTGTTGGCAGAGTAGACACTCATCACTGGCCAGAAGCAAATTGGTTTTGGTGAGTGAAAGTCCACATTGCTAACCATCAGCTTGGCTGCTTACAGACAGCCACTTTGACCATGAGCCCGTTGGGCAAGACGACGGTAGCTGGATGTCTGACTGACATCCAGAGAGTAGGTAATTTTATTTAACTGATTGTTTTAGTATGTGCTGCCGAAACGAGCACTGCTTAACTGATTATTAAGATAACTCCTCTGCTGGGACACCTGGATGGCTCCGTTGGTTAAGCGTCCAACTCTTGATCTCAGCTCAGGTCATGATCTCACGGTTGGTGAGAGGGAGCGCTGTGTTGGGCTCTGTGCCAACTTGCAGATCATGCTTGGGATTCTCTCTCCCCCTCTCTGCCTACCTCTCTCTCTCTCTCTCTCTCTCCCTCCCTCTCCCTCCCTCTCTCCCTCTCCCTCCCTCTCTCCCTCAAAAAAAAAAAAAAAAAAAACTTCTCTGATGATATAATTCTTTGGTGAACATTTATATGGGACACAGACATATCTTCACATTCTAAATACCTGCTTGGAGAGTTCCCTCAACATACCACTGACCCAAATGCCTTGTCTCCAGCTTTTCGATAATGTCCCTTCCAGTCCCCAGCCATCCAGCCAAACTGCCGTTCACTTTTGAATCAGTGTAAATCCACACCTGTGGCTACCTCTCCCTCCAGGCAAAAGGAACCACTTCTATCACTCAAAGTTCTGCCCAATGGGGAGATTTCCCTTAATCACGGTCCCTCGTGGTCAACCCTGAATGGGCATGCAGTGCCACAGCCGTCTGTTTTCAGCTGGTGCTAGGTGGTTCGTGTAGAACCGTCTAAAAACCAGGCCCGACGTCGTCGTTAGTCAGCCGGTCAAAGGGAGCTCCCGTGAGGCAGTAGGTATGAGAGAAGTGAAGCAGTTTAACCTCAGTAGAAACCATGAGTATCTGAGTCACTTGCTCGTACAGTTGTGTCTTCAGACCTGCCCGAGCCCGGTCTTAAGTAGCCTGCTTCTGCTTGGTGGTGGAGTACTTCCGCGAGCTGACGCACAGCTTCATGGCTTGGTGTATCTGGCAGTTCAAGCTGGGGAGTTCAGGTCACGTGGTAATTTGGTGACGCCCCCCCCCCCCCCCCGTCAAGTGTTTGGTCTCTGCCAGAACCCAATAGACGCCAGAAGCTGTTACTTCAGAGAACAGTTCTCCAAAGTATAGCATAGCTTTGCCCCCAGATCCACAGGTGTGTGCTGTCATCACCCCTAGAGAATGGCCAGAGGCTCCCCATCTGTCACAAGCACTTCAGTCATCGTCTGGGTCTGATGGCCCAATTGCTAGAACAGCTTTCATGGCAGCTTGGACCTGTTGTGGAGCCTTGCTCAAGACTGGCTCAAAATGGGTTTACTAGATACGGAGATTGGACTAGCTCACCCACATGAGGTATATGTTGCCTCCAAAATCCCAGGAGGCCCGCTAGGCTTCAAGTTTCTTAGTGGTGTCGGGAACCAGATGCAGCAACTTCCTCTTCCTTCGTCTTGGAGGAGATGTTTTAGCAGGGACCGCTGGACACCAAGAGTTTTCATCAGGAGGGGGATTTTTGTGGGATTTATTTCCCACACTCTGGCCACTTGTATATTTTTCTTTTTATGTTTATTCTTAGAGAGAGAGAGAGAGGAAGACACAATCCAAAGCAGGCTCTAGGCTCCGAGCTGTCAGCCCAGAGCCCGACACAGGACTTGAACTCACGACCCGTGGGATCATGATCTGAGCCGAAGTCAGACGCTTAACCGACTGAGCCACCCTTGGTATTTTACCAAGGGGTCTAGGTCACAAGGTTCAACTACCAAGTGCAGTCAGCACTATATTGATGTTATCAACGTAGTAAACAAGTTTACTCTGGAAGGGAGGGCCAATCAAGGTCCCTGTGGCTAGATTACAATCGGAAGCTCTAGAATTGATGTAGCCCTCAAGTAGACCCTGTCACCAAAAGCATACCTAGTGGTCTTATTTCTCTTGCTGCAGGGGTCCTCAGAGACAGGAAATTGTCAGGAAAACATGCAACGAACCTCTTTTAAGTTGATGTTGGCTAGAAACTGATGATTGTCTTGCTAAGACAGGGTACTCAACCCCTGATTTTCATCATTCAGACTCATTAAGGATGTGTACCTTTTAGTTCTGATTATGGCTACGTGTAACATTGTTAAGGGACTGTGACATACAGCATTATGTTTATGGTTATGGGCCTGGAATATCACGTAGCAAGAAATAAGATTGGAGAGGTCAGCAGGGCCCAAATCATGGAAGGCCTTGTATACGGAGGAGTTCAGACGTGGTAAGTCGTGAGAGAAAATTTGGAGCAGACAGTACAGTAATTTCACTTTCACTTTATAAAAGTAATATGCAGGCAGATGAGTTACATGGATGCAAATCTAGAGGTAGAACTGTCAGACTATTTTCATAGTCTTGGTGAGAGGAAACGAGACCTGAATTCAGGCAGTAGCCGCAGGAGTAAAGCCAACAGGCTGGATGTTAGAGATGTTGGGGAGGTGAACTCTAGAGGCCCCATGGCGGATGTTGGGACCACACTGGAGAGTGTGGAAAGAGGAAGCAATTTGAGGAAAAGGGTTGAGTTCAGCTTTGGACATGGGTGATTTTCAGAAGGTAACTGAATATATTTACCTAGAGGATATAAATGGTGGGATACAAAGAGATTTCAGTGTCATCAGCGTAGAATTGAAGCCGTGAAGAGACAAGATTGCGTGCAGAATGGGGAAGGACAGGGGCAAAGACGATCCTAGAACACCTGTCTTTCAGGGTCTGGCGTAACAAACCAAGGGATGAGTGGGTTATAAGAAAGTTAATCAAGTGCTAAATGCCTCAGAAAGACAAGTAAGGTGGTTGAAATAAGTTTATGGGCTCACCCTCCCCCCCCATAATGAAACAATGAATAGTTTAAATAGGTGTCATATTTACATTGCTCAAAAATTAAAAAAGGGAAAGTGACTTTCCTATAGCTTTGCCAGCATTGTATGTTTCCAGACTTTTAGATTTTTGTCATTATAGTAAGTGAAGACTGGTATCCCAGAATAGTTTTACTTTATATGTCCGTTATTATGAGTTTGGTTGAGCATATTTTCATGTGATTTTGGAGTTGTTTTTACTTCATTTTCCAAGAACTGGCAGTTCATAATCCTTTGCCTATTTTCTTTTTTGGGTATTTTCTTATTGATTGCCAGGAGCTGTTTCTAGGAAGATTAGTCTTTTGAATGTATATATGGTAAATACTCTCTCACAGTTTATCATTTGTCTTTTGACTTATAATTTGCCATGCATAGTTGTGGGATTTTTTTTAGTTATTGTTTGCTTTTTTGTTTTGTTTTGGTAGTTACCTTTACCTAGATTTGCTTCATAGCTTCTGGATTTCAGGTCAATTAAATAAGGCCGTCTTTACTCTGAGTCCTTTCCTACTCTGTTTGCTTCTATTTTGTATGCTTGTGCTTAAAAAAAAAAAAAACAAAAAACTTTATTGACATATAATTTATAAAATTCACCCATTTGAAGTGTACAATTCATGTTTTTCAGTAAATTTATCCTTAGCTGGATAGTTTATATAAATGTAATCATCCAAAATGTAGTCTTTTGCAGCTGGCTACTTTCATTTAGCATATAATTTTTTAATTGTAAAATACCCATAAAATTTATTGACTCATCCATTTTTTTTATGTTTATTTATTTTTGAGAGAGAGAGAGAGCGCGCACATGAGCAAGGGAGGGGCAGAGAGAGGGGGAGAGAGAGAGAATCCCGAGCAGACTCCACGCTGTCAGCACAGAGCCTGATGCGGGGCTCGAACTCAGGAACCATGAGATCTGTGAGAACTGTGAGACCAACCATTTTTTTTTTTTTTTTTTAATTTTTTTTTTTTCAACGTTTATTTATTTTTGGGACAGTTAGAGACAGAGCATGAACAGGGGAGGGGCAGAGAGAGAGGGAGACACAGAATCGGAAACAGGATCCAGGCTTTGAGCCATCAGCCCAGAGCCCGACGCGGGGCTCGAACTCCCGGACCGCGAGATCGTGACCTGGCTGAAGTCGGACGCTTAACCGACTGCGCCACCCAGGCGCCCCGAGACCAACCATTTTTTAAGTGTAGAGTTCAGTCAGGGTGCCTGGGCGGCTCAGTTGGTTAAGCAGCTGACTCTTAATCTCACCTCAGGTCTTGATCTTAGGGTCGTGAGTTCAAGCGCTGCATTGTAGGTGTGGAGCCTACTTTAAAAAAAAAAAGTATAGAGTTCAGTAGTGTTAAGTACATTAACACTAATGTACAGCCAATCTCCAGGACTCTTTTCACCTTGTAAAACTAAAATTCTGTGCTCATTAAAAACTCCCCATTCTCCCCTCAGCCCATCCTCTGGCAACCACCCTTCTACTTTCTATCTCTATGAATTTGACTTTTATTGATTTTTTTGTTTGTTTGTTTGTTTATATATTTTCTGTCTTATTGATTTGTGCTCTAAACTGTATTTCCTTCCTCAGTTGCTTTGTGTCTGGTTTCTTGAAGTGGAATCTTGGATTATTGATTTAAGATCTTTTCTGCGGCGCCTGAGTGGCTCAGTCAGTTAAGCACTCGACTGTCGATTTCAGCTCAGGTCATGATCCCACAGTTAGTTCGAGCCCCGTGTTCGGCTCTGCACTGACAGCGTGGAACCTGCTTGGGATTCTCTCACTGCCCCCCTCTCTCTGCCCCTCCCCTGTTTGCACACACGCGCTCTGTCTCTCTCTCTCTCTCTCTCTCTCTCTGAAAATATTAAAAAATTTTTTTTTATCTTTTCTAATATATGTATTTAAAGCTATAAATTTCCTTCCAAGCAGTGCTTTAGCTACACTCCATAAATTTTGATATATTGTGGTTTCATTTACACTCAGTTCTCACAATATTTTATGATTTCCTTCTGACCCGTGGGTTATTTATAAAAATGTTTAATTTCCAGGTATCTGTGGATTTTCTAAATTTCTTTCAGTGCTGGTTTCTAATTGAATTCCATTGTGGTTGGAGAGCATAGTTTGTGTGATTATAGTCTTTTAAAACTTGAGGCTCTTTTTTATTTGCCAAGGGCTGGATCTCTGGAGAATGTTTCATGTGTGTTTGAAAAGAATATGTATTCTGCTGTATTGGGTGGAGTGCCCTATAGATGTTTAGTTGGTTGATGGTATTCAATTTTTTATACCGTTGATGATTGTCTGTGTCATTCTATCAACTATTGAGAAAGGGATATTGAAGTCTCAAACTTTTTATCTTGGAATAAATCCTACGTGGGTATGCAGGGTAAGTATTTTCGGATCTGATTCGCTAAAATGTTGCACATAATTTTTATATCAATATCAACGATCTGTTCAGTGGTTTACTTAAAAACAACAGCAACAACAACAATTATTTTTTTTTGGAGAGGGGTGGCTGCATGGCTCATTCGGTTGAATATCCTTATTTCTTCTCGGGTCATGATTCCGTGGTTGGTGAGTTTGAGCCTCACTTGGGGCTTGATGGCTGCTCTCCACACGAGCCTGCTTCGGATCCTCTGTGGCCCTCTCTCTGGCCCTCCCCATGCACTCTGTCTCTCTTTCAAAAAAAATAAATAAACATTAAAAAAAAATTTTAAAGCTAGTTTTTTTTTTTAAGTTTATTTATTTATTTTGAGAGAGAGAGAGTACGCTTGCATTGGGGAGGGGCTGAGAGAGGGAGAGAGAGAATCCTAAACAGACTCTGTGCTGTCAGTGTGGAGCCCAACGCAGGGCTTGAGTTCACGAACTGAGAAATCATGACAGCCAAGGTCAAGAGTTGGTCTCTTAAGCAACTGAGCCACACAGGCGCCCTTGTTAATAGTTTTCTCAAACCGTGTTTGGTCTGGTTTGGTAATGCTGGTCTCATAGAATGAATTGGAGAGTATTCCCTCTTCTGCGATTTTCTGGAAGAGTTGGCGTAGAATTGTTAATGATTTTTTCATTAAGTGCTTGGTAGAATTCACCAGTGCATGCCATTTAAGCCTGGAGTTTTTCTTTTTGGAATGTTTTTAAACCAGAAATCCAATTTCTTTAATAGATATTGATCCATTCAAGTTACCTTTCTTCAGTGAGCATTGGTAACTGTCTTTCAAGGAATTGGAAATATATTAGCATAAAGGTTTTCATAATACTTATTATCCCTATAATGTTTGTATATTAATACAAATGAGTAGATATTACTCTAGTGATGTCATCCTTCCTGATACTAGTAATCCATATCCTCCCTCCCTCTCTCTCTCCCTCTCTCTCTCTCTCTCTCTCTCTTTTTCCTGATTAGTCTGGCTAATCGATCTTCTTGAGGAACCAACTTTTGATTTGATTGATTTTCCTTATTGTTTTCCTGTCTTCTGTTTCATTTATTTCTCCTCTTATTTTTAGTATTTACTTTCTGTGAGTTACTTTGGGTTTCATTTGCTTTTCCTAGTGTTTTAAGGTAGAAGCTTAATTTAGGAAATTCACAAATATTTGGAAATTAAACAATTTCTAAATAACCCATGGGTCAAAGGAGAATCAGGAGAGAAATTACGAAATATTTTGAACTGTGTAAGCAAAAATACAACATATAATTTGAGACTTTTCTGTTTTAATTTTACTGCTATAAAATTCTTCTGTGTAGGATTTTAAATGCATCCCACAGATTTTGATGTATTTCCATTTTTATCCAGTTCAAAATACTTTCAATTTCTTTTTTGAGTTCTTCTTTTACCATGGGTTATTTAGAAGCCTGTTATTTGATTTTGAAATATTGGAGGGAGTTTTCAGATACCTTTCTGTTACTGATTTCTGTTTTCATAACATTGTGATTGGAGAATGCAATTGGCATAATTCAAATCCTTTTCTATTTACTAAGACTTGTTCTGTGGTCCTGACTATGGTCTATCTTGGTAAACTTTCTATGTATACTTAAAAGGAATGTGTATCTGTTGTTGGGCAGAATGTTCTGTAAATATTAAGTCAAAGTGGTTGGAAGCGCTGTTCAAATTTTCTCTAATCTTACAAATTTTCTACTTTCTTCCTGTATCAATTATTGATAGAAGGATTTAAAAATTAGTAACTTAACAGCTTTGGATTTGTCTGTGTCTCTTTTAGTTCTGTCAGTATTTGCTTCCTGTATTTTGAAGCTAAGTTATTAGTTGCATAAATGTTTAGGATTATGTCCTCATAGTGAACTCACTTGTTTATCATTATGAAATGACCCTCATATTCCTTGTAATATTATTTGCTATAAAATCTGCTTTGTGTGATACTAACATAGCCACTCCATCCATCCATCCCTCCATCTGTCTTATCTTCAATTTTCTTTTGAGTACGACTAGCATGATATGTTTTCCTGTCTTTTTACTTTTAACAACATTTGTATCTATATTTAGAGTACATTTTTTGTAGGCAACATATAATTGGGTGTTTTTGTTTTTTTTTTCTAATTCAATTGGTATAGTATATAGGTAGTTTACATTTTATGTGATTATTATGGTTGTGTTCAGGAATCTCCATCTTAATTTTTTTATTTCTCCCATTTGTTTATTATTTGTCATTCCTCTTTTTTCATCTTATTTTGGATTAGTTGAGTTGTGTTTTTTAGTTTTTTTTGGATTTTTTTTAAGTTTCCATTTTATTCCTTTGTTAGCTTGTGAGGCATACCTTATTTGTTTGTTTGCTTTAAGGTTTATCATGTGTTTTTTTTTAACTCATCTCAGTCTATCTTCAACTTATATTTTATGACTTCATGTATAGTATGAGAGCATTCCAATAATACATTTCCATTTCCCTTCCTCAGCCTTTGGGTTCTTGTTATATATTTTACTTCTGTATATTTTGCCACAATACTTTATTGTTATTTTTTCTTTAAATAGTCTATTGTCTTTAAAAATTTTATTTGAAGGGGCACCTGGGTGGCTCAGTCGGTTAAGCATCCAACTCTTGATTTCGGCTCAGGTCATGATCTCACAGTTTGTGAGTTTGAGCCCTGTGTCCAGCTCTGCACTGGCAGCTCAGAGCCTGCTTGGGATTCTGTCTGTCTCTCTCTCTCTCTCTCTCTCTCTCTCTGCCCCTTCCCCCACTTGTGCACACACTCTCTCCAAATAAATAAAGTTTAAAAATATTGAAATAAAAATTGCTTTAAAAAGAAAAGGTGTATATGTATTTACTGACATCTGCTCTTATTCCTTTGTGTTGATCTAGATTTTATTTGGTACTTTTCCTGGAGGACTTTTTTTTTCTTTCACTTTTTAATTTACATCCAAGTTAGTTAGCATATAGTGCAATAGTGATTTCAGGAGTAGAATCCAGTGATTCATTCCCTACATGTAACACCCAGTGCTCATCCCAACAAGTGTCCTCCTCAATGCCCCTTGCCCATTTAGCCCATCCCCCCTCCCAGGACCCCTCCAGCAACCCTCAGTTTGTTCTCTATATTTAAGAGTCTCTTGTGATTTGTCCCCCTCCCTATTTTTATATTGTTTTTGTTTCCCTTCCCTTATGTTCATCTGTTTCGTATCTTAACTTCCACAAATGAGTGAAGTCATATGATATTTGTCTTTTTCTGACTAATGTAGCTCAGCATAATACACTCTAGTTCCATCCATGTTGTTGCAAATGGCAAGATTTCATTCTTTTTGATCGCCCAGTAATACTCCCTTGTATATATATACACATCTTCTTTATCCATTCATTTGTCGATGGACATTTGGGCTCTCTTGACATACCTTGGCTATTGTTGATAGTGCTGGTATAAACATTGGGGTGCATGTGCCCCTTCGAAACACCACATCTGTATCCTTTGGATAAATACCTAGCAGTGCATTTGCTGTGTCATAGGGTAGTTCTGTTTTTAATTTTTTGAGGGACTGGTATTTTTGCGTGGAGGACTTTTTAAAACATTTTTTGTGGTGTAGGTCTGCTCACGATGAAGAAGTATTTTTTAGGGGTGCTTGGGTGGTTCAGTCGGTTAAGTGCCCAACTCTTGGTTTTGGCTTAGTTCATGATCTCATGGCTTCGTGGGTTCGAGCCCCTCATTGGGCTCTGTGCTAGCAGTGTGGAAGTTGCTTGGGATTCTCTCTCTCTCTCTCTCTCTCTCTCTCTCTCTGCCCTTCCCCACTCGTGCTGTCTCTGTCTCTCTCAAATAAATAAACTGGAAAAAATTTTAAAGAAGTATTTTTTAATTTTTGTATGTTTGGAAGGCTTTATTTTGCCTTCATTTTTGAAAGAAATTTCTCAGATAGAATTTTAAGTTGATAATTTTCCTTTTAGTACTTTTAAGATGTTGCTTCAGTGACTTCTGGCATGTGTTATTTTCAAAGAGAAGTCTGCTGTGATCTTTGTTCCTCTTTACATAATGTTTTTTTTTTTTTTTTTTTTAAATCTGGCTGCTTTTACAGTTTTCTCTTTCTCATTGGTTTTAAGCAGTTTGATGATTATTTTAATTTTGTTGTAGTTTTCTTCAAGTTTCTTTTGCTTGGAGTTTGTTCTGGTTCTTGGATATACAAGTTTATAGATTTAATCAAATTTGGAAAAATTTTGGCCATTATTCAGGTTTTTCCTGTCTTCCCCTTCCTCCTGACAAATCCCATTACTTGTATGCTAGATTGCTTGATGTTATTCCTCTTCTGCAATTTTTCTAGAAGAGTTGTCATTGAATTGTTAGGATTTTTCATTAAATGCTTGGTAAAATTCACCAGTGAATGCCATTTGAAACTGGAGTTTTTCCTTGTTGGAAGGCTTTAAACTATAAATTCAGTTTCTTTAACAGACATCGATCTGTTCACATTATCTGTTTCATGTTCAGTGAGCTTTGGTAGCTTATGTCTTTCAGTGATGAGAAGATAATGTATATCGGTATAAAGGTATGTTTGTAAAGATATGTTTTCTGTGTCAGATTTTTTTATCTTTTTTTTAAGGTGTATTTATTTAAGTAATCTCTACATCCAACATGGGGCTCAAACTCATGACCCCAAGATTAAGAGTCGCTTGCTCTTCTGACTGAGCCAGCCAAGTGTCCCATGTGTCAGATTTTGAAAAGATATAATGGGTTTGTCTTAAATGAAACTTACCTTACTGTTATTAATATTATGCCTGTTTAGACTATTCCAGATCTTTTGTTATCATCATTTAAGGTCATCACTGGGACTGTCGGTGACTTTACTGGACCGTAATAACAGCATCTATTCTGAGCACGTTCAATTTTTCCGGCACCATCTGTATGGCTTCTAGCTGCCGTCAGGATATTTGCCTCTAATACCCCAGCTTCTAAGCACTTCCTCTTTCGTGAGTTAGACAGCAGGAGAATTGTGGTTAAGGACTGATGAGTCTCTTAGTTTGAGGTCTTAAGAGGAATTGAAGACTTAGGCCAACTGTAATTTTGTAGCCCTGAGACACATTTTGCTTCCATGGTCACTTCTGTCTTTGCTGGAGATTGCTAGAAGTGTGACTTCTATGAAAATACCCTATGTGTTGAACTTTCAAATCTTTTTTGGAAGAATAAGAAATACACTGTGTCTTTGATAACTGTAACAGATAAATGCACACGCTATCTAAACGCACTATCTATCTTCTAGATAGGTTATGGCTGTTAAAAAATTTACCAGCTTTTATTTTGTTCTTGAACTCTTGTTATGTATTACTTACAGTGTATTTTATTTGCTTGTTTATTTAAGTTTATTTCTTTTTGAGAGAGTGCTCATGTGCGTGCCCACAAGTGACACCGTTTACTGACTGAGCCACCCAGGCACCTCCAAGTGTCTTTTTGTTAATGAAAATCTTTCCATTGTCATCTTTCCATTTTCAGAAGGGCACCAGTGAAGCATTGTCAGAACAGGTGTGGGGTATCTAATAAAGTATTCTTTAAAAGAAACATGAAAGACAATACTTACAATTTCCTTCGTCCCTGCAAGGTCACTGTTCCACCCGTAACCACCCTTCCCTTTTTCCTCAGACTTGTAATACTGCCTTTCACCATAGAGTCATTGTTGGGAAATTTATCTAATCACCAAAGTCACCCCCATCGTTCTTATTAAGGAGGAAAAGGTTAAAAGTCCCCCACTGTGTATAACTGGTATGTCCCTTAAAAGGCTCGTATATAGCTAAGTCAGTCTGTGGCCGAAACCTAGGCAGAAGCACACTATCTGAGCAAAAATTTGAAAACCGTCATGTTCTTCTCCCTTTCTTTTCTCGCCTCTTTTTCCTACCAACAGCCTTAGTCAAAAGAGTAAAATAAAAGAGCCTCCCTAGCTCCTGCTTGGGATTTGCTGTCTCTCCCTCTCTTTTTCTGCCCTTACGTGTGTGCACTCATGCGCTCTCTCTCAAAATAAGTAAACATTAAAAAAAAACTCATTAAAAAAGATAGACATGGCTATTTTTAGATTTTATTTGTTTCAGTGTGAATTGTTTAAGTTTTGCCACAGAAATATTAACATGCTTGATTTGGGGATATTGCCATAGACCCTGCTAGGGGTGTTATGTAAATGTGTGGTTCTCGCAAGGATTACCTTTTCAAAATTTGGCCGATTTTGAAATAATGACACCTTTCTGACTCCTAAATAAGGGATAATGGAACCATATTTTACATTTGGTAGTTTGTGTGGAATCTCACAGAAGTTCGAGATTGGGGCGTAGAATCTATTGTTCTAAGCAGTACTGTAGGTGATTTTTTTAGTATCAAAAATTTGGAAAATACAGCCTTTAGCTGGATTCCTGACTGTTTACCCACTGGTTGACGATAATCAGTTCTTAGAAACTAGTTTTCCTACTTCTAGCCTCTCCTCCATTTCCTCAATTCTGTTTTCTGAATCAAAGGACCATTTTTTTGGTCTTTTCAGAAGCTACCCTCTCAAAGAGGTAGAGTTTAGGAGACCTGAGTTGTAGTTACTACTCTGCCTGCCAACAGCTGTACAGCCATGAGCACGTCACATAACCTCTCTGTGCCTCAGTTTCCCTACCTGTAAATGGGAGTGTCAAACTAGGTGTCAGGTACCTGTATGCTCGTATTACACCAGTACTCAAAGAATAGCAAATATTTGTGTCTGTTAGAAAACGTTCATATTTTCTTCTTTGAGGATGATGTTAATGGTATCCACAGAGCACATCATATTTCATAGGGGTGCCAGAATTTAAGTCATATTTGAGTTTCCCCAACTGATCCCAAAATGCCTTTTCAAAATCATCTCTACGTCTAATGTGGGGCTCAAAGTCACGACCCCAAGATCAAGAGTCACATGCTATACCGACCAAGCCAGCCAGGCACCCCCCAAAATGTCTTGAATAGTTGGGATTTTTTCTCACAGACATTTTTTTTGTTTTGAACAAAGATCCAGTCAGAATGCACTGAATGCATTTGGTTGTGTCTCCTGAGTCCTTTTTATTCTAGAACAGTCTCCCACCTTTATTTTCACGATGTTGAGTTTTTGAAGAGTAGACCCGTTGTCTTGCAGGATGTCCACACGCACGTACATTTTTTTAAGTAACAAAAATGAGTCAATCATCCTCTCTGCTTTTACTCATTATCCTGTCTCAGTCTGACACAGTTAGCTCCCATTATTTCCCTCACATGAAATGCCTTTTTGGTGTTGTATCTGCTTCTTCAAGTCCTAGAATTTGACGACTTGTCAAGTAGTGGCCTAACACTTCGAGTGCTAACTGTGTGACTGACGAGCTGTATGACTTTGGCGAAGTCATTTCCTCCCTCTGAGACTAGGTTTTCTCAACCATAAAATGAGGAGTGCAGTCACATGCCATCAAATAGCCCACGGTTATCAAGAGATAAGTGTTGTGGGGAAGTACGTCCTGAAGGAGTTCAGGAGCACCGGTATGTTACTATCGGCTGGTGTGTATCATGGATGAAATTGAACTTGAGGGGGAACTGTCCTGTAGCCTAAATGAAATAACGTCTGTTGAAAGTTCTGAACATAAGTTTCCTGTAAGGGTAGCGTGTTTAGCAAACGAAAAGGAGAAAGGTTGTTGGGTGGTAGGAGGGCTGTTCCGGGATGCAGATGTATAATCATGACAGTATTTTAAAGAATGTTGCAGAACTTTGGCTGCCCTGATGGTACTGCGTGAAATGTTTTAAATTGATACTACTCTCGGTCGCTTTCTTGAGCGGGGATAATTATGGATCTGATTTTCCTCTCTTTTGTTTTTACAGCTGTATTATCAAGTCCTAAATTTTGGAATGATAGTTTCCTCGGCACTAATGATCTGGAAGGGGTTAATGGTCATAACTGGAAGTGAAAGTCCGATCGTAGTGGTGCTCAGGTAACAACTTCTTTTCACGGCATAGGGTTGCACGGCATTACTTGAGAGAAAAATGGACTAACTGAATAACCGTTGTATTATTGTTCTAGAAACTACATTTTCCCAGAAGAGGGCCTGAAAGAAAGTTAGTTCCTATTTTTCAACTGTGAGAAATGCACAGCCTTGTTAGGCACTTACCATTCAGACCCCAAAGGGCTCATGACTTTTCTATAAAACAATTACTCTGTTGTGAGTTTTCTTTTGGGCACATCTCTTAAGAAAGTGTTTCAATGTACTGTGTTTTCCTGAAATTCTTCTGTCTTGGTACGCTCTTCATTTTGATAAGTCAAGACTGATAGTTGTTAGTTTACTAGATTATGTATCCTCTCCATGAATTAAGAGTTTTTCTGCAGCACTCAGTGTCAGTACAGAAGCATCACTGATTATTTCCGTGTTTCCTGCTGACCTTTAAATATCACTTCTAAATAGACTTCAGGAATTTTGAAGATACCAATGCTGTCTCTTAAAGTGACAGATAGTACTGATTTTTTTTCCACCGTTCCTCCTTCTCTACCCTCGTATTCATACTCTAGTGCTTTAAAAAAAAAAAAAACTAATTTAGTAACTAACTCCTTCTGGGAGAATTACCACTTGGTTGTTGAATTGAATCATTATAGTTCTGTCTTATTTGGGGTTTAATTATGTAAGCTGTTTTCAAGTCTTTTCTGGAGATAATGGTGTGTTAATATAAAATAAATCACTAATGTGTAAATTCTAGGTACTAGTACATTACTGTTAAGATCATTTTGATTCCTTCATTGTCATATTAGGATATATGAATTTCAGGGGCGCCTGGGTGGCTCAGTCAGTTAAGTGTCCGACTTTGGCTCAGGTCATGATCTTGCGGTCCGTGAGTTTGAGCCCCACATTGGGCTCTGTGCTGATAGCCCAGAGCCTGGAGCCTGCTTCAGATTCTGTGTCTCCCTCTCTCCCTGCACTTCCCCCACTTGCGCACACGCTCCCTCCCTCCCCCTCTCTCTCTCTCTCTCTTTCTCTCCCAAAAATAAATAAACATTAAAGAAAAATTTAAAAGAAAGAAAAGGATGTACAAATTTCAGCAACAAGTGGTTCCAGCACCAGGGCACTGGGTCTCCAGTGTCTCACTCTTACCTTACTTGCTCTTACGCATACCTTTGTTGTGTGTTTGTTAACAGTCACACGGAACTGTAATTTTAGAGATCCAAAGGCAGGGATTTTATGAGCTGGGAAAGCATTTAATGTACGAGTCTGGGAGTATAGAGACTTCGCCCCAAGTTCCCAGACAGTTTTAGACTCAGTGGAAAGCTTCAGTTTCAAACACCGACAGGAGAAACCACGCTAATTGGCGCTGTGGGGAAAAGGTGCAGAGAGAGAGCCCGGGGAGGCTTCTTTTCGAGAGTCTTCTGGGATTCTTTCATATTGAGTTCCCTTCAGTGGAGCTGCTTAAGGACAGTCTCATGACCCTTAAAATGGAGATGTTGGAGTGAACAGGGGATTCAACTAAGGCCCTGCTCGACACAGCGGTGGTCCTGCAGCTAGAAAATTTGTAATATCATTTGGGGCTTAAAAGTGGCATTGGGATAAGTTATTTTGCAGCGAGGTTTATTTATATACTAAGCTTTTCCGATTACCAGTGTGAAATAAGGAAAGGAAATTAAAAGAGACCAGGTCCTATTGGAAGAGAATTTGATCAAGGCTGGAAGGAGCAGTCATTAGAGAAAGGTCAAGTAAAAGCAGGTGGCCCAGGTTTCATGTAACTTCGAGGAATATAATTTTTACGTGGAACCAAATATGCCTCAAAGGACTCAGGCTAACCGACAACCCGCCTTTAAGACTTTTGTGAAGTCATTGGGGATAAAGACAAATAACTTTTCTTTGTTAATAATTTTTTATTTATTTTTTAAATTCCAATATAATTAACACGCAGTGTTTTGTTAGTTTCAGGTGAAGACAAATACTTTCATTAACTGAGTTTCAGGGAACTTTCAAAACTTTTTTTCCCCTTTAATAGAGCTGAAGTCAGTTTTAAAATATTTCAGTGGTTTATATATAACTTTTTATAAAGTTTATGATTGATGTATTAAATTTTTTTTAATGTTTATTTCTGAGACAGAGAGAGACAGAGCACAAGTGGGTGAGGGGCAGAGAGAGGGGGTGACACAGTATCCGAAGCAGGCTCCAGGCTCTGAGTTGTCAGCACAGAGCCTGACGCGGGGCTCGAACCCACGAGCTGTGAGATCATGACCTGAGTCGAAGTCTAGATTTCTAGATTTTTCTCTCTGAAATCTAGACTCTTGTTTTCACCCTACCCTGGACATCTCCATCTGAATGTTGACCGGGCACTTGAAACTCCACGTAATAAAAGTAAAATTCATCTCCTTTCCCACACACCTGTTCTTCTTCCCCCTGTTTCTGTGACCGTCACTGCCATCTGCTCCCTTGCCATTGTTGAAAGCCCCGGAGTCATCCTTGCTCACCCCTTTCTGTCATATCCAATTGGCCATCAAATTTGTTGTTTTCCCTCTCTCTTCTACTCTTTTATAATTGTGTCCCCTGCTGTTGTTCTATTTCAGGCCCTCAGCATTTCCTGCCTGGGCTGTTGTAGTGACCTTTAAAAATATGATTTTATAATCAGAAAAAGTTAATATATTTTCATTGTATGAAACATTGAAAACACAAAGAATCTAGATGAAGTGAAGTCACCCGTAGTTTGGGATATAATGAATATTACCATTTTGGTCTCTTTTTTCATGTATATTACTTCCTACATAATTGAAGTAATTCTGTATGTGCATCCTTTTCTTTATTTGTCCCCTTGTGATTCTCCCGTGTCCATATTTTTAATAACACTTTTAATGGTTGCCAAGTAATAGTTTGGACAACTGGTTTCCCAGTCTACCTTCTGGTCTTTTCTAGTTTACTCATTATTTCAGTAAATATTTGAATGTCCTGGGGCGCCTGGATGGCTCAGTTGGTTAGGCATCCGACTTCAGCTCGGGTTATGATCTCACCATTCGTGGGTTCAAGCCCTGCATCAGGCTCTGTGCTGACAGCTCAGAGCCTGCAGCCTGCTTCCGATTCTGTGTCTCCCTTTCTCTAACCCTCCCCCACTCACATTCTGTCTCTTTGTCTCTCTCTCAAAAATAAACATTAAAAAAATTAATATTTAAATATCCTTTACTCTGTAGCTTCTGAAGTGATGTTTCTTTTTTTTTTTTAATGTTTATTTATTTTTGAGACAGAGAGAGACAGAGCATGAGCAGGGAAGGGGCAGAGAGAGAGGGAGACACAGAATGTGAAGCAGGCTCCAGGCGCCGAGCTGTCAGCCCAAAGCCCGATGCGGGGCTCGAACTCACGAACTGTGAGATCATGACCTGAGCTGAAGTCAGATGCTTAACCGACTGAGCCACCCAGGTGCCCCAGAAGTGAGGTTTCTTAAATGCAGTATGATTATAATACTCCCTAAAATTCTAGTGTGGTTCAGAGGCAGTTCAGCACAGTGAGAGTAGATTCTGTTGGACACCCTGTTCAAATCTCCTCTTTATAATTTTTTTGGCTGATAAGTTTCTACCTTTCTTAGCCTCAATCTCTTTATCTATAAAGTTGGGGTAATAATAATATCTAAATCAGGGGCACCTGGGTGGCTCCATCGGTTGAGCATACAGCTTTGGCTCAGGTCATGATCTCACAGTTCGTGGGTTCAAGACCACATTGGGCTCTGTGCTGACAGCTCAGAGCCTGGAGCCTGCTTCAGATTCTGTGTCTCCCTCTCTCTTTGCCCCTCCCCCACTCATTCTCTCTCTCTCTCTGTCTCTCTCTCTCTCTCTCTCTCAAAAAAAAAAAAAGTGTTAAAAAATTAATAAAAAATAATATCTACATCATAGAGTTGTTCTGAAGATTATTTAAAAGAAACAGAATAGCACTTTGTATACAGTAAATGCTCAATAAAAATGAACTATTAAACCATAGCAACTCAGCTTTATTCTGTTTTATTTATATAATTTTCAAGCAAGGTTTTATTTGAACAAAGGATGTCACTGATTTTAAAAAGCAATCAGTAAAACCTTGAAAACTACATGTCTAGAATACTTTCTCTGACGTTTTCACCAAACACCTGTCCTGTCTTCTGCCTGAACATCTGAAAAAGGGAACACTCATTGTCCCCTGAGGAACCTTAACAAAAGTGTTGAGAATAAACATGTCCTGGAAAATCCATGTACGTAGCGGTTCCCAGATTTTACTATACGTTGGAATCACCTGGAGTCTTTACAGAATACTGCCGCCTGCCTTCCATTCCCAGGGATTCTGCGTTATATTGGCCAGAGATACGACCTAGAGTGTGGGATTTTTTTAAAAGTTCCCCGGGTGATTCTAATATGCAGCAAAGTTTGGAAGCACTGCTATATTCTCTTATGAGGTCCCAGAATCTCCATAAAGACATGTTTGGACTTTGTCATTATTCTTATATTAGATTTTAATCCTTATCTATTTTTCTCTTACTAAATCTATTGTTACTGAGCACTGGAGTTCGAGTTTCAGAAAATAATACTGATGGGCTATTTCTTCATAGCAAGAAAAGGTTCGTTAATTAGTACAAATATCATAGGACCTTTGAAGAACTTGGTACAGGGTGGACCAGAGGAGAGGTGAGAAGACGCTCTAGAAGTTTGTCTTCACTAACCACCATGGCATTGAATCCTTTACTCGTTTCTGAAATTCTTAGACAAAAATCCCTGCTCTTCTTGGTTTTCTTTCTTGTGTCTCTTTTTAAAATAAATAAGTGGAGAACAGAAGCATTATCTTTGTAGCTGACTGTTCTTTGACTTGATGGGCTGTTTTTCCTTCTAAATGGGTCGAAACCGTAAGGTCATCTTGGTCTGTATCTTTATAAATGGCAGAAGATGACCCAGTTCTCATTTGAATATATTTTGAATAATGTTTAGCGTTTTCAGATGAGGTGGGAATAAGGGCAGTGTTTATAAAGTTCATTCTTTTATATTCCATTTGTCACTTGAAATTTTAAAAGGTTAAGGAATTAGTAACATTGCCCTTTTCAAGATTTAAGCTCCTTTGAATAGTAATGCTTGAAATGGATCTAGTTAGTAAAGGCTAAAAACTAAAGAAAGCTTTGTGTAACTCATTAGTCCGTGGAAACCATATTTTGAGAGTATACATTGATGTTGATATATTTGTTAAGGTATTGAGTATATCCCAAGGGTGGTACTTTTGATTGTTTTGTTGAGTAATTTTGAAAGTAATTTTAATCTCACACTTTCTTTTTACTAACTTCTTTCCCTCATAGTGGCAGCATGGAACCTGCGTTTCATAGAGGAGATCTTCTCTTTTTAACAAACCGAGTTGAAGATCCCATCCGAGTGGGAGAAATTGTTGTTTTTAGGATAGAAGGAAGAGAGATTCCTATAGTTCATCGAGTCTTGAAGATTCATGAAAAGTATGTGCAAACTATATTTTCTCTGTTTTAAAATGTTTTCATGTTTTAGTGTTTTGAGTATTTAATTTTGATGGCCTGAAGATTAAGAAGTGTGGGGAGCACCTAGGTACTTCTTCCAGTCCATTTTTATGAACAACTGAAGGTTTGGTAGACATTTGGAAAACTAAGTAATTTATTAATTCATTTATCTCTCTGAAGTTTTTTCTGGAAGTTTTTCTTGGTTGCCTTTTACTTCACAGTCAGATCCATAGCCCTGTATATCATCCCCCAGAGCACATGACGTAACAGATGGTCCCAAATAGAATCTTCTTTTTTTTTTTTTAATGTTTATTTTCGAGAGAGAGAGAGCACCAAGCACAGGAGGGGCAGAGAGAGGACGACACAGAATCCGAAGCAGGCTCCAGACTCTGAGCTGTCAGCACAGAGCCCGACACGGGACTTGTACTCACAAACTGCGAGATCATGACCTGAGCCGAAGTCGGATGCTTAACCCACTGAGCCACCCAGGCACCCCCCAAAATAGAATTTTCTAATGTAATTGATGAAGTAGCCCTCCTTAATCTTTTGAAAAAAAATCTTTAAAGCAATCTAATAGATACGTCAAACAAGAATAAATTTATCAACTTTTTCAAATTCCAAAGAAACTTTCTGAAATATAATTACTCTTTTAAACATAGACCCTTCTTGCATTTCAGAATTAGAACGAGCGGGGTGGGGGGCACCTGGGTGGCTCAGTCGGTTAAGCATTGACTTGAGCTCAGGTCATGATCTCACAGTTCGTGAGTTCAAGCCCCGCGTCTGTGCTGACAGCTCCGAGCCTGGAGCCCGCTTCAGATTTTGTGTCTTCCTCTCTGTCTGACCCTCTCCCACCCTCACTCTGTCTGTCTCTCTCTCTCTCTCTCTCTCACTCTGTCTCTCAAAAATAAATAAACATTAAAATTTTTAAAAAAATTTTTTTAAAGATTTAGAATTAGAAACGACATATGTAAAACCTTTAGAATCATCTGGAGGTAGAGGTGGGGCATAACAATGAGCAAAAAACTTTACCTCTCTTGGTGGGCTTCTTTATCTGTAATATTAAGAGGTTTTGGAAGATGAATTACAAGATCTGTGAGTTCTGAGCCTGTGCTTCCCTGTCCAGCTCTGTATTCCTCACCCCCTCCCTTCTCAATCTATGGTACTTCTAGCTTAGGAATCATTCAGGAGGGAAGGAAAGAAAAAAATGAAGGAAAAAGTAGGTGTCCTGGAGGACACACAGAGGACAAGTAGAACGGTGAGCAGGTGATTTGGGCTCTTGGGAATGAGGGGAGCCCTAAATAAATAATATCTTATTCTTACCACACCCTCTAGGGTAATTTTTTTCTCCACTTAGAGAAGAAGGACCTGTCAACTGTTGCTTTTCGACAATCCCCTAAACATTCTAGTTTAAGAGAATTCCTTCTTCACTGATGAAATGAAGATCTGACTGCTCTTTTTTTTCAAACTTCAGTCTATATTTTGAAAGATTATAATTTTAAAACAGCATTCTGCTATTGACTAGAAAGGAATGACTGAATTTTTTTAGAAATTTAGTTTGGGGGCGCCTGGGTGGCTCAGTGATCTCACGGCTCATGGGTTCAAGCCTGTGTCAGGTTCACACTGATAGTACAGAACCTGCTTGGGATTCTGTCTCTCTCTCTCTCTCTCTGCTCCTCCCCTCTTGCGTTTTCTCTCTCTCAAAATAAATTTTAAAAATTAAAAAAATAACTTTAGTTTGGAATTATGAAGGTTTATTCCGTACAGGTAAGTGTTTTCCAGAGTCTCAGAGTTAATTTGCGGCGTTTGTTCTTAGCGTTGCCTTTTGTAAGCAAAGCAGAACCAACTGAACTTAGCAGAGAAAATCAAATTAAACTCAGGCCCTGCTTTGGGTAGAGCAAAAGTTGTCCATTTTCATATGCAGTCCCTCAAAATTGATTGAGTTTTTATTTTAAACAGTTCATCTTGTTTTAGGACAGGTTCATTGACAGATACTACATCAATTACAGTCCTTAAAATTTAAAAATAATTTTAACAGAATGCTGAATATTTTAAGGTTGGTGATTCATTTTGGATTCTGGAGATGCCTCCAAGTTGAAGTCCTGTTTAGATAACAGATCCAGCTAGTATTCTGAAGCTTCCAATTTCCTTTTTTCTTTTGGGGAGTCTAAAATACTGATTGTGATAATCATTTAAATTTTTTTCTTAAATGTTTTGGTTTTTTTGAGAGAGAGACAGAGCGGGAGTGACAGGGGGGCAGAGAGAGAGAGGGAGACACAGAATCCAAGGCAGGCTGTAGGCTCTGAGCTGATGGCACAGAGCCCAACGTGGGGCTCAAACTCCCGAACTGGCAGATCATGACCTGAGCCAAAGTTGGATGCTCAACCGATTGAGCCACCTGGGCACCCTGATGATCATTTGATTTAATAGTGTTAATACTGTTATTAAATGTGGGACCAAATGACAACCAGAATGGATTGTTTGTGGTAAATGTGCCCTGAACCTTTTCAGGCTGATTTTTGTACTGTTACTCATTTCTTTCATCCCAACATTATTTTAAGAAATAAAATCCTGGGGCGCCTGGGTGGTTCAGTCGGTTAAGCGTCCGACTTCAGCTCAGGTCACGATCTCGCGGTCCGTGAGTTCGAGCCCCGCGTCGGGTTCTGGGCTGATGGCTCAGAGCCTGGAGCCTGCTTCCGATTCTGTGTCTCCCTCTCTCTCTGCCCCTCCCCGTTCATGCTCTGTCTCTCTCTGTCTCAAAAATAAAAACATTAAAAAAAAAAAAAAAAAGAAATAAAATCCTGAGCTTTGAGAAGGATAGAGATGGGAATTGTTCAGCTGACCTCTTTCTTTTATCTCATTCCTCCTTCTCCACCTGCTCCTTGTGTGCCTTTGTAAATTTGTAAATATCATATAAAGCTCTTTTTTTTCATATATTGACTCTCCGTCTTGTGAACACTCTTATTACATGTATACACACGATCCTGTATAAATTTAGGAAAGACAGCAAACAAAATCACCTGTAACCCTAGCACCCGGAGAGAATGTCAAATTTGGAGTCATCTTCTCTTTGTGTTATAAACACACATTTTCTCCCCCGTACAGCACTGGGATCTACTCTACTATCTTTTGTAATGTGATGATCTCATGAACATATGGTGGAATATACTGGTGTTACCCCATATGCAAAGAATCCCTAAACTAAAAGACCAGCTGGCCAAGTACCGCTTAATATGTTGGTATTGGGTCCATGAATTTGAATCTGTTCTTTGTGCCCTGCGTAGTCATTCCCTAGCCCTACCTGTTCTCGGGATGACACTAACCGCGTGCGCTGAGCTGTGTGACCGGGCAGTGGGAAAGCACACATAATCCAGTGCACCGCTGAGCTCAGGCAGAAACTCTTGTAAAAAACGTTAAGAAATTTCCAGTATTTATAATAGAAGCTCGTTTGGAAAATAGTGTATTGCGAAAAGGTGGTCAGTGGTGGTCTTTAAAGACTCTGCCACCTCCCTCGTTGACTGTGATTACTGTGTTTTAATTAAGTAAAACGAGGGGAGTTCTCACGCCTCACTCCTGCACAAGAGCTAGGAGATACGCTTGCTGAGGCAAACGGTGCCACAGCTCTTCTTTGAATACTCCTCTCTCCCCCTACTCTTCTCTTGTTTTCCATTTTCTTCCAGGTTAAATGAGTCACGAAAGAGCTAGCTCGTAATGATGGTTGTGTTTCCATGTAAAGAGGTGACATTGCTTTTAATTATCATCAGTCGACTTAATTCTCTTGAACAGTTCCTCATGTTAACCTGTTAGTCTCTCTGAATGCTTATGTTTTTCTCACATATAAACTCCCACTCTGTCTTATTTCGTAGCGTGCTCTCATGTGCATTTAGCGAGTGCAGCCTATTACAGAAGGTATAATTTGATGATGTTGAATACCGGCGTGAGGTCAGGTGTTCGGAAGGAGAAATTTTTGCAGTTGGGACGACGAGCTTTGCTTTTTCTGTGCAGAGAGATTGTTTTGCACCCCTCTGGCTTCTGGGGTCTTTTTCTTATCTAGAAAGTGATTCGATCCCCCGCCCCAGCATCACGGTATTATGCTGGTTGAATTCAGCCGCACACACACCGAGCTCCTCGGAGAGACAGCATGCTAACTATTCGGTCCCTGTGCTAGTGAGGGACAAGCCTGCACGACTGTGTCTCCAGTCAGTGTTTGGGCCCGTGAGCCGTGAGGTGCTGGAGTGGGTCTTGACGGCCAGTGGGTCAGGAGCCGGCCGCCACCACTCCCATCAGGTCGAAGGGGACCCCTGCTTTTCAAGACCCCTCCAGCAGTCCCTGCGGACAGCACCTTGGACCCGGGAGCTCGGGTCTGTGTGTTTTGTTGGTAAGTTGGGTCTTTCAGAAGAGCCCGGATCTGCTGTAGCATCCCTTTCCTTTCCTGGGGAGCTTTCCCGTTCCGCCGTTCTCCTTTCCTCGAACTTGACTTTACTCCTCTGCCTCTGTGGGCTTGCTGTTTTCGTGGTTGAGTGGACTCTTCCTTTCTGCGCTCCCGACTTTGACTCTTGGCAACGGCCCCTCTCGGCACCTGCCTTCTTTCACTCTCCAGATTGTTTCAGACATTCTTTTGCTCACCGACTTGTCAGCTACACATTATTTTTTTTCTCTGTATATATTTGCATTTTTTCTAACCAGAATCTCATTTTTAGCATGTCTGTTTGCACTTAACTAGTTTTGGTGTTTTGCAGCACCTTCCAATTTAGTTTCATCTGCACATTTAGTGTCTAGTAAGCTAGTTTTTGGCTTAGCATCTAAGTGGCTATCAGTCAATAGGAGGCTGAGGCTAATTTTCTTCTTTCTAATACAGTAGTTAACCCAAAGTCACTTGAATTAATTTTAAGATAGTCTTTATCAAACTGTGAAATGTACTTTGCTTTCAATTAAATTTTAAAATTATTGGCAACCTCCTGTTCTTTAGCAGAATTAAACTAATAATTCCCTGATCAAGTAAAATGCTTTTCTTATAAACCCTGACATGTAAAAGCAATGTATGTTTGTTGGAGAAAGAAATAGAAGAAAAAGGTAAGCTAAAGAAAGCCATAGATGGCCACTGCTTTTACCTTGGGTATATCACTTTAGATCTCTTTTATATCGTTTTTTTTTTTTTTCTTTCATTTTATTTTTTAAATGTGGAGCATTTCTGGGGCGCCCGGCTGGCTCAGTCAGTGAATCCAAGGGTCGTGAATCCAAGCCCCACACTGAGTGTGGAGCCTACTTAAAACTAAAATTAAAATTAATTAATTAATTATGGAGACTGTCTAATGTGCACAGGAGTATACAACACTGTATAATGAACTCCCATGTACCTGTCAGCCAGTCCCAGTAATTACTAATCTGTGGTCAGTTCGGCCCCACCTACACTACCTCTTCCCACTGTCCTGCCTGTGTGACTTAAATCAGATCCTAATGTCATGTCGTGTCATATGTACATATTTTAGCAAGTGTCTATAAAGCATAAGCAATGAGCTTTTAAAAAGCGTAACTACAGTCAGCATGGTTATACCCCAAAAAAGAACAACTGTATGTTTGCATCATTATGTGTCCAGTCTTTGTTCAGATTCCCAATTGTGTCATAACTTTTTTTTTTTTAGCAGTTTGTTTGACTTTTTGATTCAAATAAGGTCCTCGGTTGCAGTTGGCTTATATGATATGGCTTTATAGTCTCTTACATTTAACCTGTAAATTCTTTCTCCTGCTTCCTTTATCCCTCACAGCTTGTTGAAGAAAGTTGGTTATTCTGTAGTTTCCCTTACTGGTTACTGCCGATTATGTCCTGTGAGGTAGTTTAATGTGTTCCTTTGCTCTTTGTGTTTACAGAAAATTGGTGGCTTGTGTTTAGTTTAATGTTTTTATGAGACTATACTGTCGATGCTATTATGTAATTTTTTCTTCATGTAATAAAATTTGTATGATCTTCCAGTGTCATTAACTGTCCTTCTATAACGTCGTTCTCAATGCTTGCTTATTTCAACTCCTGAATGTTAGACTTTAGCCTGTTTCCAGTTTTTCCCTCTCATAAACACAGTTGTGAACATCCTTTTAGCTACATAGGTAATTATTTTGATATTAGGAACGATGGTCAAATACCACAGCTCCATTGGAGTTTTAGTTAACAAAAGCAGATTTGGTGCTTGCAAATGGCATGAAGGTATTTGATAATTTGGGTCTCCCGTACTCTTTTAAGGCAAAATGGACATATCAAGTTTTTGACCAAAGGAGATAATAATGCGGTTGATGACCGAGGCCTCTATAAACAAGGACAACACTGGCTGGAGAAGAAGGATGTCGTGGGGAGAGCAAGGGGGTGAGTACAGAGGGAGGCGTTTATTGAGATATCCGTGTCACATGAGACGTGGCCCGCTTTCCAGTTGTCTGATCACACACAATTGAGTATAATGTTTTGATGCTGGTTCTACCAAATCACCCTGTGTCCTTTGAAAAAGTATTCTTAGAATACATCTAAAACTTGAGGTACATTGCTCCAGAGGGGAGGAAATGGGGTCCAGTGAAAGAATATTAGTGATGAGATGATGATTGGGGTGACAGTTTTAAAAATTCATCTTTTATTTAATTTGTTCAAGAAACATTACTGGACAGCTTCCATGTACTCTGATGTCTACACTGTCTAGTCTCTGGGGGTCCAGAGCAGTGTTCATCCTGCTTCATGAAACGTATTTCTTAAGTAGTTTCTTAAGTCAGCAACTTAAAGTATCCATCTAGATTAATTTTGTCATGTTTATTTCATGCTGTTTTATTTCTAGTCTTAAAACCATTGAGGTCAACTGAAATTAAAAAGTTATATGAAGCCTGTTTATTTCAGATTTTATCAGGAGAACAGATCAGTGGAGGACAGGAATTGTAAGTTGTTGATGTGAGGACATACGGAATTGTTACTACCCTCATGTTATTAATAGTATTAACGATAACTCACATTTACCAGGGCTTACTATGTGCCAGAGACTCATTCTAAAATCTTTACAAGTATTACCTCATTTTAACCTCAGAACAACCCTAATATTTCCATTCTACAGATGAGGAAACACAGACAAGTTAGGCTGCTTATCCAAGGCCACACTGACGATGGGAGGCGTCTGGCCAACTCTGGAACCCACCCTCTGGACCATCCCACCAAAAGTCCTGGCATAATGCTTCTGAAGTGGATAGCTGCCGGTTCTCACTATTTAGATGCCCCATGGGGCTCTGACCCCTGTCAGAATGTCCCCTCCTTCTATAGACACTGGGTTCACAGTGATTCCGCTGGAGATCAGCCACCACACTGAGGAGTTCCCTTCCCACAGAGAATGCAGCGTGAGAGAGCTGCCTCAGCTGTAGCATGAGAGGTGTTGGTTTGGGGCCAGAGAGATTGGAGCAGCACAAGAACTGGTGTGTTTTATCTCTTGTAAAGCTGTTTGTGTGCATGCCTCCAGTTCGAGGGAACTCCTTTTCCTATGTTGGAGCTAAGTATACCTTTTTTTAAAAAAGATTTTATTTACTTTTAAGTAATCTCTATACCCGGGGCGCCTGGGTGGCTCAGTCGGTTAAGCGGCTGACTTCGGCTCAGGTCATGATCTCACGGTTCGTGGGTTCGAGCCCCGCATCAGGCTCTGTGCTGACAGCTTGGAGCCTGGAGCCTGCTTCAAATTCTGTGTCTCCCTCTCTCTTTCTCTGCCCCTCCCTCACTCTCTCTCTCTCTCTCTCTCTCTCTCTCAAAAAATAAATAAACATTTTAAAACATGCTTTAATTAATCTCTACACCAACATAGGGCTTGAACTCACAACTCTGAGATCAAGAATCGCCTGCTTCACCGACTGAACCAATCAGGTACCCCTAAACATGCTTAAAGTAGGTCTTTCTGAAGAATTTTTTTAAAATCTTTATCTATATACAGTGTTATTTCTAAAATCCCAACATTGAGGGGCACCTGGCTAGTTCGGAGATTATTTAAAAGAGATTAAAGAGATTACTTAAAAGTAAAATCTTTGTTTAATTTTACTTATTTTTTTAAGTAGGCTCTGTGCTCAGCGTGAGCCCAACACAAGGCTTGAACTCGTGACACTGAAATCCAGAGCCAGACGCTCAACTGACTGAGCCACCCAGGCACCCCCGAAAAAATACAGTCTTTAAAAAAATAAAATAAAATCCCAACGTTGAAAATACAGACCTTTTTGTAGCTTTTAATTAAGAAAAGTGGGGCGCCTGGGTGGCGCAGTCGGTTAAGCGTCCGACTTCAGCCAGGTCACGATCTCGCGGTCCGTGAGTTCGAGCCCCGCGTCGGGCTCTGGGCTGATGGCTCAGAGCCTGGAGCCTGTTTCCGATTCTGTGTCTCCCTCTCTCTCTGCCCCTCCCCTGTTCATGCTCTGTCTCTCTCTGTCCCAAAAATAAATAAACGTTGAAAAAAAAAAAAAATTAATTAAGAAAAGTAATAGCCTGGCAATTTCTGAACTAAATAACTTTCCACCAAGTATAAACATCTGGGACACAGCAGGCGCACAGACCCTTAGCTGTACAGATTTACTTGGCGTTGATTATACTGACACTTACCTTGACACAGTGGGCAGAGCACCACCTTTTGTGGAAATTTGTTTATAAAACACTAAACTGATAATTCAAAGTCAGACTGTACCCAAACCTTGAGGATAACTTTTTTTCAGGTCAGTCAGTGACTGGTACAAATGTCTTTATGCAATAAAAAAAAAAAAAAAAAAAAAAAAAAAATTTTTTTTCAAATAGTTGCCCAGTAAAAAGTTGTACGCTGAGGCCTAAGGCCCTAAATAAAAAGGTAAATCACTTTTATTGAGATAGAATTCACATATATTAGAAAATAAAGTTCACCCTGTAGAAGTGCGCAGTTCAGTGGGTTTTATTATATCCACAAAGTTACCAGCCGTCACCACTGTCTAATCTCAGAGCATGGCCACACTCCCAAAAGAAAACTCCATACTCCTCAGCAGCCAGTCCCTGTCTCCTTTCCCCGCAGCCCCTGGCAACCGCTAATCTACTTTGTGTCTCAGTGCATCGCCTGTTCTGAATGTTTTATATAAACCGAATCTTACAATATGTGGTCTTCGTTTATGTCTGGCTTCTTTCACCCAGCAGAATGTTTTCAAGCCTTATTCATGCTATAACATGTAATAAAGACAACCTGTAGAAAGTGAAACTAATACTGAACCAACCAAGTATCTAGTAGGAGTGATTTCTGCCTAAATTCAGGATGTTGAAAATCACAAGAGGACCTTAGCCATAAGAGTAGAGAAAGACAAAAGACAGGCAGAAGCTGAGCAGTGGGGTGTAGTGACAATGAAGAGAGACGTAAACAGAAAGGAGCAGAGTGATTTAGCTCTCTGTTCACTAAAGTCAGTTTTAAGGACGAGGCTTTTCAAGTGTACTTTTTCCTTAACTCGAAACGTCATTCTGGGGTAGAAACAATGACCCTTTTAAAGTCAGCTCCCAGATAGAGACCTCCCTTTTGACAGCTGACAAAATCATTTTCTCCCGAGCGTGAGCAGCTAGTTCGTCCCTCCCCAGCACCTCTGGTCCCAAGAACCCCAGGGACATGTGTTTATCCGTCCTCTACCTCCTGGTTGTTAACCTGGCACCAGCGGCTCTTGGAGGTGGCTTTCTGGGTGGCACTTGTCTCACTTCTTTTAAACCTTCTTCTGCTTATTATCCGCTCAGCTTTAGCAGAGTTTCTCTGAGCAGAGTAGGGAAACGTGCGCCTGATGTGAATTTAAGATGACCGATAATGGTAGCCTTGTGCACTTGATTTGCACCTTTGGTGCCTCTGTCCATGGAAGGAACCAGTGAGACAAAGAATTAAATCTTTTGTTTGACTTTGGGCTGCCTGACATATTATTTGCTTCCATTGCTCCTAAAGTCCAAGTTGCTGCCATTTCACTTGTGTTGAGGCAAGGAAAAAACCAGCCTTAGCGGGGAAAGACACTTCCACGGGTAACCCATAAACAGGCTGTATGATCACTGGGAGCCGAAAGCTCTTTGAGCATGGATAATGCGTGGAGGGAACAGCAAAAGTCTTGTCTGTGAGAATGGCTGCTGATTAATCATCAGACCAGAATAAGCAGCCTGGTCCTGGTTTAGTAGAAATCACAGGTGCTTTTATCGCATTTAGTCTGCATTTGACTGTGAGGCATCTGTCTTTACATCCTTTTTTTTTGTAAGCTTATTTATTTATTCTGAGAGAGAGAGAGACAGTGTGAGTGGAGGAGGGGCAGAGAGAGAGGGAGAGTGAGAATCCCAACCAGGTTTCGTGCTGCCAGCATAGAGCCCACCATGGGGCCCAAGCCCAGGAAAACATGAGATCGTGGCCTGAGCCGAAACCAAGTCAGATGCTTAACCGACTGAGCCACCAGGCACCCCTGTCTTCACATTCTTAAATTAGATGATTACCCCACAGAAAGCTATTGCTTTTATGAAGATGCTATAAATGAGACAAAATAACAGTTAAAACATTAAAAAGAAAAAATACGTATTAAAACTATAGAAAACCTGAATCTACCCTCCTGGAACTTAGCTCTGCCATCCTGGAGGGACAGTGAATTTTCAGTTCTTAGAGGTCCCAGGAGTTGAAACTAAAGCCTGGGCCCTAGGAGGGGTATTATTTGCCTCCACATGCCAGGTCCAGGCATCTCACTAGCTAGAACTGAGTCTCTGCTACCCGAGAGTGCAGAAGCACTATCTGGGCCCCACCCTCCATAGATGCTCTGACTCCACAAATCTGGGGAAGATCCACCACGTTTTAACAGGCTATCCACGTGATTCTGACAAAGGAGGCCTAGGTTTTAGGAAACACCAACTTATGGAATGAGAGTTTGGGAATGGGGAGAGAGAGGGATGGGTCTGGTAATGCTGCCAGGACAGGGTGAGGACCGGAGACAGGAAGTAAGAGGAGTTCTTCAAAGGAAGTGCAGTGCACCAAAGACAAAACTTCTGCTTTTCAAGCTTGCCTTAAGGCTTCAATAGGGAGGGGTGATGTCAGAGGTCGTTGCCCATTGTGCACCTTTGGCATGGTGCACAGCCCTGAATAGTAGAAGCATCTGGGCTGTTTTAAAGTGTGCAAAGTTCAGTCTCCACCTCAGTCCAGCCTCCCTTCTCTAGGACAGGCTCTGAGTCAGTATCATGGAGCCCACCCTGGAGTAAAAGTGGAGGCGGTAAAACAGGAGGAGAAAGAAGAAAGTTGTTCATTTGCTAACTGCCATCTCCTTCCACGTTGACGGCCCCTGCTGACCTTTTCTTTCTCCCCTGAATTCTTAGGAAGTTGAGTGTTTTGCATCGAGGGGAGAAGTGAAGTCCTAGAGCAAATGAGGTCTCCAAGGGAAAGGGGAAAAAAGAGGCCTGGACAGCCAAACATTCAGTCAGGCAGTATTTACTAGATGCCTACGACCGGTGCAAGGTGTTATGTTTGGCCTTGAGGATACACTGGGGAGCAAGACTGGCATCGTTTTTGCGCTTACAGAGCTTAGAGTCTAGTAGGAGAGACAGACGCTATACAGCTAGTTGTGCAGCTAGTTACATAATAAAAAAAAACTGGGGGGCTCAGTCTGTTAAGCGTTCGACTCTTGATGTCAGCTCAGATCATGATCACGTGGTTCACAGGTTCGAGCCCCATGTTGGGCTCAGCGCTGACAGTGCAGAGCCTGCTTGAGATCCTCTCTCACTCTGCCCGCCCCCCAAATAAATAAATAAACTTTAAAAATATTGTGGTAAAGACTTCAAAGGAAATGTATCAGGTCTATGAGGTTATTTAACAGTGGTTTTACCTAGTTTTCAGGGGATAAACTTTAGGGGCGAGGGGAAAGAAAGACTAGTGAAAAAACACCAAAGGGATAGCAGCCGAGAGGTAGGTAGAGAAATTGATTTGTGGTGTGTTAGAGAAACCACGGAGGAAGGGGTTTCAGGGAAAGTTTGTGGTCCTCAAAGTCCGCTTCTGCAGACATGTGAAGGAAGATGGTTGGTGAGACTGGTCTGCTGCATATGGTGATTTGAACTGTTCTGGAAAAAGGTTCAGGATTAAGAGAGCCAGAGTACAGGTGGCGAACAAATGAGAGGGTGCTGAAATCTTCAGTACTGTAATGGAGCTCTTTCGCTCTCTTTTTGGACATTTAATATGAAGTACCTTATAACAATCTGGCTGTGTTTGCCTTGTCTCCCCAGAGATATTGACCACTCCCTGAAGGTTATGACCACAAACCCAGCCCCTAGCACTGAGTCCGCATGTGGCCTGAGAGCCACCATGTAGAGGCCTGAGACCTTAGATCTGGTTCTGGTTCTTGGCCACAGAAGCCATGGACCTCAAGCACGAGCATCTGTTTCCTCATCTATAAAATGGTGATATTCCTAACTTCCCTGTCACATGAGTTGTTGAAAGGATCTTCTAGGACAGTCTGTGCGAATGGACTTTGTGAACTGAAAAATTAGTTTTCTGTGGAAGATAATTGAGAATATTTGGTTAATGAGAATGGCTGCTTGGGGAGTTCTGTGATGATCAGTTTTTTGTTTGTTTGTTTAGATTTGTTCCTTATATTGGGATTGTGACGATCCTCATGAATGACTACCCTAAATTTAAGGTAAGAGCCTACACTGTTTGTTTCATTAAAAATGTGACCTTTTGGGGCTCCTGGGTGGCTCAGTTGATTGAGCGTCTGACTCCTGATTTCAGCTCTGCTCATGATCCCAGAGTAGTGGGATCGAGCCCCGCGTTGGGCTCTGTGCTGAGCATAGAGCCTACTTGAGATTTTCTCTGTCTCTGTCCCTCTGCCCCTCTCCCCACTCACACTCTCTCTCTTTTTTTCTCTCTAATAAATATGTATATATGATCTTTTGTTTAATTTTGGAAAACTGTTAAATGGATTACCAGCTAGTTGGGTGATTCAGTAATTTATCATGGCCACAAAGACCCGCTTATTCATGAACTCTGAGGACCTGTAAACTTTTAAAAGCTCCTCTGACTTGTGACGTTCTGTGTTTATTTTCCAGTACGCGGTACTCTTTTTGCTCGGTTTATTTGTGCTGGTCCATCGTGAGTAAGAAGTCTGCCTTGCTGTTCCCGGAAGATGCCGTACTTTTCGTTACTGAATGTTCGGAGTAGATACTGGTCTGTGATTGGTGGAGTGGAGAACACTCATGTCGGCGCTTCTTGGTAGCAATGGTTTGCATTAGCTTCTGTTTCCACGCCAGGGTATGTGTGGGCGGGTGCACGGGCACCATGGCGCGCTCTCGAGGGGACTCTCAATCACAGGATTTCATATGTTGTCATTGTCACACTTTCACATTTTTGTACATCAGTGAATTTTTTATATTAAAAGGTTGAGCCAAAGCCCCCAGTGTTTGTATTTTGAAGCCAAGCTTCACTTCTAAAGTGCCTACAGAGTTCTGTAAATTCATGCAGCTCTGCACGAGTCTGAACCCGTCATTCCTCCCTATGAGGTGGGAATGGCGTAGACTGAGGTGGTCGTAAGTCTTAACTTTTCAAATTTTAAATAAAAGACTTTGCATATCGAACCCCTTATCCCTGACTTGTGTTTGTCGGGAAAGCTTTGCCTTCCTCTGCCGGTTCTTAGCACCCTTGGGGAGATACAGACTTTGATGTGAACAGTCCTTCAGCTAAGAAGGTTGTCCTGATACCAACAACTGTTTCTTGTTTGTGTGTGTGTTTTGTTTTTGTTTTTGTGGAGCAGCAATGCCCATTGACATTCGTAGGAAATCTCTTAGCCATGAAATTGATTCTTCACTGGGGTGTGATCCAGATGGGTAGAGACGCGGTTTGTGTTGCTGGAAGGTTCAGAAAACCCTCACTGTGCTGTAAAGGCTCCTGCCCTTTTCTTCACTTGAGACTCTCAGCCCTTTCTACACGGTGGCAGTGCGTTTCGGCATCTGGAGGAAGCCAGAGGAAGGTGCTGGAGGCCAGGCATGTTCCTTGCTTTTTAAAAACTACTTTGCCTGAACCTGTTCTCTTAAGTGCCTGGCTTTGCTTTTCTCTGATGTAGACTTCAGGAAGGCAGGGTTTTAAAGTGGTGAATGCCAGGCCCGGTTGTGTTTTTCTTCTTCTAATATGGAAGCAGTTCGGGAAATGGCTAGCGTAGGGTAAGCCAGTGTGTTTTTAAGTACAAAGTACTCTTGATTCTTTTTGTTCTCTTCTTGTATTAATGTGAAACCTGAAAGTAAGCAAATTTTCTGTGTGGGGCTAAATGAGCAGGTTCCATTATTTGCTCAGCTGAAGTAGGAATCAGTCCACACTTTAATGCTGATGGAATTACCATTAAAAAACAGAGACAGTTTAAAAATAAGAACAGTTAATCTTCTGAAGCTCTCCCGTATAGGGAGTAGTGCCATCCTAAATCCATTAACTAGGTTTTAGCCTTGAGACTTTGGATGTGGGCTCTTAATGATCTCAGCCGAGTATGAAACTTGGCAAATCCCTGCTAACAAGTGCTTCTTTGAATCTGCCCGTGAGGCTTATATTGTACTTAGGTTTTTTCCTGTGCCACGAGAATGTGGCAGCAGTCTCCTGTGTGCAGAATGGTAGAAAATTGCCATTCACTCCATTTCTTCCCTCCTGATCACCCGCAGAGGACGGGGGTTAACTGCTTGGCCTGATTGCCCAGGCTCTGTTTCTGTAGCGTCCTCTTGGGGACTACCCTGGAGAACCAGTGTGCTTCGCTGCCCCTGGGGTGCCTTGTGATCCTAGCTTGCCTGAGCGTAAGCATCCTCGTACTTGTATCCTCAGCTGTCCAGATATCTTCTCCGTACACGCTTACGCAGTTAAGACAGTAATATTTTCCTCGTTTGCATATTTTCACACCCAGTTTTGTTTTTGCTCCTGTGCTGGATGCTCTTGTTGGAGGCAACAGCTGAATTTGTCTGTGAAGCAATCAAATCATTCAGGAATATTTGAATTACTCTACCAGCCAAAAATAAAGATTATTCTGGGAGAGAGGTTTTGTATATCCGTTTGTTATCCGTTTGTATATTGTCTAGTTTAGTGCTAACACCTCAGACTGACTTAAAGCTGGGCAATTGTATTATTAGTCAGCATAATGTGTTCTAAAAGCTCTTCGAGAATGGCTGACACACCAGAGATGTTCATTTTGGTGTTTTATGGAATTGTAAGCTCTTTGAGATTTGGCTAGGCTAGCGGGCAGTTCGGAGGGCTTGCCCGTTGTGAGTGTCGGGGATCCAAGAGCCATCAAGATCAATAAAACTTCAAGTGAGAATTTGATCTTGGGGTTGCCTCTCGGCTGTGACTCACCCAACTGTCACCAGCCCAGCGAGGAATTCTCTACAAGTTATTCACAAATACCTGTCCTCACTTCTGGCCCATTTCTCTTTGTTCCCTCTGGATGCTTCCACTTGATTGCCCCCTCTTTATTTTTTATTTATTTATTTTTTTCAACGTTTATTTATTTTTTGGGGGGACAGAGAGAGACAGAGCATGAACGGGGGAGGGGCAGAGAGAGAGGGAGACACAGAATCGGAAACAGGCTCCAGGCTCTGAGCCATCAGCCCAGAGCCCGACACGGGGCTCGAACTCACGGACCGCGAGATCGTGACCTGGCTGAAGTCGGACGCTTAACCGACTGCGCCACCCAGGCGCCCCATGATTGTCCCCTCTTTAAACTTAAGCTCATAGCCATTCCTGCAAACTCCCCCTCCAGATTTCACCTTTTCTTCGCAGGAGTGGTCACATAGATTTTTCATTTTCCCACCATATTTATTCGTCACTTACAAGCCCTACATTTACCCCTGTCATTCCACTTCTCATTGCCATCACCTGAATCCAGAAACACAGTCAGTGGTCCCCTTTCTTGGTGACTGTATGTCTCAGTTTCCCTGCCGCGTGCCCGTCTGTGCCTGTTCAAGACCATTTCCGCTTGTTAATTAATTTTAGTGCCCCGTTTAAAAAGTGTCTCTTTTTGGACCATAAATGATGTGTAAGTTTGTGGACATGCTGCAGGTTCCCCCATCAAATTGCAGGCTCCTCTAATACAGGGGCGCTGTTTTACAGACGCTGTGCTGTGCTGTCCCAGTAACATCTAGTAGCTTGTTCTAAATGTTCAGCGTAACCATGCATTGGAGCCAGAGGCGGTAACTTAGGGCAGCATTATTGTTGAGCTGTTATTCTGGGGCAGAGCATATGAATCATTAAAGTGATTTGCACTTTCCTGTTATTTAGTAAGTACATTATCTTGTTCTTGCCAGATTTGAATCTGAAAACTTTCTCTCCCCGTGGTTCCATTTAAACAGCATGTTCTCTTTCTAGAATTTTTTATGTTAATCCTGTTTTCTTCCCTTTTGTGTTCGTCCTTGGACTCTTCCTGCATTTTCTTTCTCCGTGGGAGAAGCATTGGTGTTTGTCACCTTTCTTAAGGAGTCCGAGGCTTGTCAGAGAGCCTAGGCTGAGAGTAAGGGCTCTGTGACCTTTAAGTGCATATTTTGGTCATTTGCTCTCATGTGTTACCAAGTCCATACAACCTCTAAGGACAATGTGTAGGGCTATCTCAGCATCTGAGGGCACCCTTCTTATGACATTTATCGCTGTTGAGCTTCTGGAATGATCCAGCTGATTCTAGCCAGTTAAATGGATTGTCCACCTTCCTCAAGATGCTCCTGTCTGTCAGGACGGCCTATTCAGACTATTTTCTGGCAAAGTATATCTTTGTTAGCATTCTCCCTTACTAGAACTGTAAGTAATATCAGATAGACTTTTAGAAATAAACAACAAATATGAGCCTTAACACACAAGTGTTGAGTCTGGGCATAGAAGGAATTCTCTGTAACTAAGAAATGTTCATTAAAGACTAGAATATGCAGGAATTATTAAAAAAAAAAACAGTGAAGGGGGTGCCTGGATGGCTCAGTCGGTTAGGCGTCCGACTTCGGCTCAGGTCATGATCTCACAGTTCGTGGGTTCGAGCCCCGCATCCAGCTCTGTGCTAACAGCCTGGAGCCTGCTTCGGATTCTGTGTCTCCCTCTCTCTCTGTCCCTCCCCTGCTGGCACTCTGTGTCTCTGTCTCTCTCTCTCAAATAAACACTAAAAAAAAATTTTTTTTAATAGTGAAGACATTGCCTCCCGAGTGTCATATAGGATTTTTTCTCAGCTCTTCTACCCTTGACATTGGTCTCAGTGGATAGACATCTAGCCTTTGCTTATGCTGGTCGCTCCGCCTGGAGCGCCTGCTCACTTCTCCACCTGCTAACAGCTTTTGCACTCGGCAGACACTTACTGAGCATCTAGTCTGTGCCAGGTCTGGTCCTGCCCCTGGGGGTACAAAGTGGAGTAAGGCAGGGAACTGCTAGGAACTCCGTGCCTTAACCGGAGCCACATGTGAACAGTTTTCCCACAGGGCGCCCATAAGTGGGGTTACAGACGCGGAGGGAGCTCAGGGGAGGAGTGCGTTTCATTCTCTGCTAGTGCTTCCTGCTCGGTGCCGTCAGGACTTGATTTGAGCCCTCTTGTTTTCTTTTCTTTTTTTCTTGTTTTCCCAGCCCGCCCCTCCCCGTTGTCCACGTCCTCCTAAACAGCGCGCTCAGAGTGGTGCGTCATGTGTGTGTCCCACATCCCGACGGGTTCCTGAGAGGCGTGGAGACAAGGCCAGCCTCTGGCTCATCCTTGTGTACCCTCTCCTCCCTGTCACAGTGCTTTGCACGTTTTAGACTTATTGATTGATAAATAAATTGTTCCAGAAGGATTTGTTCCAGGAAGGGCTTGGAACAGCTTATCAAGATACGCGTGGTACCCACCATGTGATTAGATATAACATAACTGAAGAGTCCAGGGTGGGACCAAGTGTGGGAGAGGAAAGGATGAAATGAGAGGCGGGTTAGTGCTCACAAGACACGTCAGACATTCCGCCGTCTGCCAGAGGAGATCCATAGATTGGTTCGCAACTCCTTCCGGCTCATGTAAACAGGGAGGCAGTCGTTTCTGTGCCTTATGGAATGGACATAAGATGGAACCACCAACAACGCCAAAAAACCTTGTAATGGTACACGAGGACCAAGACATCTCCCTTCTGGGACCCCACCACGAGGGCACGGGGTGATGTTCTGCAGTAATCTCTACGTTGAGTAGCCTCATGATTTCCATGTAACTGTTCCAGAGAACGTTCTGTAGTACAGGTATGGTCGGCCGCTTCCGCACAGAGCCACCTCGCCAAACACTGGCTACCCGTCTAACCAGCCAGGAGCCCCCGGCACCTTTCCTGTAGAACGGTGTTCCTTAACCTTTTAAAACTCATGGCCTCTTTAAGAAACATAAAATCTCTTCCCTCTTCTCCATTCTGGCCAACTCCCCCTCAGGTCTGTTATGTGCAACCTCCATCCTCTCCAGCAAAGAATATTTTCTCTTGCTTTTTCTCGTTTTTGTTGTAAAAACAAGACTGACTTCCTTCTCATATGCTGTTACATTATATTGAATATGACTCTCATATACAGTTATATTATATTGAATATGTATACATATCATATGTGGAGGGAGAGAATATGATTTTTAAACTATAAATCCCTACTGTACGAATCTTAGGAGTTTCTGGTTAACCTACTCTTGGTTAAGAGTCATTTCCCTTTCCTTTCATTGGCCAGTTGATTTAGATTGATAAGCTGGATTCCAGCTTTAAATCAAGGAGTCTAGTTAAGAGAGTTCGTACTCTGGATTTGTGTCAGGCGGGAAACTAAATCCCTGGCATGAGACTTAGCCTGACAACTTATTTAAGCGAGAAAAGAGAAATCGCTCTAGAACTTGTCTCTTGGAATGGGCCAAAAGCTGAGGTCAATATGCTAGCCTTTTTAGTCTGCCAGACGGCTTGCAGTGTGGCAGGCGTTTTGCTGACTGTGGTGTCAACACACTTTTAAAGGCTACCCAGGGACCCCTCCCTCCCCTGTAATGGGCTTCAGATGTGAGGCAGGCTCTGCTTTTCCCAGGACCCAGCTAATAAGACAGGGTACTTAGCGTCTGCCATTGCTCTGCTAAGTGCTTTTGAATCTGTGACAGATTTTTATCTTCTCTCATTCGGTCTTCAGAATAAACTTGCATTTTACATAAGAGAAACCAGAAGTTAAGAGACCTGCCTGTTGCTGTTTTCATGTCGTGCTGTTAGGGGTCATCGCCCTGTCCTTGTACCTCTGCCATATCTGATGAGACCCTTTCATTTGGAATAGATCCCACGCCTACAGGGCTCTTGGGAATTCTTCAGAGGCTCTAGGCTGTCCTGTGGGCTTGCTCAGATGAGTGAATCGCTTAGAAATAGTGAGGCGCTCTGGACCTTAAGGGGTATTTATTTCAGTTACTGAAATGTCCCCTGAAGTACATGGTGGTTCCACCCAGGTAACATGAGTGCTGGGCCTGGGGCCGCCCCCCCTCTCGGGTTTTCGGGACGTCCCTGAGCAGCAGCTGCGTTGCCCCCTTAGCCACCGTTGGGATTGCCCTCACTTTGTCAAATGGAGGTATTTTCTCTTTTTCTGAATATTGCCTTTAAAAACCACTTTGTGTCTTGGCAGTTTCGGTTTCTGCAGTATTTCCTTAGTAATGGTTAGTGTTCTGATTTTCTGGCTAATCTTTATGTGCTCCCTCTGGCTGAGAAATTGTACCCTCCATCCCTGAGTCTCCTCTCCTCTCTTAAGGATTCTGCTCTTTTCCTGATTATACACTGCTTTCCTGAGCAGGACCTGAGATATAGCTCAGTGTGCTTCTCTTCAGCCTCCCGGCCCACACGGGCACAGATCTGTGCGCAAGAGTGTGCCAGCAGTGCTCCTACAGCGTGCTTTTCTGAGCAGCTCTGGGTTTACTGTCCTTCCTTTTCACCAGACTCGTGTGTGTCTAAGTTTCTGCTTTTCCCTTCCTCCGTTGTCCTCTGCACCTTTCACGTGTGTGAAGTCCACCCTGGTTTTCTCCATTTGTTTATAAGTTTCTGTGTGACTAACTCGCTTTGTCCTTGCATTAACCCATCTATAAAATGGGCGTCATACCAGTCTTTACTACGTCAAAATAGTGTCGGTGATCAAAGGAACGTGCGTGTAAGTACTTTTGGAAAACAACAACAGAAAAGATGCAGTTGTGAAAAGATGTAACTTGTAATTGATCCTAATTTAATGAAAATAATAGCAAAGAGTAATACATGTGTCCTTTATTCAAAGCCATGGTGCAGTTTAAATGTTTCGTCGGCATTGGTTATAAGAGGATTTGCCGTGTATCGTTCACCCCTCAATCATCTTTTGGACTGTCCTATGAATCTTCTCTGCGCCTTCGGATGTCCTTGAATGTTGTAGAAACCTGGGAAGGGCCAAGTGTGAGCACTGAAGAGCTTCTCCACGAGCCTCCAGATGATTCACTGTCCGTCTTCCCAGTGGGATGGCAGCCCTTAGACTTCCCTTGCCGTCACAGTAGACTTGGGGAACAGGCAGCGGGCACTTGAGGTCCTCGTTCTAAACTCAGAGGCTAGCACACTCACTGGGGCATCGAGCTTGGAATTGTGGTCTTGGGCAAGCCACCCTCTCTGCTTGCCTAGTGCTGCTCATCCCTGGGACAGTGTTTTATGGCTGGCGGTGGGGCTGCTACCCTGCTTCTTTCTGCAGGGTTCTCAGGCCCCCGTGCTTGCTGTGCTAGGCTGACAGATAAAATGATCCCCCTGGGGGCACCTGGGGACAGTCTTGTAGCTGTGGACCCATGCTGTGACAGAGGAGGCTTGTCTGGAGTGTAAACGAACCTGTCAGAGCAGAACCCACGGTCCCAGGGTCACCTTTAGAAGCGAGGGCCAACTCCAAATTCAGTGCCTGCTCCCTTTCTCCCCCGAGAAATCTAAACCAGCTTTGAGATGGTTACACTTTGATGGTAAAATGGGAGTGGGTGTGGTTTAGGGAAATAGCATCTGCCCCGCATGACTTTGGGGGCCTGACAGAGTGATCCAAGCGGACCCGAAGTCTGATTCTGGCGTGACGTCTGGGCGAGTGACTCACCCTCTGAGCCTGTTTCCAGTTATAAAATGAGAGATAAACCTACCAAGTAAGGTTCCAAATAAGGTTCCTCGTGTGTGTTCCCACTAATTTCTACATCCGTGGGCCAGAGGAGAGGGAGGGGGTCACAGAGGGAGTTGTGATGGGAAGGTGATAAGAGCTATATCTGTACACCACAGCTAAACAGTGACAAGAATGCAGAGAGGTGTAAATGCCAGGGTGGGGGGTGAGAAGCCAGGAGATTCGGGGGAAAAGCCAGGGCCAGAAATGGAGTGTCCCTGTCCTGTATGTCATGCTCCTGGGAATTCAGCATGACAACCAGCCTCTCATATACACTTCCCCGTTTAGGATGGTGATCCATAGAGTTAGCAGCCCGTGCTGTGCTGGATATGTGTGAGATTAATAATACGAAGCAGCATTACTGAGCCACACTGGGGCGTAGGTTCTGTCACAGCCACACTGTGCAGTGTTTCAGGGAGGAGCCCAGAACCCCGGGTTGGTCTGCACTCACGCTCCCCCATCATTCACTCCTTTGGTGCTCTGTTTCTCCAATGAGACGGTAAACTCCCTTGGCAGCTGGGAATTACCCTCTGTCTCCCTACTGTGCCTACCTTGATGCTCCCAACATTGGTGTTTAGTGAACCTTTAAGCAAAAATAAAAGTATTATTCTGGAGCACAGTGTCTTACTCATTAAGTGATGCCACTGACCCAAAAGTTCTTTCCAAGACAGGTGTGGACTTGGAAGGAGGAGAGTGCTGGCTGTGAGAGGGCCGTCTGCAGGACTGCTGCTTCCTGCCACAACGTGACTGTACTAAGAAATGTAAAATTATTAAAAATGGGGCAACGTGGTTATTACCATTTTACAGCCGAAGAAAGTGAGCTTCAACGAGGTCACACGGTTTGCATGTGAACTCTTGGTCTGGTGCTCTTTCTACTTCCCTGACCCAGAGATCCGCTTTCGGCCGAAGTGGTAGGCTGGTCGCCCCCCAAGTAAAGCGTCCGTTCCTGGGGCGAGGGGTGTTCACTATCCCCCCGTCCCTTGCTCTGCATTGCCCACCCCAGCACCTGCTGTGGTTTCGACATCACCTCTGGTGAGCTGGTGGTGAGAGGGCCGAGAGTAGGGTGAACACGGGTCGTATTCCCGAAGAGGGAAGGGCTGGCAGGCATTTTATGGCTCGCCTGGTGCCCGGGACTTTGCTGGGCACTGCAGCGCCAGTGTCCTCGCCCCCACTTCTACCCTTATAAATGAGAGACTCCAAGAAGTAACCACTCGTGGCCCGAAAGCCAGTGGGAGAGGCGAGGGGGCGGCCAGGGGAACGGGCTTCGCCCCGCCCCCGCTCCCCGTAGTGGGGGGTCCTCTGCCTGAAGACAGTGGGCTTGGGCGCCCGCCCTGCGGACGCGGTACCCAGGCGGTGGCCGAAGCGACGGGGCGCGGCGCCTCGCAACTTGCGGGGGCGGGGCGGCCGCGAGCGCGCCAGGGGCGGGTTCCTCGGGGCAGGCTCCGCCCCCCCAGGAGCGCGGGTTTAAAAGGAGGGAAGGCTGGGGCCCCGGCCGTAGCGGCTGCGAAGCGCGCCGGGGCGGAGGCTCGGCGAGGGCACAGCCATGACCCTGCGGGCGGGGGGCGCTCGGCTGCTAGGCGGTCTCCTGCTCTTCGCTCTGCTCGCTGCGGGCGCCGCGCCGCTCAGCTGGGATTCTCCGGAGCCCCGCAGCAGGGCCAGCAGGATCCGAGTGCACCCGCGGGGCAACCTCTGGGCCACCGGTAAGTCTTCGGGACCCGCGCAAGCGCCCTTCTCCGTACTCTGATCCCATTTCCCTTCTCAGGCCGTTCCTCAGCCAGGGACTCTGGTGTCTGCGCGGATGAGGACCCTGGAACCCGTCTAATTTAATAGATGGAAAACTTGAGACCCAGACAGTTCAGTGACTTGGCTGAGATCGCTCAGCCAGTTAAAGCAGAACTGGGGCTGGATCCTAGATCTGCCTGCCAGCCGGTGCCCCTGGCCTTAGGCAAGAGTCTACTGAATCCTCTTGTGTCCTCTGGTGTGTCTTCTCTGCCCCTGCACCTGGCAGACACTTCTTCCTTCTCCGCTTTCCTCCTTGTCCTCGCCCGGCCTCTGGAAAGCAGGCAGCACAGCTGGCAGAGTTTCCCTCCTTCCAGCTGTGCCAGCCTCTCCTGTTCAGGAAAAGCGGAGGTGGGCTTTGCTACCAACCCCGGGGTGTTTGTGGCTCCTTGGTGAGGAGGAGGAAGGTTGCCCGTGGATCTTCCTGCCATGAGAACTGAAAGTTGGGAGAGATGGGGAACTTTCCCACTGAGATGGGATCCTCTCTCCCCACCTTCCTTGTGCCTTGGCACCTCCTTTCTAGGTCACTTCATGGGCAAGAAGAGTCTGGAAACCCCTGGCCCATTCCTCTTGGGAACAGCTCCCCACATCTCCCTGAGGGACCAGAGACGGCAGCTGAGTCACGATCTGCCCAGGATCCTCCTGCTAAAGAAAGTTCTGGGCATGAGCCTTAGCAGCCCAGCACCTCACCCCCAGGTGAGCCAGGCTCCCACCTCAGGACCAGGAGAGACCCAGCTGCTCCTGGTTCCAGCACGGGGCTTAGGGTGTGCCTTCTCCCCAAGGTATGACGGGCCCCAGAAAGCCAGGGATTCCAGGCTCTCCCCACCATCCAGATCAAAGGGAGAAGACTTTGAAGAAAGGAAGCTGACCTTCCCAGTAGGGAAGAAGTTCCCCCTCACCGAGTCCTCAGTCTAAAGTCACAGCCTAGGATTAGCCAGCCTCTTGCAGCAGGACGTGCCCCCCACCTCCAGGCCTGCCCCACCCCAGCTGTCCACGTTTGCCATGCCTCGGGGATACTTACGGCTACAGTTGGGACCCTGAGGCCCAGAGAGGAGGAGAGTCAGCATCCAAGACGGAGTCCAGACCTTGTTCGCCTTGACCAGTGCTCTTCCCAGTCACTCGGCTGCCTCAGTGACCCTCAGTGCAGGGTTTCTCAACCTCAGGACTCTTGACATCCTGGGCTGCATAATTCTTTGTTGTGGGGGCTGTCCTGTGCATTGTAGGAAGTTTGTAGTATCCCTTGTCTCTATCCACTAGAGCATCCTCCCCCTGCCCAGTTGTGACAACAGAAAAACATGCCTCCAGACATTGCCGGAGGCCTTCTTGTGAGGGGGTTGGGGGAGGGAGCCAGATTACCTTTGGTCATAAACCACTGACCTAGATCCAAGGCCCCAAAGTAGAGCCAAGCCAGCTTTGGTCTCTGGCCTGGTAGAAGGGCAGCTCTTCATTCCCTGCACCTGAGGCGGCCCCCACCCCACACAACCTTCCCCGTACTTTGTTACTGTGGGCAGAAGGCAGTGTAATGTGGTAGAATGTGGGTTCTGGGGACAGCGTGCTAGGCTCCTAACCTAACTAGTAGCTGTGTGACCTTAAAAATGTCACTTAACCCCTCTAAGCCTCATCTTCCTCATTTATAAAATGGGATTGATAGCGTCCATCTCATATTAAACAAGACCGTTTGTGTCACATGCTCAGCATGACGCCTGGCACATAGAAAGCACTTCGTAAACAGGAGCTATCAGCAGCACCTGTTACAGACTCACCTTCATACCTCCACTGTGCCCAGCATATAGTGCACACTTTTTGAAGGAAGGGAGGGGGCATTCCCTAGAGAAGGTCTAACTCCAGCCCCAGTCAGCATGCCTGGTCCTCCTCATGCACAGAATTGCCAGCCCCTGGGGACCTCAGATGTAAGGGCCAGGAGCTTGGGCTGGCTGAGTCTGAACGGAGATGATGTCACCTCTGGCTGGGGCTGTTGGTCTTGAAGGCCTAAAGCATGCAGACCAACTAGCAAGTCTCAGAGGAAGCAGTACCTAGCACTAGAGGATGGGGCTTCAGAAGTGAGGTCTGGGGCAGAGCTGAGGGCGGGGGAGGGAAAACGTTGACACTGGCCCAGGGCCAGGCACGCACATGGACTTCACTTCTGTGATCTCCTTGACTGTCATGATCACTCTGAGGTTGGGCTGTCACCCTGGGAAAACCACCACCCCGACCCCTCCCACCTCTTCTTCTGGGAGAAAGGCGCTAGGGGGAGGCTGCCTAGGCTAAGAGCCTGCCCCTGCCTGCCTCTGTGGACGCCTAGCACTTAGGAATGGCAGGATGCCCCTGTCATTTCCCCCCTCCGCCTAGGTCAGTTATTCTGTGTGTTCCCCTTCGGTACAGGAGGCTGCTGGTGTAAGTGGTGCAGAAGTGACACCATTAATGAGGAAGATACGACGACATGGCTTGGACCGTGCCCTCCCAGGGGAGGAGCTGAACGGGACCCTGGCAGTGGCCCCATCTGGACGTAAAACCTGGCCTCAAATCTCTGTGACTCCATCAGTGTGATTTCTGGTTGTGTCGCCAGGAATACTGCCAATGCAGACACAAATTTTGTCCCTGCTGTATTTCTTGCTTCCCTGTTGAAGTTGTGAATAAAACCCAGCTCTTTATGAAGCATGTCTGATCCTCTCCTTCCAGCCATGTTTGAGGGCATGGGAGGGAAAGGGGGGGCCGGAAGACCAGAGGGCAGGATGCTCAGTAAGATGGAGCTGGCTCCAAAAAGCCAAGAAAACTTCAGGACACCAGCCTCCTGAGGACTCCTAAGTCAGTTGCTCATTCAGCAAGCAGGTACTCAGGGCCTGTTATATATGCCTGGTCCTGTGCCAGGCGCTGGGTTCTTACTCACCTCTGCCGCCTGCTGGCACAGGCAAGTCTCATGTTTCCTCTCCCGTAAAAGGGAGCTGCCTACACTGCAAGGTGGGGTTTTGCTCACCGCATTTCATTTCATTCCCACGCCAAGCTTCGAGGGGAGTGCTCAGAGCATGCAAGAGAGTGAGCCGAGCCAGGATCCAGCCCTCGCTGTCTGCTTACTCTCTTCTCTAGCCTTGGGTAGGGTTGCCAGAGGTACCAAATAAAAATAGAGGACACCCAGTTAAATTCTGATTTCATTTAAATAATCAATAGTTTTTTCGTATGAGATGTCCTAAAGACTGCATGGACATACTTCTAAGAAAAAAAACTTGTTTATCTAAAATTCGAATTTAACCGGGCATCCTGTATTTTCTCTGGCCTTTCCCTTTGCTCTGCAAATATCCTGTCGTAAAACGGGCGGGTATTAGGTCCCTGAGGCCCCGCCCGGAACTGACATCCTGGGAACCCCGGATTTTACGTCATTTTCCTCGGAGCTTTTGCCGGGAGAACCCCGGACCCAGCCGGTCAAGGGCACCGCGCGCTGGTGCCGGCGGTCGGACACCTCTCGGCCCCGCCCCGCTGGCGTGAGCCACGCCCCCAGCCCGAGCCGGCCGCGCCCACTTCTCGCGAGAGGTTCGCGCCTGCCTGGGAAGGTTCTCAGAGGCGGAAGTGGGGTAGGGGAAGCGGCGTTGCCATGGAGTCAGCGGAGGACTGGCTGGTGGAATCCTTGCGCTTGTAAATCCTGTGGGCCTGGGACGTGGGACCCGGGCCTGCAGCTGGCCGCGCGGGGGGACGGGTGCGGGCTGGAGCGCGTGAGGAACCCTGGGGTGGGGGGGGGGCAGACACCGAGGACTCCGCCTGGAAGTCGGCTCCCGCGTCTAGGAAGCAGCGCCCGCCTATGTGCGCCGTTGTGTGGGGTACTAGGAAAAGCAGTGCTTGCGGAGGAGAATTAATCACACGAGCCACCAATTATTTTGCGCCAGCCGGAGTGGATCTGTGAACAGATTATCTGTCTCTCTGCTTCCTCACATCAACCTTGGGAAGGAAGTCTGGGTACTCTGGGAATCCCATTTTATAGATGAGGACCGAGGCTCAGGGATATTGTGACTGGCCTGGGCCCAGTCACACGGGGGTTAAAATGTGCAACAAGACCTGCTCCCAGGTCTGCCTCACTCCAGAGCCTGGGTCCCTTACCCACCGGATCACACCGCCCTCTCAGAGTTCTTGAACAGCTGTAGAGTGGTGCGCACCATGTGACATTGTGTCTTTATCATGCAGGTACCAAGATTTCCATGCATTCGACCTTTCCGAAGCCACACGTGTCCTTGAATGGATTGATGACAAAGGTGATGTGCCCTACCTGGCCCTGAAGGAGATGGAATCTTCCTTCTCAGGCTGGGACTCTGAAGCTCAGCCCAGAGGGACCCAACCCACACTTCTGGGAATCTGAGGCCTCTTCTTGGTCTCGTAGCAATGTTCACACTCCGTCAGCGCTTATATTCCTCTTATTAAGGTCTAAGTTTCTTCCATTCCCCAGTACAAGGCTGCATACCAATGGCAGAGGAATTTGTCTTTGCTTTGGGGGATTTGCCGGAATTTCTAGACCCCAGCCGTGGTCCAGAATCTTCCTAGCAGTTTGTCACAGCTCCTTCTTCTTTTTCCAGGAGTCTGTGTTGCTGGCTATGAAAGCCTGAAAAAAAATGAGATTCTTCATCTGTTATTACCTCTCAGACTTTCTGTAAAAGAAAACCAGGTAACTAGAAATATAAATGCTGAGCATGTGTGTCTCCTTTTGTTAAACCTTTAGGGAGTTCCTGTTGTCTACCAGGTATTGCCCTGGACACCAGAAAGAGAGAGGGACAAACACTGGTTCTCCCCTTCTAGTCTAATAGAGGGAGGCAAGTACCCACAGAGAGGAGTGCTACAGAATGTCTGAAATTTATGGGGGCTCCCAGAGGAAGAGGGCAGTTTAACGTCATCAAAAAGAGATCCAGGGGCACCTGGGTGGCTCAGTCAGTTGGCAGTGTGACTTCGGCTCGGGTCATGATCTCACAGTTCGTGGGTTTGGGCCCCACATCGGGCTTTGCACTGACAGCATGGAGCCTGCTTCCAATTCTGTCTCCCACTCTCCCTGCCCCTCCCCTGCTCACACATTCAAAAATAAACATGAAAAAAAATTTTCTTTTTTTTAAAAATAGATCTAGAGAGCCATTAGGGTATAGAGGGTGGTGGAAGCCCTTAGAATGGTTGAGATCACCTAGGATGACTGTAGTGTCTCAGGAATAAAAGCAGAAGATGTCCAAAGATAAAACTTCAGGGAATACACGTAAGGAACGGTTAGAGGAAGATGAACCCACGACGCCTACTCAGAAGGAATAATAGTCCTCGAAGTAGGAGGGGTGTCAGAAAAGGTCAGTGTTTCAGAAGCAAAGAGAAGAGAACATGTGAAGAAGAAAAGAGGTGGTAGCTGCCCAGGGTTGCTGTGGAGTCTCTCAGACCCATCTCATAGGGCAGCCTGACCTTTGTTTCCCTGGGGGGAAGCTTCCTGCCTAGTGCTCTTGATGCACCCCCCCCCCCCCATCCCCACCACTCAAGCTTGAGCCGGGAGCTCCCTCACCCATCCTGAGCCTTGATGAGAGGCCTTATTTACCTCCTACCTCACCCCTGGCTTCTTTTGCTTGTGGCCACCTCCCTTCCCTCTGCTTCCGGTTGCTCACGTGGAGATAGTGGAGATAGTGGCGTCTGGTGGCCGAGAGCATGAACTTTGGTCAGACAGACTTGGGTGCAGATTCACAGCGTAATCCCTGTGTGACCTTAGAAAAGTTGCTCAAGTGCCCTGTGCCCAAGTGTTGTCATTTTCGAATCGGAGTGATTATAAGAACCTACGTGACGGGGTGGTTGTAAGAATTCGATGTGATAATGTAGAAAAAGCACTAAACATGGTGCCTGACACAGTGAACACTGGACAATTGGTGGCTGTTGCATTTTTATCGTTAGAAGAACCGGGGCGCCTGGGTGGCTCTGGTGGCTAAGGTGCCCCACTGGCTCAGGTCACGATCTCATGGTTTGTGGGTTTGAGCCCTGAGTTGGACTGCCAGCACAGAGCCTGCTGGGGATTCTCTCTCTCTTTATCTCTCTTTCTCTCTCTCTCTCTCTGTTCCCCCCCCCCCACCCAGAGTTCGTCTGAAACGTTCCTTGGGAAAGCAGGCTCTCTGACCAGCCACCCCTTTGCATTTCAGGGCCTATTCCCAGAAAGAGATTTCAAGGTACGCCATGGAGGATTTTCAGACACGTCTGTCTTTGATCTGAAGCATGTGCTGGACACAAGGTACGGTCAGCTCCGTGACCCAGCCCTTCCATTTGGGGTGGAGCGGCTAGAAACGTCCGGGGCGTCCTGCCTCTGGATCGCCACCTCTGCCCCTACCCTCTCAGCACACAGGCGCGCCCACACATCCGGATTCACAATATTAAAAAACCATTGTTCCCGTAGCTTCATGTCCCTCGCAGACCTGGGGACGAATGTTCCCCACAGAGCACCAGAGCTGTTCCAGGGAGTGCAGTTTGTCAAAGAGCTGGTGCTGGGTAGCGGGGACTAATAGCCCCAGTCGGCGGGGGCGGAGAGTCTCTGGCTCAGGGCTGCATGTCCCGGCTCCGTGCTGGTGTCCTGTGAGGACCCACCAGGCCACGTAGAAGCCTGGGCTCAGTCCCGTGACTCCCGTGAGCTCTGGGGCTGTCCCTCATCTGTTACATGGGGGTGACTGGTCTTGATGACCCCTTCCTGCAGGGAGCTCTCCCGGTGTGGGGAATGTAGGGATCCCAAGCTGAGGGTGCGTGTGGGGGGTGGGGAGGTGGGCGGGGTTGCGCCCCACCGTCTGGACTGATACTTCCTGTCTGGTTTGAACAGGTTGCTGGTAACCAGTGGTCTTCCAGGTTGTCACCTGCATGTGTGGCAGGTGACAGAGGACAGTGGTGAGTGAATTTGACGTGGTGGGGGCTGGGCTGGAAGAAAGCCTGATACTCCTACACCCCTGCCCCCCATGTAAGCCAGTTAAGAAGAGCCTCAGGGGAGCCTGGGCGGTTCAGTCGGTTGAGCACCCAGCTTCGGCCCATGATCTCACAGTTCGTGAGTTTGAGCCCCGCGTCAGGCTCTGTGCTGACAGCGTGCCTCAGGTCCTCCATCTGCCTCTCTCTGCCCCTGCCCCGCTTGCGTTCTATCAAAAATAAATAAACGCTAAAAAAGAAAAAAAGCATTCTCGGAGCCAGGCGGGAATGAAAATGCAGTATCTACTGGGTCATGGGCAAAGATGCATTAGCTACCGGAGTCCGGCTTACAGCTCCCAAATGGAGCTTCCTGTAGCTCGCTCCAGGAACTGAGTTTGCCGACCCAGTCGTGAGCAGAGCACCTAGTGAGGCGGCGCCTCTCCCCCCAGCAGGGGGGGCTGCGAGGGCAGAGCTGGGGCCGCTCAGGTGAGCTCGCCTCTTGCAGGAGGGGGTGGCGGGGGCAAAGAGGTCCCCTTTCTTCGTGGCCATGGAAACTTAAGGAGCGAGCAGGAGGCGAGGCGGGGCTGACCAGTCTCCCTCTTAGGTCACTCTGCTCCCTGGCGGGAACAGGAAAAGGAGCTGGAAGTGCTGATCCCGTTCCCTCACGCGGAATAGGGCTCCTTCCGGCAGTGGGTCTGTGGGTTCCCATCCGGGAGGTGCCAAGAGCTTGCAGCCCTGATCCAGCCCCTTCCATCCTCCCACCGTCGGCCAGAATGGAGACGTGCCTCGGGGGCTCAGGACCACTGTTGGAACCAGCCCTTTGCTTGTGTGACCCTCTGTCCCCGGTCCCCACGCCGCCTCGCTTAGACGCTTCCCAGAAACTGGCTGGCAGCTGTTGGCTTCTCCCCAAGTTTCACTGGTACAGAACGGCCGCTCTTGTGCTCATTTGCTTTTTGAAGTCGCTGACTCAGAGGGCTTTTCCCTCATTGTTTGTCACTTGTCACTTGTCTAATGTTGTAGCTGCCAGTTTGTATCGTTTCCTTGTACCAATGATGACTTTTTTACAGTTTTATTGAAATTCACACGTTATAAGTGGACGGTTCTGTGATTTGTAGTACATTTAAGAGTTGTGGGGGCGCCTGGGTGGCGCAGTCGGTTAAGCGTCCGACTTCAGCCAGGTCACGATCTCGCGGTCCGTGAGTTCGAGCCCCGCGTCAGGCTCTGGGCTGATGGCTCAGAGCCTGGAGCCTGTTTCCGATTCTGTGTCTCCCTCTCTCTCTGCCCCTCCCCCGTTCATGCTCTGTCTCTCTCTGTCCCAAAAATAAATAAACGTTGAAAAAAAAATTAAAAAAAAAAAAAAAAAAAGAGTTGTGCAGCCATCACTATAAATCAGTTTTAGGACATTTTCATAACCCCAGTAACATGTCTTGTGCCATTTACTGCTAATCCCCATGCCCACACCTGCCCCAGGCAACCACTAACCTACTTCCTGTCTCTATAGTTGGTTCGCCTTTTCTGAACATGTCCTGTCAGTGGAATCGTACAGTATGCAGTCTGTTGTATGTAGCCTCTTTCGCTTCGCACAGTGCCTTGAGGTCTTCCGTGTCACACCTGGTGGCACCTGGTGCCCCAGACACTGTCAGGACGAACAGCAGTGATACATTGTGAATCAGTGGTTCCTTTTTGTGGCCGAATAGTATTCCACTGCATGGATCTATTCTATTGGGCCAGCCTTCGCCAGTTGATGGATCTGATTTTTGGCTATTATGAAGAATGCCGCCAAGAACGTTCATCTACGGGTCTCCGTGTGGACATAAGTTTTCATTTCCCTTGGATAGACAGGAGTGGAATTGCTGGGTCAGGTGGTAAATTTATGTTTGATTTTTTAAAGGAACTTCCAAACTGTTTTCCACAATGGCTTCATTGTTTACATTCCCCCCGACAGTGTGTGAGGGTTTCTATTTTTCCATGTCCTCATTAACATCTGTTTTTGTCTTTTTTGTTAAAGCCATCCTATTGAGCGTGAAATTGTTTCTGCTTGTGGCTTTCATTTACATCTTTTTAATGACTAATAATATTGAGCATCTTTTCATGGGCTTATCAGCCATTCATATATCTTCTTTGGTGAAATGCCTATTCAGATCTTCATGAGACAGTTGTTGTTTTTTTCCCCCACCCCCAGCAGGCTGAGATGGCATGCTGTCCCCGGCCTTTTGACGTTCTGGTTTCACTGTACGTTTAATAGATACTTGCTCAAGTTAACCAATAATCTGTACAAGGTGACAGTAATATTAATAAGCGTATTATACTCCAGGCACTGTACCAAGTACTTTCCATGCATGATATCATTATATTCTCAGAAGTCTGAGAACAGAGTCTGTCCCAGAGAAGCTAACTTGTTGGAAGTTACAAAGATAGTAACACACCTGGTCATGGGTCTAGTCTAACTTCAGGGTCTGCTCAGAACCATGTCAGGGTCTAACTATAGTTAGATGATAATAATTGATCTCAGTACAGGTGTACGGGCTCTGAAAAAAAGTGGTAGGGTACTTACTGAGCAGCAATGTGGTCCTTGCCTCCATTTTGCTTTGAGCTGGTTCCTGGAGGCAGATTTGTCAATGAAAGGGAACATTTATGGGGGTACCAGCTGCCTCAGTTTGTGGAGTTTGTGACTCTTGATCTTGGGGTGATGAGTTTGAGCCCCACGTTGAGCGTAGAGATCACTTTGAAAAAAAGAAAGAAACAAAGGGGCACCTGGGTGGCTCAGTCGGTTAAGCGTCCAACTCTTGGTTTCAGCTCAGGTCGTGATCTCACGGTTTAGGAGTTTGAGCCCCATGTCAAGCTCTGCGCTGGCAGCACGGAGCCTGCTTGGGATTCTCTGTCTCCCTCTCTCTCTCTCTGCCCCTATCACATCTCTCAGTCTCAGAATAAATAAGCTTTCTAAAGGGGAACAGTTATGATAATTACTGTTACTATTATTTGTAGCAGTAGCTAACATCTCCTCGTTCAGTCAACAATTCCTCTTTGTGCTCTTTGCATGTGTCCAGCTGGGGATACAACAGCAAAGCAAAAACATAGATGCTTCTTCTTTTCTTGGTGCTCATATTTGGTCACATATTTTGCCCAGTTTTTGATTTACTTTTTTGTCTTCATTGAGTTGTAAGAGTCCTCTGTACATCCCACATACAAATTATTCGCCCAGTACGTGTTTTGCTAATATTTTCGCCCAGTCTGTAGCTTGTTTTGTCACGTTCTTAAGAGTGTTTTGAAGCATAAGAGGTCTACATTTTAATGAGGTCCAGTTTGTCAGTGTTTTCTCTTAAGGACTGTACCCTTAGGGTCCTATTCAGGAAATCTTTACCTAACCCACAGACCGTCCCCTCTGCTTTGTTTTCTTTTTCTCCCAGAGTTTGTTTTAGCACCAGCATTTAAGCCTGTGATCTCTTTAGTGTTCCCTTTGGTGTATGGCTTGAAGTAACAGTCGAAGTTCATCTTTTTGCATGGAAATATCCAGTTGTCTCTTCCCTGTTTGTCAAAAAGCCTCACCTTTCTCCGCTGATTTGTCTTGATGCCTTTGTTGAAGTTGCCTAACCATAAATACGAGGATTTATTTCTGGACTCTCAGTTCTGTTCTACTGATCTTTCTGTCTGTCCATAATTATGCCAGTAACTTTTAGTTGTTTGTTTATCTTTGCCTAAAAATAGGCCATGTGGGGTGGCAGTTGTTTAGAGATGAGTGGGAGAGGAGTCTCACCGTGTGGAAGCGCCTGTTTGGTACCAGGTACCAAATAGGACCTAAAGCCCCAGGCCCAGGAGAGCTACTGGCCGAAGGGGGCTTGCTTTGACATTCATGTGGGAATGGGAAATCAGATCAAGACTTACCTTCCCCTAGATATTAGAGCAGAATATTCCAGAGCCTAGGGAAGATTGGCCAGCTGTTTGCCTAGAAGCCTAAAAGCGTAGCATTACCTAGGTGAATGTTCCAAGGTCCAGGTTTTGACCCACAGCTTTGTTGTCTCAAAAACTTGATATTGTTACCACGTCCTAAATAATCTGTTTATAGAGGCAGACGTACTCAGCAGACTCAAAAGACTGCCATGAGTATCCCTAAACGTGGAATATTCCAGGTCCTTATTCTTTGCCTATAGAAGATGGAATGTAATCAAAGACTGCGTGCTAAATGAAACCGTAACAAGAGGAATCAGCTGAGAAGTTTCCAGATTGTGTTTTTGCACGTTGTCTTAGGCAGAAAGTATAAAACTTGAGAAGGCTCTGCTGGCCAGGCCTCACTGCCGTCCGTGCCCCTGGTGGGCGCCCGAGGCCTCTTCTCTCCCTAGGGCTGGGGAAACCATTGAGCTGGATGAATACATTTCGAAAGGTCTCAGCTGAATTTCACCTGCTGTATCCACTCTGAAGTTCAATATTCAGTCTGGCGTGGCCCCTCCTGCCCTGGACCGACCCCAGTGTTTTCTTTGTTCCCATGGCTGGACAGCCCCCTCTCAGGGACACCACCGTCCTTTAGATCACCGTTCATCCATTTGCTCAGTGTTGCCGGTGGGGGCGCCATTCTGACTCCTTAGGAGTGTGCCTACCTCTGCTCTGACCCACTCTGTGTTGGGTTAATCCCCAGCCACAGCCTTCTTTTATTGCCAAGTTCTTGGAGGTGCCTCACTGTGTCTTTTGCTTTGATTTTCTGGTCATTTCTCTTTCCCGTTTGGGGCTGGTTTGCCAAATGTGGTGTGGATTCCCTGGAGGAGAGCATTTTGCCACTGACTAGAGAGAGGAGGAGGAGGAGGCCCGCACTTCTTTCTGAAAAGCTATAAAGTGATTCTCCAGTCAGGAGGCTCCGAAGCCTTGTTTCCCACCCCATCTCCGAGATAGGTCTCTGACGGCTCTCCCGTGGCCGCCTCCTCTCCCCCATCAGAGGACAGGTCACATCTGAGCAGCAGGTCCTGGGGAATCTGTTCAAGGCTCCTCAGAGGGTGTGGAAAGGGAAGAGGGGCTCACACGTGGCCCAGGAGAGTCAGGCAGGCTCTCCTGGGGCTGGTTTGAATCCCAGCCCCGTCGGTGCTCCCCGGAGACCAACACTGGTCCTGAGGCTCGGCTGTTGTGTCTGCTCCGAGCCTGCGTAGCTCCTGTGGAAGGAGCGATTACGTTCAATAAGTCTGGGGCAAGGCCACCCGGAGCCCGTGGGCTTGAGGAGCAACGCGCAAGGGCCGTCTGCATCCTAGCCCGGCCTGGACACGGCCGTGCACCCCTGGGATGGGAACGCTCTCGGGGGGACTTGCTGCCATGTGCCCGCTTGACAAGCCACGTCAGCGTTCCTTCTTACCCGTCCCTTCCTCATGCTGGCTTTTACCTAGCCTGCGGAATTTAAAGAACAGGTAGGTCTCCGTTTTCTTCAGAGAATGCGGAGACCAAATAATGAGCCTGTCTTGGAGCAAGAAAACACAAAGTGGAAAATCTGCGTCCCCCGTTAAGTAGTGTGTGCAGCAAACTCATTGTTGTCAGCCGAGTCCAAAATGGCTGCCATTAAGAGAAGCAGCAACCGTAGCAGGTGGCGGTGAGAACCAAGCAGGCTGAGACAAACACGACTGAAATTTCCTTCAACTTGAGGTCCGGCGACTCTTCTGTTCACAACGTCGTGGGCCCTCCCGCCCCGTTTATGTCTGAAGACGACATCCGTGTTGTAACCATTACTTGTTGGGCTTCAGCAGATCGCTGGAGGTCGTGGAACATGCGTCTGAAGAAACACTATTAGTTCGTGACCTCTGTACCGTTATTTTCACCTACGATGTAAAAGACATCATCAGGGTGCTCTCTGCTTTCTTCTATCTTTATTTGTTCTTTGCAAAACTATAAAAAGCCCCAACTGCTCTTGGGGTTCTGAGGTGGCTACTATGGTTCATTATCTCCCCTCTGCAGAACCGTGTGTAGGACAAATTGGAAAGAGACGAAAGCACTTGTGACCGTTTCAGAAACGGGAGCGGAACACAGTGCTCGTGTCTCACGTCCTCCCTTGCCACCTGTCAGCTCCCTTTCTCTTCCCTGACCCCCTAAAGGCACGAGGGAAGACTGCTGGCCGGCCCTCACTTTGTGAGGTCTGGAGACTTCCTCACCGTCCCGGGCTTCAGCCTCTCCTCCTTTCCCCCCAGACGTCATTCAAGCTGTCAGCACCATTGCTGTGCAGGAGGAGGAGGGGAGTCTCTGGCCTAGGGTGGCCATCTTCTCTTCAATGGCCCCCGGAGTCCTGCACGGGGCGAGGCTCCGCGGTCTGAAGATTGTGGATCTGGAAACTCAGAAGACCACGTACTCCTCAGGTACCGCAGCAGCTCGGCCCTCGCCGGCCTCTCCTGGCGGCCCCCCTCAGCCGTGTGAAGAAGAGAGTTCAGCCGTGTGTGCCAGGTGCTAGGGAGACCAGGTGGAGGCGAGGCGGGCCCTGGCCTCGAGGGGCTCCCGCACCGGGGCTGGAGGAGGCAGGCCCGGGACCGGCACCGACCCAGCTGGGCGGAGCGTGGCGAGGTGCCTGGGGCCAGAGGGAAGCTTCCGGAGGAAGGGGCCCGGGCCCGGCCGGACTCCTGTGACTCCAGCAGCTTTTCTGTGTCGCCGTGTGTCTTCCAGGGGTCGGCGACAGTGAGGAGCTGAGCAGCCTGCAGGTCCTGGACGCAGACACCTTTGCCTTCTGCTGTGCCTCGGGCCGGCTGGGGCTCGTTGACATCCGCCAGAAGTGGGCGCCGTCAGAGAATGCCGGCCCCGGCCCCGGGGCCGCTGCAAGGAGGTGGTGTGCTGAAGTTGGGGGCCGACGCCGGGGCCCTGGGCCCAGCATTGCCAGCCTTGGCTCAGACGGGCAGCTCTGTCTCCTTGATCCCCGGGATCTCTGCCACCCTGTGAGCTCGGGGCGATGCCCTGTGTCCGCACCGAGCCCCGCCCCAGAGCTGCTGCGAGTGACCTGGGCTCCAGGCCTGGACGACTGCCTGGCCATTTCAGGTACCGCCGGGCATCCTTTCATGTCTGTTACTTGATCCCTCTCTTCCAGAGGACCGTATGGTGCTCAGGAAGGAGCCCGCAGCCCCGTAATACATCTGGCCCCGAGCTGAAAGTTCGAGGTCAGCTCTCCAGGTGCTTCTGTGGCAGGCCCTTCCCCATTCTGGCTACTAAACTTCCACATCGGTAGCAGGCCTTTCCTACCTGGGCGGGAGGTCAGAGCCGACGTTGGCCGAGAGGCCTGCAGAGAACGAGGCAGCAAGGTGGCCCCGGGACGGCTCCAGGAAGAGCTGAGGGTATGGCAAAGTGCTTCCCAGCCTGCTTGCTTTTCGAATGATAGCAGGCCACCGGGTCCGTAGGCTCCTGGGTCTGGCCTGGCAGTTTCTAGCCAAATAAGGGTGTTAATGAGCATCTCTGAAAGCCAGTGGGAAGGATCCATTGAAGGGAGAGGTTGAGAGAATAGTCGAGAGATTAAGAAAAGATCGTTGATAATGGCAGGATCCAGAAAGAGCAGAAGGAAAGAACCGAGCTTGGTGGAGGAATTGGCTTTTTGGTAGCAAGTAGACAGTGGGCTGGAGTGAGTGTGGGTAGAGCTAAGTCATGGGGGACAGGAGGCTGCTTCTCTCTAAAGCCTTCCATATCCCTACCAAGCAGGAGGCAAAGCCATCTGCTGAGAGGGTTCACATGTGGCAGGACTGGAATTTGAGGCAAGACTCAAAAGACTCTGAGGCCTCAGTTCCCCGGTTCCCCAGGGAGTAAGAGTACCGATTTCATACAGTTCTGAGGATTAAAAGAATTCATGTCTAGGATTGGCCTCACACCTGGCACATAATAGATGAACAACAGAAATACACCATCACATGCCCTGTGGAGCCGACATTGAGGGCAGAGGATATGTGCCCCTCGGTTGGCTTCAGGCATCTTTTCTTTTTTTAAAGTAATTTCCACTCAGTGTGGGACTCAGAGTCATGACCTTGAGATCAAAGAGTTGGATGCCATACCGACTGAGCCAGCCAGGCGCCCCTGGCCTTAAGCATCTTGTTATTTGACTTTTCATCCTATAGCCTGTTTTAGTACCACAGAGCAAACTGTAAAATTACTTTAGGGGTGGGGCGCCTGGGTGGCTCAGTCGGTTAAGCAGCGGCTCTTGGTTTCTGCTCAGGTCAGATCTCATGGTTCGTGAGTTCGAGCCCCACATTGGAGTCAGCACTGCCCGTGTGGAGCCTGCTTGGGATTCTGTCTCTCCCCCTCTCTCTCTGCCCCTCCCACACACTCACGTTCTAAATAAGTAAATAAACAAACAAACAAACTTTAAAACTTACTTTAGGGGTGCCTGGCTGATTCAGTCAGTAGAGCATGCGACTCTTGATCTCAGAGTCGTGAGTTCAGGCCCCACGTTGGGCATAGAGATAACTTTTTTCAAAAAAATGAAAAATTACCTTAGAGTTTCAGTGTCAATCCTCTCTTTTCTTGTTCTTCCTCAGGTTTTGATGGGACAGTCCAGGTCTATGATGCCACATCTTGGGACGGAACGGGGGGCCAAGTAGAACCTGTCTTCACTCACAGAGGTCACATCTTCCTGGAAGACAATCAGACAGATACTGCGCCACTGGTCACTACCCACACCTGGCACCCCCACAAGCCGAGGACCTTGTTATCGGCAGCAAGCGACGCCTCTCTGCACGTGTGGGACTGGGTGGACCACCGTGCGGCCTGCTGACTCCAGCCTCTCCCTGCCCAGGCCTCTAAGAAGAGAAGGAGCCACCGGAAAGCCAAGGTACTGCCTTAGGACTCAAGTGACCACAGGTCCCTGTTCCCAGCCCAGTGGCCTTGGGCTAATTAACCAGCTTCTCTTAGCCCCAGTTTTAGTGATACCCGCCTCCCAGGGTTGTTGGGAAAGTTAGAAGTAACGTATTAAAAAATAATTGGCAAGATGCGTGGCGCAATAAACACTTGGCAGCGACCGTTTCGCCCTCACCCCACCCCCCGTGTAGAACGGCAGTGTTTCCTCCCTGTCTGTATTCACAGTATCAGAGTGAGAACCAAAACAACAGCAAATGTTGTAAACCAGTTTTGTGAACTTTTTTACAGAACTCAAATTGTATATGGGCCAGTAAACATGAAAAAAAAAAAGAGTCAACCCCAGGGGCGCCTGGGTGGCTCAGTAGGTTGGGCGTCAGGTCAATGATCAGGTCATGATCTCACGGTTCATGGGTTTGAGCCCCATGGTGGACTCTGTACCGACAGCTCAGAGCCTGGAGCCTGCTTCGGATTGTGTGTCTCTCCTCTCTCTGCCCCCCCTCTGCTTGCACTCTTTCTCCCAAAAATAAATAAAACATTTAAAAAATTTTTTAAAAATTGGGGGGCAAATAGTTCTCACGATGCTGAGAGCCAGGGTGGGGAGACAGGCCTTGTCCCCGGTACCCCCTGCGGCCCCCGAGTTCGGGCAGAGGCTGGGACCCCACCCCCACCCCCCGGTCCGCCGTGGAACACAGGCTTCACCAGGGTGGCACCTTGCCAGACCAGCCCCCGCCCTCCCAGGGGAGTAGGCCCAAGGGACGTTTCTTTTTGGCAGTCCGGTCCGTAGCAGATATTAAAGTGCCGCTGCATCCCCATCGCATATAATTTCTCACTGTCCCACTTGTTAAAGAATTTTCAGCCATTTTGTTTTTGAAATTAGTTGATTACTAGTCACTGTTTGGACTCTGAGTTCTTAGAAAATAGCTTTATTGACATATAATTCACACCCTGTATGTACAGTTCACACACCATACAATTCACCCATTGAAAGTGTATGATTCAGTGGTTTGGTATATTGTCAACTCCTAAAGATTGTGGGGAGCATCTGGGTGGCTCAGTTAAGCACATGACTTCAGCTCGGGTCATGATGTCACGGTTTGTGAGTTCGAGCCCCACGTTGGGTAAGCTTGAGCCCTGCTTCGGGTGAGCCTCCTCCTTCTCCCTCAGTCCACTCCTCCTCTCTGCCCCTTGCTCACTTGGGCTCGCTCTCTCTCTCTCCCTCTCTCTCTCTCAAAAAATAAAAAGGAGAAATGATTGTGGTAAAATACATATAACAATCTGCGGTCTTTTTAGTTTGAAGCATACAATTGCACAGAATGAAGTACACCCACAGCATTGCACAAGCATCACCGCATCCAATTCCAGAACTTTCATCACCCCGAACAAACGGTGACCATCACGGCTCTGGTTTTCTGGCTGTGGGGAGGGCATACTTGTATCCCTCAGCTCGGGCCGCTGTAACAGAACCCCACAGACGGGGGGGCTCAAGCAGCAGAAACTCAGTACTCACAGTCTGGAGGCTGGACGTCCACGATCCGGGTGGCGGCAACTTTCATCGTGAGGCCTCTTCTCTTGGCTTGTGGGAGCCGCCATCTCTGTGTGCTCGCACGGCCTCTTTGTGTCCCTGCAGAGAGGGCTCTGGTCTCTTTCCTCTTGGAAGGACAAGAGTCCTTCAGTCCTTTCAGATTAGGGCCCCAACATTATGACCTCATTTAACTTTATTTACCTTTCCTGTTTTTTTCATGTTTATTATTTATTTTTGAGACAGCATGCACACAGGAGGGGCAGAGAGGGAGAGAAAGAATCCCAAGCAGGCTCTGCACTGTCAGCCCAGAGCCCCCCGTGGGGCTCGATCTCACAAACCTTGAGATCATGACCTGAGTCAAAACCAAGGGTCACGTGCTCACCTGATTGAGCCACCCAGGTGCCCCCTCCTTATTTATCTTTTAAAGGCTTCATCTCCAGGGGCGCCTGGGTGGCTCAGTCGGTTAAGCATCCGACTTCGGCTCAGGTCGTGATCTTGCGGTCCGTGAGTTCAAGCCCCGCGTCAGGCTCTGTGCTGACTGCTCAGAGCCTGGAGCCTGTTTCGGATTCTGTGTCTCCCTCTCTCTCTGTCCCTCCCCCATTCATGCTCTGTCTCTCTCTGTCTCAGAAATAAATGAACGTTAAAAAAAATTTTTTTTTTTTTTTTTTAAATAATAAAGGCTTCATCTCCAAATACAGTCACATTGGTGGTTAGGATTGCAACGTAGAAATTTGGGTTGAGGGCACAATTCAATTCATAGCACTTAGGAATTATTTTGAAGTGAGAAAAACCTAATTTTCAAATGAAATGTTTTGTTTTGTTTTCAGTTTAACAGTGAAGTCGAGGGAACATTACATTTTGGAGTTTAAAATACACAGTTTCAAGATGTGATCATTTTTACCATTTTGTGAAGTCTTCTACTCCTTTCCCCCATGCCCCCTCGAGAGCTGATTCTGTTCTCTTCTCAGCCCTGTTCAGTTATGTCACATCAGTAGTTTGAAAATGGCCAAAATGGAAATATTTAACCCCACAGAAATTGGCAAATACTGCAGCGTACCACTGTCTAACCTATGTGATGTCACCAAGTAAAAGCAGAAATGAGTTATTTTAGAAAATAGTAGAGTTAATGCATGAATTGAGAAGCTGTTTTGCTGAAAAATCCTGATAAAATGCATATCATCGTCCAGCCAGAGAGCCAAACACACCGAGTAATTCAGTCGTGGGGATTTAGTTACGAGGCATCTGAAAGCGACTGCGAGGGAAGGTGGGGCCCGCGACGTGAGCCACAGCAGGAAGTTACATGGAGGGTTACAGAGGGGTGCGGGGGACGGGTGACCAGAGCTGAACAGTCGGGCCTCCCAGTGGGGAGGGGAGCGCGGTAATCCTGCCGGCGGGGGCTGGAGCCACGGGGCGGGAGCGGGGACCGCGGAGGCGACCACGGGAGAGCGCAGGAAGTACAGACAGGCCGAGTCCCCTGGCTCCGCCCCTTCCGCCGCCCAGCATCCTGCCTGTGCCCAGGACCAGAGGACCAGATGTGACAGGAGCTCGTCCGTAGGGGAGCGCAGAGGGGCAGCCAGCAGGAGTCTGCACCTGCAGCATAAAGCAGAGGGGACGGAACCAGGATGGATCTGAAGACGGAAGGCTGGCACCACATCTAAACCTCTATGAATTAAGCAAGAAAAAGGAAAAAAAGAAAATAGGACAAAGACTGTAAAAGACTACTGTGTACAATTACATGTTAATTTGAAAATCTCAAGATACTGTTAATTTTCTTTTTTTATGTTCATGTTTTGAGAGAGCGTAAGTGGGGGAGGGGCATACGGAGGGGGAAAGAGGACCCAACGTGGGCTCCATGCTAACAGCGGTGAGCCCGATGTGGGGCTCGAACTCACAAATCATGAGATCATGACCTGAGCTGAAGTCAGACTCTCGACCGACGGTGCCACCCAGGTGCCCCGATACTGTTAATTTTCTTAAAAACATAGATATTTATAAACTACTAGTTGAGTAGAAAATTTGAAATTACCCAATACTCAAGAAGGAAAAACTGGGATGCCCGGGTGGCTCAGTTGGTTAAGTGTCCAACTCTTGATCTTGGCGTAGGTCATGGTCTCACGGCTCATGAGATCAAGCCCCACATAGGACTCTACGCTGACAGCACGGAGCCTGCTTGGGATTCTCTCTGTCCCTTTCCCACTCTGTCTTTCTCTCTCTCAATAAATAATTTTTTTTTAAGTTTAAATAAACACTTAAGAAATAAAATGTTTAAAAAAAAAAAAACACTTCAAGGAGTAGCACCAAAAAGAATGTCGGGGGTAGGGCAATTTTGTGGGTACATTTTTTTAAACTGTATTTTTTTTTAATATTTATTTCTGAGAGAGTGAGCATGAGTGGGAGAGGGGCAGAGAGAGAGGGAGAGAGAATCCGAAGCCAGCTCCAGGCTCCAACCTGTCAGCACAGAGCCTGACGCGGGGCTCAAACCCGTGGACCATGAGATCATGACCTGAGCTGAAGTCCGAGGCTTAACTGACTAAGCCACCCAGGCGCCCCCATTATTTTAAACTTCTAAAGAACAGCAAGTTCCCATGACATAGAGACAGTTTCATTAAAAAACAAAAAACTGGAGAACTAGCCGATTCCTCTTATGAAGGTGCTATAATCATATGATACCATATATAATCGTATAATACCAACACATGGCCCAGAAACCGGGTGTGCTCACAGACATGCGCACACACAGACACCCTTGCTCAAGCTCAGTCATTAACACCAGACGGTGGCCCTCAACACTGTCAGCCCCAGCATGCCTTCTGTGAGTACCCCTTTTCTGCCCTGAAATAAAATTTTACAGGGAAAATGATTACTTACAATTTCAGAACCAGTGTGAATACAAACGAATATGTGTTTCAATACATAAATGTTCATACGTGTGTAAAATCATCGAGAACAGGACCGCTCCAAGTACGGACCAGTACAGGTGTGTGCCGTATCTGTGACTCACGCACCAAGGAGTTGAGGACGTGACTCTTCGGAACTGGCGAAAACCTCCTTGAAAAGTTCTGAACAAAAGAATGTCCCATTTTCCCTAATTTATTTTTTAAGTTTATTTTGAGAGAGAGGGAGTGCGCACGTACAGGGGAGGAACAGAGAGAATCCCGAGCAGGCTCCGCGCTGTCAGTGCGACGCACGGCTCGATCCCGCGAGCCGCAAGATCATGATCTGAGCTGCAATCAAGAGTCAGACGCTAGGGGCGCCTGGGTGGCGCAGTCTGTTAAGCGTCCGACTTCAGCCAGGTCACGATCTCGCGGTCCGTGAGTTCGAGCCCCGCGTCGGGCTCTGGGCTGATGGCTCAGAGCCTGGAGCCTGTTTCCGATTCTGTGTCTCCCTCTCTCTCTGCCCCTCCCCCGTTCATGCTCTGTCTCTCTCTGTCCCAAAAATAAATAAACGTTGAAAAAAAAAGAGTCAGACGCTTAACCAACCGAGCCACCCAGGTGCCCCTATTTCCCCTCGTTTTCTATAGGAGTCGAGTTTCCGGGAAATTCGGATCTATTAAAACCGTGCAAAGCTGTCCTCCCGTAGATGTAAAAAGTTAGGGTCTAGGCCCACGTAAAAAAGGCTCCCCTCCATCACTGGTTCTCCAACTTTCACATATGTCAGAAGCACCTAGAGACCTGGTTCAGGTTGCTGGGCTCTGCTCCTGGAGTTTGTGACCAGTAAGAGTACCAGCCAGGGGTTAGTGAGAGAGGCAGGCCAGCCGGGGCTACTTCACACGCACGCGTACACAGACCTGACCTTACGGACCTGGGGGAGCTGGGCCTGGGGCCCGCGGGCAGGCAGCTGGGAAGGGAAGGTGGGGGTAGGAGGGCAGAGCCAGGACCACCTGGAGCGGGTCAGTTCTGTCTCCAGTGTTGACGACGTGGGTCTCCTGCGGGAGGAGCTGGCACCCTTCACCACGGAGCTAAGCCCACCCGTGGCTGAGGAGTGGGAGACGCTGGAGACAGAGCGGCCGCATGCAGACAGGCGCCGGGGTGAGTTGCAAAGGCACCGGCCCCACGGCCCAGGCATCAAAACAAAATGGCAGCCGCTTAACTTCCTCCAGGTCTCATCCCACAGTGACCCTTGTGGCTCGCTCTACCTGGAAACACAGGGAAGGGAATTCTGGGGGGATGTGGTTCTACCTGGCCGAGTCACCACATTATAAAGCCACCTCAAGTTTGGGGGTGCGGCTGGAGAATTTGCACTTCTAGGAGGTTCCCAGGTGATGCCCTTGCTGCACGTACGTGAGCCACCCCGAGTCCCTGCACGTCCAGCAGCACGTGCGTTGGTCACGACTGTCTGGACAATCGCATTTCGTCTGCGTGGCCCCGGCCACCAAATGCCAGTTGAGCTTCCGATTTGTGGGACAACTACGCGTCCTCACCTCCAGTTTCCAGAATGCTCCTGTGGGAACCTACACAGTCCCCGGGAAGGAACTCCTGGGGTTCTCTCAGCAATTCTAGGAAGATGCCCGAGAGAATCCCTAGAGGGACCTGCAGATACCCAGTCATTTCACACTGACAGCACAGGACCCACTCCAGCTCTGGGCAAGGAGAGCGGAGATTCAGCAGCACGGAAGGGAGAGAATGTTCGGGAACTGTTTTGGCTTCATAAAAATTCAAGAACTAACAAAGACTAAGCAGCAAAACGGAGAGAAACAAAGAAATACAGCAAATGGCACTGCAGCTAAGGTGAGTAATTCAGTTCGGGACCGCTGTGGCTCCTGCGTGAGGCTGGGTCTCGGGGGAACAAGGGTGCGAGTCTGTGGAAGGAGCCCTGGCCCGGAGCATGGACACCTGTGCAGAGAAGAGCAGGGGCGAGAAGGAAACCGCAGCCTGAGACAGATGGACAGGGAGGGCAAGGAAAGGGAGACAGAGACAGGGCACAGTAAGGTTTGCATGAAGGCAGGAGGCATGAACGGTCCCTCCCGTGTGTCGTTGCCGTGACCGGTTATTATGAACGGGTCCGGTCAGCGGGGCTCGCAGGTGCCCGCAGCTGTGGGAGGTGGAGGTGACGCCACAGGTTCCGGTCCTCTCCACCACGTTTACTGAGCATCGCACCGCGCTGGCCGCTGGGATAGGAGATACAGAGATGTGCCAACCTGGCCCCGCTGGCGGGGGACTTGAAGGACCCACGTGTAGGGGGAAGCAGTCGCGTGTTCTGAGGGCACAGAGGGCCGAGTATCCGCCCCTGCTTGGTGAGAGACCAGGTGTGATCAGGAAAGAGGATGTTTGAGTTGTATCCTTCCTTCAGGCCAAGGAGACGGTGGGGTGTTCCAGGCCGAGGGAACCACGTGGGAAGAGACAGAAGTGAGAAAAGCCACAGGCCCAGCCTGGGAGGCAAAGCAAGTTGGAAATACGACTGAGAAAATGGGCTGTGGCCAGTCAGTAACGGCCCCGCGTGTCGGGCCGGAGAGCCGAGCCCGGAGGCTTTTGAGTGAGCAGATGCGGGCGGGGACTACGCGGCTGTCTGGCCGAGGGACGTAGGCCTCCTCCAGGCCAGGAGAGCAAGGATGTGTGACAGATGCCCGACTGTTCGGCAGCCCGTCTTTATATGCTCGTTCATCGTTTGCGATACGTTTCCTCGGGGAAGTATAACCAGTCAGCGGGCGGTTTAGGTTTCCTCTGCCCAGCACCACCCCGTGGACTCGGGCAGAGTGGGCGCCAGGAGGGAAGCCGGACACGAAGGACGAATGTGTGAATCTGCTTAACATGAGGGACCTGACAGGCCAATTCACGGGGACAGAAAGTAGAACTGTGGTTGCCAGGGCCTGGGGGGAGGGGAAATGGGGAGTTGGCGGTGAACGGATATACTTTGAGTTTGGGCTGATGAAAACGTTTTGGTCTTGGATGGTGGTGATCATTGCACAGAAATGCAAATGTCTTTGATGCCCTGAATTGTACCCTTAAACATGGGAAAATGGTAAATGTAATGTTGTGTATGTTCTACTATGGTTTTTTTTTCAACTTGAGTTTTAAAAATTAATTTATTTTATTTTTTGAGAGAGAGAGAGGGCACAAGTGAGCAAGGGGCAGAGAGAGAGAGAGAGAATCCCAGAACGGGCAGAGGGAAAGAGAGAGAAAAGTGGGGCTCACCCAAAGCGGGGCTCGAACTCACCCAATGCAGGGCTTGAACTCATGAACTGTGAGATCGCGACCTGAGCCGAAGTCAGGTGCTTGCCACCCAGGCGCCCCCCCCCCAAAAAGTTTTTTGAATGTTTCTTTATTTATTTTGAGAAAGAGACACAGCACGAGTAGGGGAGGGGCAGAGAGGGAGGGAGACAGAGAATCCGAAGCAGCCTCCAGGCTATCAGCGCAGAGCCCGACGTGGGGCTCGAGCCCAGGAACCATGAGATCGTGACCTGATCTGAAATAAGAGTTGGACACTTAACTGACTGAGCCAGCCAGGCACCCCTGTTTTACCACAGTTTTTAAATGTGGGTGCCAGGGCCCAGTGCTTTAGAGGGCCCAGCCCCATCCAGCCCTCCTCTAGCTGTGTCCTTCTCCGTGGCCGGGAAGTCCGCATGGCCAAGGCAGTGCGCCCACAGATCCCACGTTCCTCCTCCAGGCCATCTTCCGGGAACCCGGGACCCAGAACGTCCTGTCTGAATGGCCTCTTGTCCATTCCATCCTCTCACGGACAGGCTAGGCAGTCGGCGTGTGCACTCTGGGCCTGAGAGGTGGCCAGAGCGGCTGCTGGCGGGAGCACGGACAGAGAGGAGCACGGACAGAGCCCACATGCACAGAGCAGGGCACCTAAACACTTGCAGGGGAGGCCTCACAGCGCAGAGCGGGCGGGGCAGGGGCGGCTCCTCCTACACCGCCAGGTTCCATCCTGGGCCTTGCAGGAGTCCACAGTTCTTTCTTTTTTTTTCTTTTAACATATTTATTTTTTGGGAGAGCACAAGCGGGGAGGGGCAGAGACAGGGGGCAGAGGATCTGAAGCAGGCTTTGCGCTGACAGGCTGACAGCAGCGAGCCTGATATGGGGCTTGAACTCCCGAACTGGGAGATCATGACCTGAGCCAAAGTCAGGCCCTCAACCAACCGAGCTACCCAGGTGCCCCAGGAGTCCCCGGTTCTAAATTCAAAGCCTGGCTTCATCGCCTCACAGCCTCCAGGATGGCTAGAATCAAAAAGACAGAACAGGGATGCCTGGCTGGCTCCGTCGGTAGAGCATGCAACTCTTGAGCTCGGGGTTGTGAGTTCGAGCCCCACGTTTGGGTCTAGAGATTACTTAAAAATAAAATCTTAAAAAAAAAAAAAAAAAAGAACCAACTATACCCAGTTTGGGGGGAGGATGTGGAGCAATGAGAACCCTCACATACTGCCAGTGTCACTGTCAAACGGTGCAGCCTCTTTGGAAAGTAAGTCTCACAATTTCTCCAAAGGTTGAACATCGAGTTACTAGAGGACCCGGCGATTCCACTCCTAATTGGAAACGCGTCCACACAAAACGTGAAAACGTGCACGTGAATGTTCACGGCAACATGATTCCCAACAGCCAAAGGTGCAACGAGCCAATGTCCACCCGCCGACGCAGGGCTAACAAAACCTGGGCTGTATCCAGACGACGGGACGCTTCCAGGCTGGACAGGGGAGTGAAGCACTCACACCTGGTCCACATGGATGAGCCCGGAAAACACGAAGCTGAGGGAAAGAAGCCAGTCACAAAAGGCCACTTTTTGTAGGATTCCATTTATGTGAAATGTTCACGCAGGCAAATCCGCAGAGACAGAAAGTGGATGAGTGGCCGCGAGCGGACATGGGGTGGAGGGACGGGGGGCGACTGCTAATGGATACGGGCTTTCCTGGGGTGATGAACATGTTCTAAAATTAGATAGTGGTGACACTTGCAGATTTTTCTGAATATCCTGAAAATAGCTGCTTTTTAAACTTAAAAAAAAAAAAACCCGCACACACAAATCTGATGTTCCACGTCATACTGAAGTATACTTGTTGAGGGGAGACGCTAAGAATATCAGTCTGTTAGCTTGACTTGGAACCCTCAATATTTAGACGACTGTCACGGCCTGTACTCTGGCCAGCGTCTCACAATGTTGGGGTCCGGCCCCGGGGCTGAGCTACAGTTATGTGTTTTAAGTGATGGTAGGGTGTTTGGGGCATCGGACCCCAGGGTCAGGAGTGAGTTTTGCAGATGAGAATACAGGGCACAGAGAGGGGATGTGGCCTGGACAGGAGGGCGGTCATTAGTTAAAGGGACCAGCTGTCCGGAGCGGTTTTGGGAGACGGGGTCCCGCCGCTACTTCCCGCAGGTTTTACCCCCCACCCCCGTGGGCCTTCAGCACATCAGCATCTCACAGGCCTGACAGAGACGCTGTCCTTGCTAAGGGGCTGTGGCAGGGACTCTCAAGAGTCATTCTGGGCACACACAATCGTTCCCTTACGTGCCGACGTTACAGTCCAACCCCCACAGAAGCCGTGGCTCCCAGGAGTGCGCATCTGGGGACTGATACGACAGGATCATCGAGACCCCCCCCTGTGGCGGAGGCAGACAGATCAGGGCCGCAGTCCCAGCTCTGTGCGTCTCCCCACACCTCGGAGTGGCCGAAATGGTCGACACCCTGCAATAAAGCGCTTAGCGTGGGGCCCGCCTCACCAAATATGCAGGGAACCAGGGAACAGGGGCTGGTGTTGATTCGCTCTGCCTTCCACTAGAGGACTGGCGGAGCTGTGCAGAAGGCCCGGGGAACCAGGGTCCTGGAGAGAAGTAAAGGGAGAGGGTGTTGTTCTCTGCAAGCCGAGCAGTCAGAGCCAGTGAGTGGGTCCCGCATCCTGGGCTGAACAGAGGGGAGGCCGGGGTCACACGCACCTCAGCGGGGTTTGGTGCTTGTGGCCGTTAGAGTCTCTTGGACTCTCCGCCCTGGGGCTGAGTCTGTGATCACTTGATGAAAACGGCTCACCCTTTGGCCATCGCACTCACAGGATTCGCTTGGAATTCGCTTATTTAATGGGTTAATATACTTGCATCAGCTTCCGCTACTAGGATTAGTGCCCCGAAACCCAACTCCTGTGTTTCTTGCTCTCTCTACGCGAGAATAAGAACCGGTATTTCTGCTATGCGCCTCTTCAGTTAAAATTTTGCAATGCATAATCTGATTGTCATCTATTGCATCTCTTATAATAGAGGTGAATTTCATGCATTTCCCTCTATCACTTCATTATTTTTCTCTTGAGGGGATTTCCAAGTGAACAGCTTCCAAAAGCCACCCTGCTTGCCTGGTTCAGAAACTCTGCAGCCGTGATTATGAGCTGGAGCTGGAGGTGAGCTAAAAACTAAAGCCCCCAGAGCTTTGCTCATGCCGCGTCCCGAGGTAGGCGAAAAGGCAAATCAGAACATTCTGGAGCAAGGGAATGGATGACTAGTTTCAAATCAAAATCCAGGGACTGTAAAAAGTACAGATTACGTTGGGCTCAATGGGAAACCTCTCCACGTGATAGTCAACTGGTGAGACTCAGTGCTCTAGTCTTCCACTGAGAACTATGCCAACATCACTTAGGAGAGCCATCTCACGTGTCCCGGTGCTTCACGGACTGTAAAATCCGTACGGAATATCTAGTCTCCAGCTCAGTTTTCCCCTTGCCTTGCTAAGGGGAAAGTACATGTGAGATGGCATGGTAATGGATATTACATCTGAATCTCCATGTTCCATTCCAGAAGTTTCCAAAAGGGAATGTGGTTATTTCCAAACGCTTTTTCTAACGCACAGCTATGTTATCGTGAATTTCCACCCAAGTAAAGATTTTCTCATTCAAAAGAGTAAAATGATTTAAAAGAATACATATCAGATTTATTTCCTGGCCGTATAAAAAAAATTCTGAACTCAGATTTCTGGGATACCTCTTTGAAAACGATCTCCAAAAACAGGCTCTCCGAAGTGTCCTCAGTGGCAGCAAACTGACATCCTTCGAAGGACTTCTGGTTCCAGATAGCAGATACTGGGCAGAGACAAGTCTCACAGATAAGAGAGGTGACCGGGCCAGATAATAAACACGCTGTTCGTTCTGCCAGTGTTTATTAAGCCTTTCTTCCATGCCGGACACTACTCTGTGCTAGAACTACATCGATAGGAGGCCTTCTAAGGTGGTCTGAAGATAATTCTCAGAGGAAAAGTCAATGTTTTCAGTAATGGCAACAACAAACAGAGTTCACAGCCCGTCAGAACGGCTGCTTTTGACGGACAACACTTACTTGAGTAGGTTCTTTTATGTTCGTCAGAAAAGACTCCTTACTTAATCGTATTCTATAAATCTAACGATATGAAACCGTGACATGTATAGACTGTGCTTTGTTTTATAACTGGTGGGTTTCTGGAAGGTTGGGGGAAAATATTTTCAAGCCAAATGCACGAAGGAGAAACAAACTAGAGCAAGAAACCGTATTCCATTTGTTTCTAAGCACCATTTGCTGCGTGTGTCAGAGTCCCTCCAGGGGCTGTGCTCTGCTGTCTCAGAGACACCCCTGATCTCCAGGACCTGTGCGCCTGCACGCGGCCTCCCCTGAGGCCGGGGATGGAGCAGCGGCTCCTCCAACCCGGCCTCCTTCCTAACCGCTGCCAAGGTTTGTGGTCGTTGCTCCGGACGTACTCGCAAACGGAAAAGGCTTTCCCCATTTCATCATCCTGTTCGTGATCTCCTAGACCCAGTGTTATATTTTTAGGGCACCGCATGGACCGTAGGGCTCGCCGGCAGCACTGCTGGCAATTTGGAGCGGTTCTACCCTGCGAGATGTCTGCTTAGGTCAAGTCCTATTAATTGCTGGTTCTATACCTCAAAGATGCCAGTCTCCTATGGCTCAACCTGACATGTCGAGAGGAAGAGTAGGTCATGGTTTAGAAAGCCGACCTGGAGCACTGACCTTTCCTCCTCCAAATGACACGACAGAGTGCTCTCCTCTTGGGTAAGAAGCACGTAGAGAAATGGAGACGGTTCGCGGGCCCCACCCTCCACAGGGAGAACCGTGGAAGACCTTGAAAAGTGTGCTCAGTTAATAAATCCCCGTCTAGCTGCCCAGTGCTGAGAAGAAAGAGCTCAGCCGCTACCGGCCCTGTGGCGGAGCCGGCCACCGTTAATGCCATGAGCACCACGGGGCGGACCTCCTCTGTCCTTGAAGGGGGGTCTTGGGGACAAGAGTCTCACCCTCATAGTACCAAGCTGTGGAAGTTAAGGCACAGAATCCTAATGGAGACCTATCGTGATGGTGGTACAGTCCAATTCAGAATGAGTCTCAGAATTCCCTGGAAATTAGCTTCCATTTCAATAGCGCGGATAAGCAAGCCCTGAGTAGTATTCCGTAAGCCAGCTGAGTTTTCAGTGAGAGAAACACAATGACCTCTACCGAACTGGGACCTAAATCCCTGGTCTCCCATCTCCTGTGGGGGTCGTGGTATAGAATCAAGGACCATACAGACCTTTCTTAGAACAGATTCTGTGGTGCTTCTAGGTTTGATGCTTCTTAAAGACATTTAGAGCCTCTCGCCCACGTGGGTTCTCCGATGCGCGCTAAAATGCGAACTGTTGTTAAATCGCCTCCCACAGGCACCGCATTCGTAGGGCTTCTCTCCCGTGTGGGTCCTCTGGTGTATGATGAGACTTGAGCTCTGATTAAAGCTCTTCCCACATTCGCCACACTTGTAGGGCCTCTCTCCAGTGTGAATTCGCCGGTGGGTAATGAGGTTTGAGCGGTCGCTGAAACTTTTGCCACACTCGAGACACTCATAGGGCTTCTCTCCTGTGTGGATCCTCTGGTGGCTGGTGAGCGTGGAACTCTTACTGAACTTCTTCCCGCACTCAGGGCACTGGTAGGGCTTCTCGCCAGTGTGCGTTCGCCAGTGCACACTGAAGTGCGAGCTATTGGTGAAACTCTTTCCACACTCACTGCACTTGTGGGGTTTCTCTCCTGTGTGGACTCTCTGGTGCATCAGGAGGCTGGAGCTCTGGTTGAAGCTTTTCCAGCACTCTCCACATTGATAGGGCTTTTCTCCAGTGTGGATTCTCTGGTGTGCTGTGAGGTGAGAATGATCACTGAAGCCTTTCCCACACTCGGGGCATTTGTAGGGCTTCTCCCCGGTGTGGGTTCTCTGGTGGCAGACCAGGTGTGAGCTTCGGCCAAAGCTTTTCCCACAATGGCCACACCTAAAAGGTTTCTTTTCTCCGATGTGGGCTAACCGGTGGACAGCTAAGTGGGAGCTCTGGCTGAAATTTTCCCCATATTCACAGCATGGATAGGATTTTTCTCCTACGTAGGTTCCCTGAGGACCTATGAATTTCCCTGCGTCTCTTTCTGGAGGGGAGAGTGACCCTCGTCCATCTTCTAAGGGTACCTCCCATTGCTTTTCTGCCCCATATTTGCCTTCCCAGTCTCTCCTCCAGGCAAGGTACCGGGAAACATCCACTTCGGGTCTTTCCAATAATGCCCCCGGCAGTTCTGCTTCCTCTGAAATGTTCTGGCTTGAATTCTCCTCATTCTCTGTCCTTGTTTCAAGATCTGAAAGAATGAGGTGAAACTGCAAATGTAGCGTGTTTTCTGAGCTCAGAAGAACAGAACCGATGAGAAAGCGGCCCTACTGGACGGTCGGAAACAAACTCTTGCTGGTGACACATAGAACACAGTCAGTTTGCCATTAACCAGAAACCAATCATCTGGAACAGGGCTGAACCTCGTTCAAGACAGCAGACTTCCAGATCTCACTCCCTCCCCCAGCTTCTGAACAAGAAGGTGGTGGGGAGGAAGGCTGAGGAAAGGGAGGAGGGCAGGACCCAGGCCCATTTCTTCCTCTCCCCGCCAATCAGATGCTCTGCCCCCAGGCATGGCCCCTCTTCTCCTCCCCACCCACCTGTGTGCTGGCAATGGGTACTAAAAGGCTACCTTTCTCTTCCAGGCAGAGGAACAAGCCTGAGAGTGATTCTGGCCTCTCTCCGTCCCCTTCTTTGCAATTGGGAGGGAGGACTTCTTTGATGAACGAGGAGCTGGGCCCCGTGGCTCAGAAGACCAGCAGTGAAGCCTCTATCCCTGCGGGGCGAGGCTGTGGCCGTCCCCTGCTGCCTGTGGCTCCAACTGGGGTTCAGTGAGGAAGCCCACTGTGGCCACCCATCTGAGCCACACTACCCAACGGCTTTACAGTTAGAAAGCTGTCATTTGATCTCAGCGTCTTACTCTTACGTTTCTTGGTTGGTCTGGAATCTGCGCGGGGGAAGAGCAGTACTATTTATCGGATCTCCTAAACTTCCAACAAAATAACTGGGCCCAACCAAGGAGGGAAGCTCATCTTAACCGTGAGAAATTCACCACTGCAATAAGCTAAGGCTGACTGTAGTTTAATTTGGGGTTGCCAGGGCTCACTTTTTCTGTTAATCTAGTTAAGTGATAGTTAATTATAGTTAAAACTCTGATAGAAACTTAAAAGAGGGAGGGGAGCCTGGCTGGCTCAGTCGGTAGAGCATGTGACTCTTTATCTTGGGGTCATTAATTCGAGCCCCACATTGGGGGTAGATGTTTACTTAATAAATAAAGGGGGCATTAAAAAAAAAGAAATTTAGAGGTGCCTGGGTGGCTCAGTCGGTTAAGCCTCCGACTTTGGTTCAAGTCACGATCTCACGGTTCATGGGTTTGAGCCCCGTGTCGGGTTCTGTGCTGACAGCTTAGAGCCTGGAGCCTGCTTCGGATTCTGTGTCTCCCTCTCTCTCTTTCTGCCCCTCCCCGGCTCGCTTCTATCTCTCTGTCTCTGTTTCTCTCTCTCTCTCTCTCAAAAATAAACATTAAAAAAAGAAATTTAGGAGGGAAATCATCAACACTAAGGATTTGTTTATATCTATCTAGAAGCCACGGTAACTCAGGAGAGCAGGCTTTCCTGGCTGCCACCTGCTTTTCTGTTCTCCCACATCCTGTGGCTTCAGCACCCCTGCATAATAAACCGGGAAGGCCAAGTGAGTGGGTTCTTTTCCCAGCCCTCGCCCAGTGCTGCCTTGTCCGTGTTCGGAATTCCAGATCTGACTTCCTTGTTGGTGCAATACTAGCTTTCGCTCGTTTTCATTCATTTCCCACCTGCACAGGAAGTTTTCCGGAAGTCCCGGGGATCGTCATTCCAAAGCTCTTCACTTCTCTCTGGCCTTGAGACCCCGTCTGGCTGGCGGACTGGAAGTCCTACTTGAGGAAAATCAAGAAGGGACATGGAGTTCTTATGCAATTTGCCTTCTGTTCTTATATCTGGACGTGGTGGGTGAAATGAGAATGGAAACACCTACCAGAAAGATGTGGTTTTCAGAAGAAATCGTTTAGTGAATGACTCAGGAAATGTGCCCCCTTAAGTGAGGAGTACAGGGCAAGGTGTTCATCTATCTTAACAGTAAGTACAATGATGGTGACAATGAAAAGGAACATTTGCTGAGGGCCAGCAATGTACCAGGATCCTCATAACAGCCCAGTGAGCTAGATACTGTGTCCATTTTACAGATGAGATAGTGGAGGCCTAGGTGTTTAACCAGTTTGCCCAAGAACAGAGAAGTCTTTCGGTGGCAGACTGTTGTATGTAATACGCACAGGGTATGTTAGATGGAAACAAACAACTGGAACTTGACATCACTCGGACCTCTCTTTCCTCCTATAATGGTTACTAATATTATTTCTAGGATGTTGTTACTAAAAGCAGACAGGGAGCAGGGCAAGACCCTCAACGTTGTCTTTGTGAGTCACCCTGCACTACTGGCTAAGAAATCGGTCTTAACCTGAGGAGGTCACTCCAGAGTGACAGACAAGAAGCATCTCTCCCGCTTCACAGTCCCTAATGCTTCCCTCGGGCCCTCGTCTCTCCCACTGTCTGTGGCCGCTGTGGGGAGGAGAGCTTACCACTGGGATTCCCCCTCAGAGCCTGGGGGCCACGGCTCTTGGGCTCCTCTCGGGGCTCCTCTGCCGGTTCGCTACCGTCTCCCGTCACACCTTCCAGCACGGCCTTCCGGTTCTCTTCGGAGCCCCCTCTATTCCGCAGGAGGCCTCCTGCCACCTCGAAGGCATCAAAGGTGCTGGCAAGGGTCCAGGGGCTCATCAGGGCGTCCATCTCACGATAGAAGGGGCAGGTGCCCGGGGCGTGCGTGCTCCTGGCTTTGCGGTAGTGGGTCTGGAGGTTTTTGAACCGGTAGCGACACTGTTCCAGGGTCCGCGGGAAGCCGCGCTCCCGCAGCCGCTCGGCCACCAGCCGGTACACCTGGCGGTTCCGATGGCAGGTGCGCAGTTTCTCGCGAATGTAGGGCTCACCGAGAATCCCCAGGAAAATTTTGGTTTCTTCGTAGCCCCAGTGCACACCTGGAGGAGAGGTACAGAGGTGAGCTGAGACGGTGCTGCTGGTTGTGCGGAGGACAGCGGGAGACCCCCGCTCCCGCCACAGCATCTCGGTGATTTCCGGAGAAACAGTCAAGCGGGTTTTCCTCTGTGACGGGACTCGATCCGACAATATGCACACGTTTATTTTTACACTTATACGCATGACTCTTACATAATGGTTCTTCCTTTTTCTCGACCGTACACAGGAACAAAGGGCTGTCCCATTTGTACATAAAAATAGCCTTTCCTTGCCCTTTCCAGACGACTACAGTGTGCCCTGAATCCCCACGGCACCCCCGAAATAACTGGTCACGGCGAGCTTTTCTCCAAACCCCGCTGACAGCGAGGGCCCTCCCAGCTTGCTCATGACAAGGACTTACCAGCAGGACTCCGAAACAGGGCTGGGATTCCAGGGCTTCCAGACACTTCTTCGACCCCCAGTTCTTCCCCCTCAGAATCCTCTGTGACGGCTCCTAAATGCCCTTCTTCTACAGATGCTGTTGTGTGGCCGGGGTCCGGCCCCTGCTTCTCTGCCATGCCTTCCAACACAGCCTCAGCCAGCACTGCCTCCTCCTGTCCCCAGCGGTGCCCCTGAAGCTCTGCATGCTCCACATCACAGGCCCTGTGCCCAAGAAGAGCCCCTGCCACCTCTGGAAGGGGGGTGGCGGCCCGTGGGCACATCAGGGCGTCCATCTCACGATAGAAGGGGCAGGTGCCCGGGGCGTGCATGCTCCTGGCTTTGCGGTAGTGGGTCTGGAGGTTTTTGAACCGGTAGCGACACTGTTCCAGGGTCCGCGGGAAGCCGCGCTCCCGCAGCCGCTCGGCCACCAGCCGGTACACCTGGCGGTTCCGATGGCAGGTGCGCAGTTTCTCGTGGATCCAAGACTCACTAAGAATTCCCAAAAAAGTCTTGGTTTCCTCATAGCCCCAGTGCACCCCTGCCACCTTCTCATCCTCCAGGCCCTGCAACTCCAGCTCGTCCCACATCTTGGCTTTTCTCAGGACGGGCACGTGGCCAGGCTGGCCTCTCCCCCCGCCCGCTGCGGAGTCGCTGGCGTTCTCCTCTCCGGGACACCGAAGATCACGCCTCCGTGGGTCCTCCTCCTGCTCCACGTGGGAGCTGACACTGGGTAGGGGGGTTGGCAAATCTGTTTGCAGAGGGAGACACACAGAAGATACAGTGGTTTGGTGACTCTCATCCCAACCACTTTATATGCCAGGGAGGGGAGATACTATTAATTTTTTTTTTAAAGTCTGAAGGGATTCTTGGGAAGCCTCGGTAAAAGTAGTATTCAGGCTGCGAGGGAACAGTAAGAAAAAAATCCAGGCCCAAATCTAGACCTACACATGCACGTACATCTGTCCTGAAACAAATAAAATTCAGGCTCCCACCAGAGGCTTTACTGACCGTCTTCCTAAGATGGTCAGTAAATGTCAATACAATATTCTCTCTGGGTTCTAGAAACTCATCCTTGAGAGCACTGACTTTGGTATTAGTTTATGGGTCTCTTTTCAAGCAGAATTGAGGGCTTTGAACAATATGATCCCAAAAAGGTCTGGAGTAGTGAACACTACAGATGACGCCACGGCTAACTTTGTACAGGAAAACGGCGCTCTTACCCGGCGAGACCTCACTTGCAGATTTCTCCCAACTTCTTTCCAGGTGGTTCCTCCATCCAGGTCCTGGCTGCCTCCGTGCCTCCTGGGAGATGTACACGGCCACATCGCCGAATGTCACCAACTCCTGGGAAAACACAACACCCTGTTCAAAAGGTGCTGCCTTGGGACAAAATGCCTCCCTATACGGCCTTCATCAGAGGGCAGGTGACAAAAAAGGCTGAGGAGAAACTAAAAAGTGAGTTTTCTTTGACTTTTAAAGGCAATAAAGGACAGGGAGAGGGAGCGGGGGAGAGAAAGAAAAGCCAGAAAGAAACTAACATTTACGGAACACCAGGTGTGCTGTGCCAGATATTTTCACACTTGCTCAGTTATACAGTCAGTATGTGGCAGAGCCAGGATTTGAACGCAGGACTCTCTGACCCTGAGGCTTTTGTTCCCTCCACGCCTCCACAGTCCTGCACACCATGTGGGCAAGACTCGGATATGGAAAGAAGGAAGTAACTATTCCTTTTAAGGCAAACGTGCCAATCTGCATGATCTTACAATCTCGGGCTCAAGGAAAAGAATGACTTAATACCATTCCTCACCACCTCAGCTGTGGTGCTGCCTTCCATACGGAGGGGGGTTTTGGCAACATTTTTCTGGCTGGTGAACTTCTGGAGCCTCATCTACAAAGTTACTGAGAACCCCCTCCACCCCTCCCCCTCCTCCCCTGGGTAAAATTCTCTTGGCATTTCTGGTGAGCAAAAGAGTTGGTGGCAAAGGGCCCCCACTTGGATAGTGAAAGGTGTCCGAAGTAAGAGAAAGATCTGGCTCACCTGGGGGCTGTGCATCATCCCCTGGTCACCGCCGCCCTCCTCCACAGAAAGACCCAGAGTTCCAGGACCAGGCAGGGCTGTGGGGAAGAGAAAGGAGCCGTGAGGAGACCATGTTTCTCAACTCCTCCTGAGGACGGGCCCAACTTAGTTCTGAAACAGAAGAGTCTTCCCCCTTCTCTTGGTGTCTGCTCTGTCCCAGCAAAGAAAGTTGGTGAAAAACCAAAATGAGGAGAGTTCCCAATTTTCCCCTTCCGTATCCATCCAGGTTACTGATGCAGTTTCATGATTTTCTTCTTCAGTTTTGATAACACATCTGCATCGTCCAAATTGGTCTGGGACACATGTACCTGTCCTGAGAATTACTGTGCTTTGATTTGACCCCACCTTGTGCTTTCTCCACCAGCCAGACCTAAAATCTGTGCCCAACCTACTGGGACAGTAACCTCGCTCACACAAGGAGAGGTACCACAGGCTCCGCTGGGTACTTTTACAAAACATGCCAACCAAGGCCCTTCCTCCCTTTGGAGGTACCTGTCAAGGATCCCCCAAGCCTCATTTCACCTGCCCCATCCTCCCACCTTCGGCACTCTGAGGGAACTTACCCACCCTCTCCCCAGACTGCTGCTTCTTACCGCTCCTGTGCAAGGCTGGGAGTTCCTCTTCAGGACTGTGATGCCACTGTTCTTCCGGTTCTGGCTGTGAGTTCTTCACCACTGCCTGTAACAGACACATGAATCCTGTCTGTGCTTGCTTGAGATGGATGTCTTGGGAAGCTAGTACTGATCCTAAGCGTTCCTTCTCCTCTGAGCATACCTCCTGGTCCTGTTCAAGGACTAGAGGGGTCGAAATTCTGTAGGCACTAAAACTTAACTATCCCAAGATGCAAAGAAGCAAAGGAGGAAATCAGTCTCCTGCAAATCACTGCAGTCCAGTAAGGAGTGTGGATGTGCAAAAGACTAACAGATAAGGTCTGGATCCCAGGCTCACTGCAATCTGCCCACCAGCTCTCCTGAGGCAAGACTCAGCCAACCAAAAATATAGCTGTTTTTCAGTAGGACCCAAAGGTGCAATACTGGCCATAAAGACCAGTGAAGCCACTTGCGTCAGGCTGGCTGCTGACGAATGAGAGCTGTTCTCCAAAAAGAAACCAAAAACCAACCCACCCACCCACAAACCCTAGCTTTTCTGTCCTTCTGTGTGCTCCTCCTCGCCCGGAGTGGTGTTCAAGCCATTTTAAGCAATTCTCTTACTTAACGGCAGGGCCCCACACTCAGAGCAAGCACTGTTTCACATTCTCTGAAGAGTCCGTCTGAGCGTGGAAGGAAAGCCGTAGCCACCAGGCCCAGGGAATGAGCAAATGCCGCTTTGCCACGAACAGCAAAGTACGGCACATCACCCGCACTGCTGGCAAACCAAGGGCACTCTCCCACTTCCCCCTACTTTACCCAGAACAAGGTTCTCGCTGCTCACCTGGAGTCTCCGTCTCCCAGGCTCTTCCTGCAAGTCTTCCACCAGGGCCACGGCCTCCTCTCCACTCTCTGGATGCTTCTGTCTAACCCAGAACTGGATCTCCCGAGGAAGGACAGCCAGGAACTGCTCCAGCACTAGCAACTCCAGGATCTGCTCTTTTGTACACTTCTCTGGTCTCAGCCACTGATGACAGAGCTTCCGGAGTTGGAGGAGGGCCTCCCGGGGTCCTGATGCTTGTTGATAGCAGAAATGCCAAAACCGCCGGCAGGAGGTCTCTGGTCCAGGGTCGCTCCTTTGGGAAATTTCCTGCTCCCAGTGGGAATCGTCTTCCAGCTTCACTCTTTGAAGCTCTTCTCGCGCTCGAGGAGTCTGGACTTGTGGGTCCCCAGCTACAGCCATCGTTCAGCTCACGGAAGAACCTTGCCACTGGGCTCTGAAGCTCAAAGCTCTTCCTTTACCTCAACGGGGAGCTACCATCAGATAGGAGTCACTAAGTAGAACTCGAAATTCTAGAGCCACAGATAATACATTACAGAGTGAATGCTAGTGACCATCACAAGTGTCAGCCCAGCAGGACTGAGGTAAAGAAAAGAGCCTTCGTATCCTCCCCTCCCCACGTCCTGCTGCCCGTGGAGTCTGGCCCTGTGTCACTGGGGAAGCAGCTCCAGAAGTTTAAGAGGAGGGTCAAGAGCGGGTGATCTGATTGGAAAGTATGAGGGCTTGAGGCTGTGTTTGCACAGCAATTTACTTGAGGCCGAGAAGATGTCACTCATCCACACTGACGAGTGAGGATGCACTGGCGAAGACAATGGGGACAATAAGCCGCCCACCCTCCCAAGCCACTGGTCTTCGGAACTAGAGTGTGACAAAGTCAATGTGGCAGGACAAGTACGAGAGGGCGCACAAGGTAGCAGCACCTTGGAGAGCAGCAACCGGGTGGCGCTGGCTCTAACCTTTCAGAGATTCAAAGGGTCCAACCTCTAAACTGCCCTCACCTCTGGCTGGTCACCCCACTCGGGATTCCTCAGCCCTGGAATAACTCTCTCCCAAACAGGGAAATTTACCCTGGTTACGATTACAAGCTCTAAGAGCAGAGATACTAAAAACAGACCCATACGGGATGTCAGGGCTGGCAGAAAAGTTAAGAAATACTTGGACTTCAACTCCCTCAAAGCTGGGCAATCGTGGCTCAGAGAACCCCCAGAGACTTGCCCAAGGTCACATGGCTGGTGTTTGGCAGGAAATAAACAGGGGCTCAGCCCCTTGACCGTGGACTGGGGGACTGGCCCGCAGAGCGTGACTTACACCGGAAGGCTACTCTGCTCCGCGGGCGACCTTCTCTGGAAGCCTTATGGGGTAAATGCGGGCCCTGGGGACGGGGTCGCCTCGGCGGCTACAAGGCCAGGGTCCTCCCCGCCGAGTCCGGTGGGCGGCGCGAAGGAGGGCGCCGCCAGCACGAGGGCCGCATCTCGCCCGGGGGCCGCTCGCGGGGCGACGGAGCCTGGGCCCGAGACGGCGGGACCCTGGGTTTCGGTCCGGCCACGCCCACCCGGCGAGGGCGGCTAGGGCCCGAGGTGACAGCGGCGCGCGCCAGCCGAGGCCCTGCGACGCCGGGGGGCCGGGGCCCGTGGCACCTTCTCCGCGGCCGCGCAACGTCCCCAAACGACCCTCGAACCCCCAGCCCGGACCCGGAGTCCTGGCGTTCGGACGTCCACTAAGCACCGGAAGCGGAAACGCGATCCCCAGAAGGACTGGGTTTTGCCAGACTCCATTTCCCATAGGCCTCCGTGCCCGCAGACTGACAACAGCACTAGCCAATAAGATGTGAGAACGGCCTAGACGTCTGTGTTTCAGACGAATCACTGATGAGGGGTGGGACTTTACTGCACGCGGGATCTGGGAGTTCAGAGCCACAGCCTGGAGCAGACCCAGCGGAGGTGGTGTGGTCCTACCCGCTTCCCGACTGCCGGGGGCCCTGAGTGAGAGAGAGGGAGAGCCTTTGGGGGCCCGGGGTCTGCGAGTGCGCCGCCGAGACTCCAATTCAGATTTTTCGCCACTTCAGAAAGTACTTTTCCGGCATGGTTGTCCACTATGGCAATGCTTTTACCACCACCACCACCACCCCTCCACACACACGCACGTCCGCCACACACCCTCATTTCCTGCGTGCACAGCCCTGGGAGATTTAAGGTGAATACTTTGGCAAGATGAATACTATTGACGCTTATTCATTCCAACAATCAGCCGTGGAACATGAACTTTGGCCCAAGCCAAACACTCCCTCCTCCTAAGGAATGCAGGCCAGCAGAGGATGCATTTTTATGTATTTATTTTTTAATTTATTTTTTGTATCTCTAGGTCCAACTTGGGGCTCAAACTCATGACCCGAGATCAAGAGTGGCATGCCAATGACTGAGCCAGCCAGGCGCCTCTGGTGGATGCAATTTTAAAATGCTGCCCTGAACAACCCACATATCTCCAATGCAGTGTGGTAAGTGCTAAAAGGTGCCTTCAAAGAATGTGGCTGGAAAGAAATACTGGAGAGCGACTGGGAGAGCCCAAGAGGGTAGAAGGTGCGGCCTCAGGGGAAGGGGGCAGGAAACTGCATTTTATTGAGCACTTACATTGCATATTTTCTCTGGTTTGGATCTGGTAATGAATCCTGCATAGTAGGCCTCACTCCCTCTTTAACAGATGAAAGGTCCAAAATTCAATTAAAGGTGGGTGAAGCTGTGATTATTCCCACAGAAGGGGCAGCCTTGGGGGGGGGGGGGGGGGAGGGGCAGGCAAGGGAAACACAGGATGGCAAGAGGGGCTTTCCAGAAAGCCCTAAGTCCAATTGTGAGTCTGGGCCAGGAGAAGGCTTTGGGTTCCCACCATCAAGTCACGGAGAAGCTTTGCTTTTAGCATTTTCTATGAGTTTAAGATTTCCCTTGAAAAGAGGTTCCTCTGTTGTTGTTGGTTTTTTTTAACGTTTATTTATTTTTTGAGACAGAGAGAGACAGAGCATGAACGGGGGAGGGTCAGAGAGAGGGAGACACAGAATCTGAAACAGGCTCCAGGCTCTGAGCTGTCAGCACAGAGCCCGACGCGGGGCTCGAACTCACGGACCGCAAGATCATGACCTGAGCCGACGTCGGCCGCTTAACCGACTGAGCCACCCAGGCGCCCCTCCTCTGTTTAAAAAAAAAAGGAAGAAAATCGAAAATTACTAATCCACGTCCCTGCCCTATTACCTTAACTCAGGGAGCTCCTGAGCACATGGAACTTCCACTGGAAGCAAAATCAAGCAGGGACAGTGTAGCCCCAAACACAAGTCATATCAACCATCAACACCACATCCAGTACTTGAAGGGAGAAGACACGCATAGGTGTCCTCAAGTATGGCCACGCCCCTCACGTGTCCTCAAGTATGGCCACGCCCCTCAAAGAATGGGACTAAAGGACCCCCAAAAGTCTACACACATGAGATACTTTCCCACTTGTGGCCTCCTGGTCCCTCAGAGGACAGTTGTCCTCAGAAACCTAGACAGGTGCATTTTTTGGTGAAAGCCGGCTACGTCTAGGTCAGAGTTAGCAATACTACCACGGATAGGGTTTTAGTGTTCTCTGCCATACAGAGTGACCGACCTCCTCCGAGCAGCCTTCTGGAGTGGGCACAGCAAGCACTGTCATCAGTTTTGCAGATGTGGAAAATGAGGCTTCCGGAAGTGATTTGCCTCATCATAATGCTGGTTAGTGGCACAGGTGTGTCTAGAACCAGGTCTGGCAGGTCTCTAGGTTTTTTAAGTTTATTTTGAGAGAGAGAGAGAAAGAGAAAGAGCATGCTTTGGGGGGAGGGGCAGAGAGGGGGAGAGAGAGAGAGAGAGAGAGAGAGAGAGAGAGAGAGAGAGAGAACCCCAAGCAGGCTCCACGCTGTCCGTGCAGAACTGGAAGCGAGGCCTGATCCCGAGAACGGCGACATCACGGCCTGAGCCAAAATCAAGAGTCCGTCATTCGACCAGCTGAGCCACCCAGACGCCCAACAGGTCTCTTTGGCTCACAACCCACCATCCACTATGTCACAGATGCCAGGACAGGAGTGGGAGGGAGACACAGGAGCCAGTAACTCTGAAGACAGCGCCATTTGGGACAGCTAGGAGTGGCAAATGTCTGTACATCAGTTTCAGCAAGCGTTTGGTTTCTGTATCCCTGATGTATTTAGAAAAACATTGCACAGAGGTGTTTAGAAGCAGTGCATAAGGGGACAAGGATTTCCAGGTGAAGGAGATAAAAGCTTATCCTCCAGGAATTCGACAGATGACAGCCACATATAATGAGTGGAGACTATGTTCCCTAGGCCCACTGGACCATCCATCCAACTCATTTAACCAGTGATACTAACTTACCTGCGCAAGGAGACCTGTCCAACAGGGAAACCTGGCAGAGTTAACAAGGCCATCTTGGGCACTGAGCAGACAGCATGGCGGGACACGGATAACAAGTGGTTTTGAAGCCCAGCATCTGTCCCCGGAGGGGCTCGTGGCTGGCGTCTGCCTGTCCCTCACATGACCGCTTCCTTTCATGTCCGGCTGCTCAAGCACTGTCTAATCACAAAGCCACCATTGCAGTCACTCAAGACCAGGAATAAGGGGTGCTCTGAAGGAGGCTTGTGATAGGAGATCCCCCACCATAAATTAATAATTGGAGTTCTAGATTCTCTTGGTCTCTTGGAAATTGAGTTAGCAGGAGCCTGCCACCCGGGGTCCAGTCACCTCTGGGTAACTGGGGAAATCCAGTCTCTGCACCAGAAAGGCTGGGGACCAGAACTCTGCGGTCAGTTGGCCAAAGGTGCCCCCGCTGAGGCCTCCTGGCAGGCACGCCTGCCCTCAGACGCCAACAGTGTAAACAGGCAGTGGAGACGCTGTGTCTGCCAGGGCCTGGGAGCTCCAGGGGCCCGGGTGGTGTTTCCTTGGAGCCGGACTCCCCACCCCACAGCCGTTCCACAGCTGGCTCGGGCCTGCGAAGGGATGGAAAGTTATCAGAGCTGGGACACTGGGAAGAGCCAGCAGGAGAGGGGGAACCGGGGGCAGGTAGGCCCTAGAGCCACAGCCCCTGCTGACACCAGAGGCATGAGCTCAGTTGCACCAATGACTGAGTGGAGAGCCAAAGGGGATTCGCCACCAGCCGTCACTCCCCACCAGGCGAGGAAATCCTCTGTCTCAAAATCTGACCATTGTCCATACAATCCTACTTCCACTTCCTCTGGGGCCTGGGGCTATGTTATCAAATCATGAGAGTAGAAAAAGGAAGGGCCCTAATATTCTGTCCAGAAATTTGAAATAGCTTAACAGGGCCCGCCCGGGCAACAGGAGAGGTTAAAATGGCCGTGCATGTGAAAAAAAACTCCAGGGCTGTCCGGGAGGGACTGTGAGTGCGAGCCCAGCACCCTGGGTCCCTGCTGAGCTCCCTGTGAGGAGACAGGACTGCAAAGTCAGGGATAAGGGGCTGGGAAGAGCCACCACCGGTCACGTGGCCCCGTGCAAGGCAGGACCAATTCCAGTTGTGGGATCTTCTTGCTACCAGCTACAGGGAAGCCTCGTAGCCAGTGTTGTTTGCATTTCAGTGTTTGGTTCTTTTCTCCATTTTTTCCCATGGGTACTTCTCAGGGCTTTAATAACACAGTGAAATAAAGCAGCAGGTGCCGGGCAGGTTACGCACCCGATTCCCCTCTGAGCCTCCACTCCCCCAGCCCCGAAGCAGGGATACGGACCTACCTCACAGGGTTGTCAAGATCAAGTGAGGCATACGTGTAGAACGTAGCACAGAGCCCGTGCACAGCAGCTGCTCCCTGGGTTGTTACTGTAGGCTAGTGTGGCTTATCAGAAAGTATAAAAACGCAACCCAAAGGGAAGAAAAATTCCATGAAAAAAAGAAGTCTCTTTATGACTTGCTTCATACTGTAAAATGTCTACTAAAAGTCAAGGGGGGAGGTGTGACTGGTGGCCCAAGTGTCTAGAACCAGGTCTGTCCAGCTGCCAACACTCCCTCTACTGTGCCAAACATGAGAACAGGGACAGGGTGACCAAGTACTGCTGGGCGTGGACCTGAGGGGCCTCTGGGATGTGGCGGTGCTGTTTCTTGATCTGGGTGCTGGTTACATGGGTGTGTCCAGTTTGTAAGAGTGCCATGAGCATACACTTTTGTGCACTTACCTGTGTTTTGTATTTTAAAATGTATATATTAGGGGCGCCTGGGCAGCTCAGTCGGTTAAGCGTCCAACTTCATCTCAGGTCATGATCTCCTGGTTTGTGGGTTCGAGCCCCACGTTGGGCTCCGTGCTCACAGCTCAGAGCCTGGAGCCTGCTTTGGATTCTGTGTCTCCCTCTCTCTCTGCCCCTCCCCTGCTCACATTCTGTCTCTGTCTCAAAAATAAATGAACATTAAAAAAAAACAACAATTTTAAAATGTATATATTAAAACGGGGGGGGGGGTGTCTCAGGATATGTCATATGAACGCACTAGGATCAAAGGGTAAGAGTGAGATAAGATACAGTCTCTTGATAAGATACATTGCTTGTCCAGACAAGAGAAATTGTGTACTAGACTCTAGAAATTGTGTACTAGACTCAGCTACAGGAAAGAACATGCCTAGTTTCCCACTGGCTTCTGACACCTGTGACATTTCAAAAATATGAGTTGTTTCATTAGGATACTGGTTAGTTTGGGGTTTTTTTATGTTTAGATTATTTAATTTAATATTTATTTATTGGTTTATTTTTAGAGAGACAGCACACACTCATGAGTGCTAGCAGGGGAGGAGCAGAGAGGGAGAAAGAATCTTAAGCAGGCCCCACAATCAGTGCAGAGCCTGATGAAGGGCTTGATCTCATGACCGTAAAATCATGACCTGAGCTAAAGTCAAGAGTTGGAGGCTTAACCGACTGAGCCGCACAGGTGCTCGTTTTTTTTAAGGATTAAAAAAAAATTTTTTTTAAGAGGGAGTGAGTACACAATCGAGGAAGAGGGGCAGAGAGAGAGAGAAAGAAAGAGAATCTTTGGCTCAACACAGCGGGAAGCCCGATGTAGGGCTTGATCTCACAAACTGTTACATCATGACCTGAGCCAAAATCAAGAGTTGGACACTCAACCAACTAAGCCACCCAGGTGCCCCAAGATTTTATTTTAAGTAATCTCTGCACCCAACGTGGGGCTCGAACTTACAACCCTGAGATCAAGAATTGCACACTCCACTGACTAAGGCAGCCAGGTGACCTGGTTAGTTGATTTTTATAGATGCCTTCGGCTGTGACTTCATTCACCAATAGCGATCAATCCTAACTTAGGCAAGAGGCACTGAAGTTAAAACTCACTAACATGTATTTATCATCGTATCAAAGGGAAGTGTGGGGAACTGAATCCATTTTCCAGGTCGGAGTTTCGGGTTCCCCCTGCCTCTTGCATTTCTGTATATCTCCGAGAAAGGAACTCAATTAGCAAAAAGTGAGTTCCTACCACATACCAAGTCCTGAGCTGGGTGCCAGAGATCAGTACAGGTGTGATCATAACACATAGAAGGCAGAGGAGCAGAATCATGTCTGAGGCTCTGAGGTTGGACAGTCCTTGGGTGCAGGACGCAGGGTGAGGTCTGCCAGAGAAGAGCAGGGAAGGCCTCATGAAGGAGACAGTACCCAGACTGAGTTTTCAGAAATGTGCAGGTGTGCCCTCGGGAGGCCAGGCGTCCCAGAACAGAAGACAGGAGACAGCAGGAGGACAAGGCAGGCCCTGTGGGGCACATTCAAGGGGAGCGGCCAGGGGGCGAGGATGGTCAGGGTACAGAGGTTCCTCAGAGGCCCGTCAGGAAGACTTTGTCTGTGCTCCGAGGAACACAGCCTTTCTGTAGGATGGGGAGCCCTGGGGGGGTTAGACTGGGTAGTGAAGGGCTCACACTCAGGCTGGCTACAGTTGAGGATGAAGAGGGAGGCAGGGAGGGAGCCTGCGGGCTACTGCAAGCGGAAGGGTATGAACTACGCCCTGGGGGTGGGGTGAGGCGGGGGGGGGGGGGGGGGGGAGCCGGGAGAGATGTTAAATAGGCAGAACTTGCAGGGTTCGGGTCCTGAATGGCTCTGAGGGAGGGAGGGAGGGAGGAGTCTTGGATGACTTCCAGGTTTGGGGTTGAGTGGGGCCACGCGATGGCAGTGCTACTCACAGAGCAAACACAAGGGAGGCCGGCAGGAAGGGGGCCTCCTGGACATGCTGAGTCTAAGGCTCTAGGAGACTGGAAAGCAGGGGTGGGGGAGTGACTGAGGGGGCGAGGCCCTGACCGGGAGAGAAGCGGCCGCTGGCGCAGGTGGAGATGGTTTACTGCTACCCTGAACGGTGGCTCTTGGCTGAGCCTGGAGGAAGTGAGGGTGCCACGGACAAGCTTGTTGCTCTGGGGCCGGGACGCTGAGGGAGGCCACACCGGACAGGTTCGGGGTTCTCAGGGAAGGTGAGCCAAGCTGGGTCTGGGAACGGCCGAAGCGTGCAAGGAGGCCCCTGAGGGCCCAGGAGAGGGGAGTGAGCAAGTCACCGAGAGGACCTGCTGAGTTGGACATGGGGGACTCCCCGAGGGTGAAGCAATCGCTTTTTTTTTTTCACCATTTATTCTAAATTTGAAATTTGTCCCTAAATTTGTAACTGTCCCAAGGCTGTTCCCATGAAACAAACATGATAAAACCTCAACCCCTAAATGCATGTACATTTAGGGGAAATAGCCTTTGTTACAGAGGTGTGACTGAATCACAGGCAAAGACATGGCCGAAGGAAATCTGCTGGGGGGCCGAAGTAGTCCCCCCAAGGGGCCTGGGGCTTCCCGACGTCTTCCAGGGAAGAAGGCTGTGCCCTTGCATCCCGCACGGAGCCGCACGAAGGCCAGTGCATGCTAAGCCCCCTCTGCCTCCACAGATCCGCTCCAGGGGCAGGCAGGACAGGAAGTGACGGACTCTCAACCTTTCTAGGACCACAGACTGTCATCTCCCAACCTGATCTTCTGTCCCTTTTTTTCCTAAGATATTTTGTGTCCCTACTAGGTAGAGAGGAGTAAAAAAAAAAAAAAAAAAAAAAAAAAAAAAGTTTTGCAAAGCTTAATATCAGCTCTTTTCTTGAGACTTAGAGGAAGAGAATGCTAGTATCTTCTACAACCCAAATCCCAGAATTTGGTATCAGCTGGAAAACCACCCTATCCATCCAGACAGGTGGGATTATTCCTCCTACGAAAACTTCATGGAGTTTTCCTAGAACCTAGTACCCAACACCATGATGGTACTTAAGTCCTCAATGTTTGCCAAATAAGTGAATGATGGGGATTTCATGGCCTACGTGGCTTGGTTTAACAACCATCACTGCCTAGTTTAGAAACATCCTCCTTGTGTCTAATCTAGTTGATTCTCGATAGAGATGATTCCCAACGGCCTCCTTAGGAGGCCGCTGGCTTCTTAGCCAAACCTGCCACTCCATCTTGGTTGACAGACTGGATGCAGAGTCGGCAAAGGACGGTGGACAGGTGTGTGCACCGGTCAAGCACACAGATCTTGGTTCACCCAAAGGTGTGTTCTTTGAAGCCACTGACTTTGACTCCCTGAAGGTCTTGGGCCACTTTTGGCCTAGGGCAGGAGGTGAGTGGGTGGGAAGTGAGGTGTGTGGGTTTGCTAATAGTCCGGTCCACATCAGAAGGCAGACACAGGAAAAGAATGAGACTATTTTATTAGGCAATGTTGAGCATCCGTTCTCTAAGAACCAAGGCCCGTTGTGAGCACAGGCTCCATGCGCTGGAGGAGGTGGTTTCACATTTCCCAGAAACACTTTATCTGCTCTCCGCTTCCTTATAACAACCCCCTTGACCTGCTACCATCCCCTGGTCTCTACGGTTTCAAGGCTCGAGGACCCAACCACAAAGCGCTGGTAGCATCCTCAGACCAAGGATGACACCTGTTAGAACAGCCCCAGATTCAAGCTCACATCCCTACGGGGGATAGACTGTGTGTCCTCAAAATCAACACTTCCTTAAAAATATGAAAGTATACAAAAGCTACCAGACAGAATTCTATCTCTGCATATAGAACATAAAGAATAGAAGAACGGGAATGGCCAGTGCATAGAGATGATCTGGGGGCTGTTTATCTGTGGGGATGAAGACACAGGCCCCCCTGAAGAGTGCAGGGCTGTTCCACCCTCGATGAGACAGAAACCACCATCGGCCAGGGGTAGGCAGTGGGGGTCCCCGACTTCACTTCCCACTCAAAAACCAAAACTCCACAAAAACCAGTGCATTCCCCCAGCAGCCGACTTCCCACGGGACAGTAAGCAGAGACACAGGCAAACGTGTACATCCCCCTTTGTACCCTTCCTGGCAGGCCCTGTTCAGCTCTTAACCAACGGAAAGCCTACCAGGACGCTGGTTCCAGGGCGTACAGCCTGGTGTTTAGGTGTTCCTGACGCTTTCTACAAACAGAAACGGCCTTTGCCTTCACGTGGAGGACCCAGAGCTGGACAAGCCCTTCCACCCTGACCTGCAATCAAAGCCCAGGACGCACGCCAGGAAGAGTGCGTTTGGACGGGGCGCCCTGGAGTGCCAGCAGCTCGGGGTCAAGGCACCTCAACCCAGCGAGGTGGGGGCGAAACCACCAGCACCTGTGGACCGTATTTCCGAGGACTCGGCCTGGGCTGGGGGCACGCGGTCTTCCGTTCCACATGCGAAACACCCACCCCACCCCACCCCGTCCCACTAGAGAGGGGACCGAGGCACAGAGCACCGGGACGCAGGACGCCAGTCGCGCCTGGAAACGAAGCAGTGAGAAGACCCGACCCTCCGTCCCTGTGCCCTGTTCTGGGGGTTCGCCTGCGACCACCGAGCTGTGTTAGAGATGGGGACGGGGGAGGGCGAGGTCCCCGCAAAAGTCCCCAGAGACCACTTAGGGAGCATGGCTCTCCCGGAGGGACCTCGGTGTCCCGGGGCCCTTCTGCCGCCTCAGCCCAGCTTGTCCTTCACGTGAGTCCTCTGATGGGTGATGAAGTTGGAGCTGTTGCTGAAGCCCTTGCCGCAGTCGGGGCACTTGTAGGGCTTCTCCCCGGTGTGGGTGCGCTGGTGGACGATGAGCACCGAGTTCCAGCTGAAGCCCTTCCCGCACTCGGGGCAGCGGTACGGCTTGTCGCCCAGGTGGGCTCGCTGGTGCATGACGAGGACGGAGCCGCGGCTGAAGCTCTTGCCGCACAGGACGCACCGGTAGGGCCTCTCGCCCGTGTGCGTCCGCCGGTGCGCCGCCAGCTGGGAGCGCTGGCCGAAGCTCTTGCCGCAGTCGCCGCAGCGGTGCGGCTTCTCGCCCGTGTGGATGCGCTGGTGCTTGACGAGGTTGGAGCTCCAGCTGAAGCTCTCCCCGCACGTCAGGCACTCGTAGGGCTTCTCGCCCGTGTGCGTGCCCTGGTGCGCGATGAGGCTGGAGCTCTGGCTGAAGCTCTTGCCGCACTCGCCGCACTTGTAGGGCTTCTCCGGCAGGTGCGTCCTGCGGTGCGTGGCCAGGTTGGAGCTGCGGCTGAAGCTCTTGCCGCACTCGCCGCACCGGTAGGGCTTCTCGCCGGTGTGCGTCCTGCGGTGCGTGATGAGCGCCGAGCTCTGGCTGAACCTCTGCCCGCAGTCGGGGCACCGGTAGGGCTTCTCGCCCGTGTGGATCCGCTGGTGCCGGATCAGGTTGGAGTTGTAGCTGAAGCTCTCCCCGCACTCCTTGCACGCGTACGGCTTCTCGCCGGTGTGGATGCCCTGGTGCGTGTTAAGGCTCGAGCGGTTGCCGAAGCTCTTCCCGCACTCGGGGCACGAGTAGGGCTTCTCCCCCGTGTGGGTCCGCTGGTGGGCGATGAGGTTGGGGCTCCTGCTGAAGCTCTTGCCGCACTCGGCGCACTGGAAGGGCTTCTCCCCCGTGTGGATCCTCTGGTGGGTTATGAGGTTGGCGCTCCGGCTGAAGCTCCTCCCGCAGTCCCTGCATTTGTAAGGCTTCTCCCCCGTGTGCGTGGTCTGGTGTCTGCTGAAGTTGGAGCCGTCGCTGAAGCTCTTCCCGCACTCGCCGCACTTGTAGTACTTCTCCCCCGTGTGGGTCCGCTCGTGCGTGATCAGGTGGGACTTCCGGCTGAAGGTCTTCCCACACTGCGGACACTCGTAGGGCTTCTCCCCCAGGTAGGTGCCCTGAAGGCCGATGAGCCGTCCCACCTCCCGGCCCTGGGCCGCCACCTCCCTGCGGCCCCCGGCCGGGGCCCCTCCCCGGTGCCCCCCGGGGCCACGGTCTCTCTCCAAGTCGCTTTCCCAGCCAGGCCGCTGAGTGCCCGCCCCGTCGGGCCTCTCCGGCAACATCTGCCCTGATTCCGCATCCTCGAACACATCTTGATTGGAGTTCTCCCCATCCTCGCTCTGGATCTCAAAATCTGAAACAGGGAAGAAAAACACATTTCTTCAATTTGTACTCAACCTCTTGTACTAATGAGGAAAGGAAAGCAAAGCAAAGTGAAATCTTTTACGAACTAAACTTTGTTTTCAAAGCAGGTTCCATGCTTGGGGCACCTGGGTGGCTCAGTCAGTTAAGTGTCCAACTTGGGCTCGGGTCACGGTCTCCCAGTCCCTGAGTTTGAGCCCCACATGGGGGTCTGTGCTGACAGCTCGGAGCCTGAAGCCCGCTTCAGATTCTGCGTCTCCCTCTCTCTCTGCCCCTCCCCTGCTCACGCACGCTCTCTCTCTCTCTCTCTCTCTCTGTCGCAAAAATAAACACTAAAAAAATAAAAATAAATAAAGTAGGTTCCATGCCCAATGCGGAGCTCCAACTCACAACCCTGAGATCAGGAGTCACACGCTCTACTGACTGAGCCAGCCAGGCTCCCCTAAATTTAAACTAATGAAAATGAAGAGGCCAAGGAATACTCAAAACTTTTAAAAACCACGTGGATTTCTGGGGCGCCTGGGTAGCTCAGTCAGTTAGGCGTCCGACTTCAGCTCAGGTCATGATCTCATGGTTCGTGAGTTCGAGCCCCTCGTTGGGCTCTGTGCTGATGGCTCGGAGTCTGGAGCCCGCTTCAGATTCTGTGTCTCCTTCTCTTTCTGCCCTGCTTGTGCTCTCTCTCTGTCTCACAAAAATAAAAAAAAAATGTTAAAAAAAAACAAAGAAAAGAAAAAAAACCAGGCTGATTTCCTTTCCTTCTGGTTATCTGGTTGTCAGACCTCATACCCATGTGGTAATCACCCAGAATTTCTAAGACTTAAAGATTCGGGTCCCACATCTATATGTTTCTTCACTGGGAAATGAAGTCAGGTGGGGATGTGAAAATCCTAATCAAGGGAAAACAACAGGGAACACAATGACCCCCAAAACTCACCAAGGTGCCATATGCCTAACAGGTGCTCAATTAAATTTGGTGAATGAATGAATACGTTTTTCATTGGTGCCGGCGAAATTTCCCTAAAACTCAGTCTCTTTTCAGGGGTGCCTGGGTGGCTTAGTTAAGCTTCCAGCTCTTGGTTTCGGCTCAGGTCGTGATCTCATGGTTTCATGAGTTCGAGCCCCGCCACCCTCTCTCTCTGCCCTTTCCCCACTCACCCTGTCTCTTTCTCTCTCTCTCTCTCACCCTCTCTCTCTGCCCTTTCCCCACTCACGCTGTCTCTTTCTCTCTCTCAAAAATAAATTAAAAAGCTTAAAAAAAAAAAAGATTATGTAATAATCTCATGCATCACACTATGGTGTTAATAATTGAACTAGATTTTAAGTAAGACGAGATAACGGCCTCTGCAAAAAGGACTTCCAGGTGTCTATATAGATGACTGGAAGCAAGTGGGCAGTTCAAAGAGCCCTAAAATTTCTCTGCAGTAGAATGGACCTCCCATCGGTAATACAAAGTTTCTCCCTTCCAGAAACTTGTCAAACTACCAACCAGTACTTATCAAACATTTGGGTGAAAGAAGTCATTCGGGAGGATCGCCAAAAAGACATGCGTTCCCTTCCTTAACGGAGAGACTCTGAAGTCTATCCCAGGATCAAACCAGAGCAACGGAGAGCCGTTAGCCTGGACTGCACTGTTCTGATCCTCGCAGAACTGAACCGTGTGTTGATTTAATGACTCTGGCCGATGGTCACGAGCGGTCTGAGAAGTGTCATCAGAAATTAATGGCTGTCGGGAACGGTACCACTGCCAGGAAGTTGTTGGCAACATTGTTTATACCACACAGTGTCCTCTTGATGAGCGAGAAGGAAATTTCCCTGTAACCGAAATTCCCAAAAGAACCACTCTCTGATCAACACATTTGTGTTTGCCTCACACCTCTGGTTATGGCTCCCCCTCTCTGCCTTGCCTGCTTGGAAGCTTGGAGCCAGAAGCTCAGAGAAAGAATACTGGATGTTTGTCCCGCCTGCAATCTGTGTTCTTTCATCTCATTTTTCCCTCCCATTATTTTCTTTTTTGCTACAATTTCCTTGTGCCCCTTTCTTTTTTCTGTTCTTTCTTTCTTTTCTTTCTCCCTTCCTTCCTTCCCTCCCTCCCCTTTCTTTCTCTCTCTTTCTTTCTTTTTGGCTAATCTCCGTAACGTTCCAATTTTAGTACATGTGCTACCGAAGCGAGCACCCTTGTGCAGTTTCCGTAAGCTGTCTTTAATTCTTTTTTGGAATTCTGTAGGGTACAGAAGTAAATCAATGATTTATTGATAAGGATGACAGGCTTATTATCCCTAACACCTAACTTAAGACCTCCAGAAAAGAGCAGATCCATCCAGAGCAGGGAAGACAATTAGTAAAATAATTATACAAAGCCCTAGTGACATTTCCATGACTGAAGCTAAGAAATCATCTAATTTTTTTTTTAACGTTTATTTATTTTTGAGACAGAGAGAGACAAAGCATGAATGGGGGAGGGTCAGAGAGAGGGAGACACAGAATCTGAAACAGGCTCCAGGCTCTGAGCTGTCAGCACAGAGCCCGACATGGGGCTCGAACTCACGGACCGCGAGATCATGACCTGGGCTGAAGTCGGCCGCTTAACCGACTGAGCCACCCAGGCGCCCCAGAAATCGTTTATTTAAAGTTAGATGCTTGATTCCATGATTATGAGTTTCTGTAAGGTAAGTTAAATTTCCGTATGTGCACATGATCAAATCTGCCACGCATCCCTCAGGGAGAACACGGGTTCCAGCCGTGCCATAAGTCAATACTGGCTGAAACTGTATTTAAACTTACAGGTAGACATAAGGGTACGTTTCTTGCTAACTAACACACACTCTGCTGGTAGTGTGTGGGCTCCTACACCTGCCCTCTGGCCCCAGGTCTCCAGGGACCGGTGCATGTTCCCACGAGGCCAGGACCAGGAGTTCTGCGCGTCCTCGGTTTCCTGCAACGGTTTCCCAAGGTTCTAGCACAGAGGTCTGCCATCACCACTCTTCTACAAGGTCCTCCAGGCAGACGCCCTGCCCTGGTTTATTTTTGGCAAGCCAACACTACCCAAGACATGTTTTTAAAATGACTTTAGTAGTTGTTCTCTTCTGAACAAGGACACTAGCTAATAAGCTTTTCCGCTGCCTTAAAATCAGAAGAACTAGTTGGTGTGTTCTGGAACGAGCTCAGAAGCAACAGGGAAGATGAACAGAACCCAAACTCCATTTGCAGTGAGATTAGGGAGCAGATTAATCTGCAGACACCAAAATACATACAAGGGCTTCCAAAAACAGCAGAGACTGGGCAGAGGCCGAGGAGGCAGGAAGTGAAGAGAATAAACATGGAAAGTGGGTGCGGGGGGAGTGGGGGGGGGGGGACTAAGGGCAACTGATCTCAATAAGCTCAGAAAGTCTCTTCCTGAAGGTAAGGGACTCACCCTCAAGAGCAACAGTGCATGTGGGACCTGGGCAAGCGGGGCTGGCTTCGGGAGGTCAGGCTGCAACCAGAATCAGCCACATGAGCCACATATGCAGGGAGCGTCTGTTTCCGCGAAGCGGAGAAGGAGAGAGCCTCTGACCCTCCCATTAATCATGGGAATTATTCCTGAGAAAGCGACAGGTCACGCGTTAAAACAACACTAAGCAAAGCAACTGCCCGTAGGAAGGCCGGCCGCGAAGTGAACGGTCGAGAAAGAGCCGGAGTGGTGGCGGCAGGGCTCTGGGAGGCAGGGGACGTCCGGAGACGAGAGGACAAGATGAGGACACAAAGGAAAAGAGGCAGACGGGAAAGCTCAGAAAGGGGGAAGGGGGACCCAAATGAGAAAAGCAGTGAAAAGAAGGGGACAGAGAGGACGAGGGGATTAAAGAGAAGGGCGGAAACGGACAAAAGGAGAGGCCACACGCACAGAACTGGAGTTAGCGAGGAAAGAGAACTAAACCAAGGAACAGAACAAACACTAAAAGTGTAACCTATGAAGCTACAAGGACCCTTGAAAGGTGCGCTGTGTCAGGAAAACCAGCCCAGAGTGGTTAGCGACGAGACAGGGGACAACAAGGCCCCAATCACTCACATGGGGAGGAGAACCAGCTGGGCTGAGACTTCTCCACGGGGACATTCAGCGCCTCAGGCGGCAAGAGGCGCGAGGCAGCCCAGGAAAGCAAAGGTGGGCCGGGGATCTCGTGTTCAACAAAACCCCCAAGGATCAGGCCTGCAGGCAAACAGTGCTGAATCTGCACAAAGTCACAGAATGTGGGTCCTAGGAGCCCTTCTTGAAGAAACTACCAGGAGGTGAGCTTCGGTCAACCAAGAGATGAAGGCAACCCTGGAGCAAAAGGGCTGGGGATGAACGCCTGAGAGCAAGTCTCACACTACCGGGGCGATTACGATGAGAAAAGAGAACGTCAAGGTTACAGAGCGGTGCAGAAATGATACTCTAGCCAAAATCGGGGCTGAGAGAAGGTGGGTGGGAGACGGGGACGTGTTCACTGATTGCCTCATCTGGATACCCAGGAATTCAAAGCACATCACTAAAAATTGGCAAATTGTGCACTCGAAGTGTGTCTTTATCAGTACAAAAACGGGCGCCTGGGTGGCTCGGTAGGTTAAGTGTCTGACTTCGGCTCACGTCATGATCTCGCAGTTCGTAAGTCAGGCTTTGTGCTGACAGCTCAGAGCCTAGAGCCTGGAACCTGCTTTGGATTCTGTGTCTCCCTCTCTCTCTGCCCCTCCCCTACTCGCCCTCTGTCTCTCTCAAAAATAAGTAAACATTAAGAAAATTTTTTTAAATAAATAAACGTTAAGGAGCGCCTGGCTGGCTCGGTCAGTGGAGCGTGCGACTCTTGATCTCGGGGTTGTGAGTTCGAGCACCATGTTGGATGTAGAGATTACTAAGAAAAAAAAAAAAACTTGAAAAAATCTTAAGATTACTGAGTAAAATCAGGGGTGGGAAGGAAAGGGACTATCTTTGCCAGATGTTAAAACCTATTACCAAATCTCAAGAATGAAAATATAAATTGACAATAAGACCAACAAAACAACACAGTAACTCTAGAAATAGACTCAAGGACATGTGAATTCAGAATTTGATGCAGGTGTCACATGAAAAGACAGACGAGTGGAAGGGAAACAAGAATCCGTATAATGACTCTGGGACTTTAACGTATGATAAAGGCAGCCTCTCAAATCCGTGGAGAAGAGACACGACATTGAGTAAATGAAGCTGGACGACTGATGAGGCCACATGCAAAAATCTGAGTTGGATCCCATGCCAGGAAAAATCCCAACTAGATCGAAGATTTAAATGTAAACAAAACAAAAACAGTGTCAAACAATTAGATGAAAATATGAGAGAATTCCCTTACAATAGGAAAGCTTTTAAAAGTGATGCTTGGGGCGCCTGGGTGGCGCAGTCGGTTAAGCGTCCGACTTCAGCCAGGTCACGATCTCGCGGTCCGTGAGTTCGAGCCCCGCGTCGGGCTCTGGGCTGATGGCTCAGAGCCTGGAGCCTGTTTCCGATTCTGTGTCTCCCTCTCTCTCTGCCCCTCCCCCGTTCATGCTCTGTCTCTCTCTGTCCCAAAAATAAATAAACGTTGAAAAAAAAAAAAAAATTAAAAAAAAAAAAAAGTGATGCTTAACTTTCTGTGATTATCTTCTGTCACCTCATTACACCCCCTCCCGCCATCTGCAGTTGAAGAACCAGTCCTACCCCCCTTTACTAGACAAAGAGGCAAGACTGATATTCCAGGAAAGGCCAGAGGAGGGATGGGAGTTCTTTAAAAGCTGCTCTCTGACAGCAGAGAGGCACAGGAGCCGTTCTGAAGGACAGAAGAGCGGCCCTTCCGGTGGTCTGCCTTCACAAGGCCCCCACGGGAAACACAATCACCGAGGTGGGAAGGATGAAGGATCCTGGCCCCTTCCGAGCATCTCCTCAAGAAAGACGGGCACGGGTGAAGTCAAAAGAGTACAAAGTAGGGGTGCCCGGGTGGCTCAGTCAGTTAAGCGCCCAACTCTTGACCTCAGCTCAGGTCTGGATCTCCGGGTCGTGAGTTCAAGCCCCGCGCTGGGTTCCACGCTGGGTTCCACACGCTGGACATGCAGCCTACTCAAAAAAAAAAAAAAAAGTACAAAGTAGAAGAGTGCATTTGAGCTCAGGCAGCTCCCTCCTCCTTTTTTTATTGGTGGCCAATGAAGAGCATGAAGATTCAGAAACGGCTAGGTCAGATGCACGGGGAGTGTCTTCACCAACACGTGATGCGTGGGGCGGGAAGAGCCGGTCCGGGCTGGGAATTTTCTTTCCAAAGGAACTTCACGAGTCGACGTCGTATCTTCTATTACAAGATGCCAAGAGGAGCATATTCTGCGGATGTGACTGCAAAGAGGGAGGCTGGCAGGAAGGAAGGAGGATGTGGTAGGAAGGCCCAGATCTCCAGGACAGAAAACTCCAGAGATGAGTCAGGTGTTAAGGAAATAAGGAAGAGAGGGTCACATTTTCTATATAACTTCTCTCCCCTAAAACTACTGAAGTAGCCAAGAAGTTACTTTATCTATGTGGAGACTTTAAAACGAAGGTTTTGGACTGTCCTGTGCAGTTTAAGAACTGATGAGCCTCACATACACTCTTTATTCAGATTATGCTATTTTCAGACAGTGTGAAGTACTGTGAAAGCAATAAAATAGGGTAATGTGAAAGCCAGCGACCAGAGGGCCCCTCTGAGAAGTTGATATCTAGCCAAGATGGGAACATTGGTCTAACTGACTTTTTCTTTTTTGATATTTATTTATTTTGGCGGGGGGCGATGAAGAGAGAGAGGGAGACAGAGGATCTGAAGCTGGCTCTGTGCTGACGGCAGAGAGCCCGACATGGAGCTCGAACTCACGAACCATGAGATCGTGACCTGAGTCCAAGTCGGACACTGAACCGACTGAGCCACCTAGGTGCTCCTCTGAATGACTTTTTCTTTTTGTAAAAAAAAAAAAAAAAATTTTTTTTTAACGTTTATTTATTATTGAGAGACAGAGAGACACAGAGCATGAGCAGGGGAGGGGCCGAGAGATGGAGAGACACAGAATCTGAAACAGGCTCCAGGCTCTGAGCTGTCAGCACACAGCCCAAAGCGAGGCTCGAACTCACGATCCGCGAGATCATGACCCGAGCCGAAGCCGGACGCTTAACCGACTGAGCCACCCAGGCGCCCCCGAATGACTTTTTCTTAAATAAACTTTACGCACAATGTGGGGCTCAAACTCATGACCCTGATATTAAGGGTTGCATGCTTCAGCAGCTGAGCCAGCCATGTGCCCCTCCTCTAACTGACCTTAACAGTTATCTGTACAGTATCACCCCAGTTGATTTATTCATACGCTTCACTGTAAACACAATTAGCAAGCTTGTTCCTCTTGGATATAGCGCTCAATTACCCACTTACTAACAGCGCCGTATATATTTGTCTGTGACTAACTTCAGGTTTTAGAAAGTATAAAAAGATTGTCAAAAATGCACCCCTGAGGGGCGCCTAGGTGGCTCAGTCAGTTAAGCATCTGACTTCGGCTCAGATCATGATCTCACAGTTCACGAGTTCTAGCCCCACATGGGGCTCTGCGCTGACAGCTCGGAACCTGGGGCCTGCTTCGGATTCTGAGAGTGTGTGTCTCTCTCTGTCCCTCCCCTGCTTGTGCACACCTGCTCTTTCTCTCTCTCAAAAATAAATAAATAACATAAACTTTTTGAAAAATGCATCCCCAAGACAGACTTCAAATTTATGGTTCTCTCCCTGTGCACTGCTGGTGGGAATGTAAAATCGTGCAGCCACTGTGGAAAACAGTGTGGCGGTTCCCCCAAAAAATTAAACATAGGATCACCACATGATCTAATAATTCTACATCTGGATCTTTACCCAAAAGAACTGAAAGCAGGGACGCAAATAGGTATTCTTACATCCATGTTCATGCATTACTCGTAACAACCAAAGGTTGAAAACAACCCACACATCTATCAACAAATGAGCCAATGAAATATTATTCGACCTTGCAAAGGAATAAAACTCTGACCCATGCTTCTACACGAATGAACCCTGAGGACACTGTGCTAAATGCAATAATAAGCCAGACACAAAAAGATAAATGTTGGGGCGCCTGGGTGGCGCAGTCGGTTAAGCGTCCGACTTCAGCCAGGTCACGATCTCACGGTCCGTGAGTTCGAGCCCCGCGTCGGGCTCTGGGCTGATGGCTCAGAGCCTGGAGCCTGTTTCCGATTCTGTGTCTCCCTCTCTCTGACCCTCCCCCGTTCATGCTCTGTCTCTCTCTGTCCCAAAAATAAATAAACGTTGAAAAAAAAAAAAAAAAGATAAATGTTGTGTGATTCCTCTATATGAGGTTCCTGGAGGAAGTTTATCATAGGGACAGAAAGGACAATGATCACCAGGGGCCGCGGGGGAAGAAGGAATGGGGTGTTACTGTTCAATGCGCACAGAGTTTCAGCTCGAGAAAAGGAAGAAGTTCTGAAGATGAATGATGGTGGTGACAATTGTACCACAATATGAATATATTTAATGTCACTGAACTGTACACATAAAAGTGATTAAAACGGCGGGCCACCTGGGTGGCTCAGTCGGTTGGGCGTCCGACATGGACTCAGGTCATGATCTCATGGTCGTGGGGTCGAGCCCTATGTCAGGCTCTGTGCTGACAGCTCAGATCCTGGAAGCCTGTTTCAGATTTGTGTCTCTCTCTCTCTCTCTCTCTGCCCCTCCCCCACTCGTGTTCTGTCTCAGTCTCTCAAAAATAAATGAACGTTAAAAAAAAATTTTTTATGGTTAAAATGGCAAATTTTATATTCTGTAAATTTTATCACACTAAAAAAAAGAATATATGGCTCACCTCTATCAAATTTAAAATAGGTGACATTACCTCCTAATTCTGAAGTTAATTTTAAAAGATTAAATAAATGCTCAGAAAGGCAGAGAATTCTCAGAAACATGCTATTAAGTTTCAGATGGTCCAATAGACAAAAGAATAGTATCTTGTTGTAATGAGTATTTCCCTGATCATTCCTAAGGTTGAACATCTGGTTTCATAAAGTTACAATTTACTTTTCATTTCTAAATTGCCCGTTCATATCTTTTATTAATTTTGAGAAAGAGAGAGAGAAAGAGCTCACATGCATGAGCTGGGGAGGGGCAGAAAGAAGGAGAGAGAGTCCCACGCAAGCTCCAAGCTGGTAGCTCCACTGGGGGTGTGTGTGGGAGCCTCGATCCCGTGACCCACGAGACCATGACCTGAGCCGAATCAAGAGTTAGACGCTCAACTGACTGAGTCACCCATGCACACCCCCGACCATGCATATCTTTTAATTACCTTTCATTGTCCTGGGTTGACTTTTCTTATGATTACAGAACCTCTCACAGATCAAGGATCTTGGGCGCTTATCTGCTACACCGCAGACTTTGCTGCAAATATTTCCAGTTGGTGCACTGTTTTTTTAACTTTGTGCATAGTACCTTTTTTACACAAAGGACTTTTCTGTTTTCCTGTGTCCAATCCATCTTTGAGGATTGCTGTCTTGCTTAAGAAGGCCTTCTCCACCACAAGATTATAAAAAGATTCTCCTACGTGTCATTCCAGGTCTTTTAGAGTAGAGAGCTAGAATCCATCTGGACTTTATTTTTGTCACTTGTGAGGCAGTATCTATTTCTGTGTAAGTTATGAAATAAGGATCCAATGTTAGTTTTTTCAAAATGGCGAGACCACCGTCCAAATACCATTCACTAAACAGTTCTCGAATTGCCATATGACCTTTTTCTTCCCTTCTGGGTTACTGAACAAAAGCTGCAGGCCAAGCTCAGGCGAAAGCAATGGTTCCTGGATTTTCCCACCCAGGACACAGGCTCTAGACTCACGTGCACAGCACACCCCCGCTGGGGTTCACAGGGCCGTGCGTGACCCCTGCCTGGCCAGACGCCTCCTCTTTCTCTCTCACACCAGACAGCATAACAGCGAGTGTGCAGAAAACAGCTATCAGTAGGGAGATAAACCTGAATTTACTGGAATTCATTTACAACAATGAAATAAATTAGTCACAGGCTTTGGCACTTTAGCATGGGTTAGGCTTCCAATTCTGGTAAAGCCCCTCCCACCTGACTGCGACACCACCGTCAGAGCCATTGGTCGAAAACGCAGGCGTTGACTGGGCTACAGCTTGGGGCCCAGTCGAGCTCCCCCATCGGAGCGCTGTCCTGGCAAGCCTGGCAGGAACCTGCTCACGCCTGAGCGACTGGGAGCGCTGTCTCTGTTCCACCTGCACTCTGGCTGCTTGAAAGCTTAACCGCTGATAAAACCAGCAGTGAGCTCTGTTAGCAGTTTAAACGAGTGACTGCCGAACATCCTACAGGTATGACATTCTATCTAAGAGCTCTGTGTGGTACACATTTCAGATATTTCCGTGAATTAAAGGTGATTTTTGTTTTGAGGCTGAGAATCTTAGCTTTATTTTTTTACTTCTTAATGTTTGTTTATTTTTGGGAGACAGAGAGACAGCGTTGAGTGGGAGAGGGACAGAAAGGGAGGGAGACACAGAATCCGAAGCTGGCTCCCGGCTCCGAGCTGTCAGCACAGAGCCCGACATGGGCTCAGACCCACAAACTGCGATATTGTGATCTGAGCCGAGGTCAGCCGCTCAACCGACTGAGCCACCCAGGCACCCCAAGAATCGTGGCTTTAAAAACAGACACCTTCTCTACTCTCCTTAAGAAAAACGAATGTATTTGCTCTGTTGTCATAAAGGGAGCATTTTGCTGTGGCAGAAAACTCAGAATAGGTCACCTGTTGCCTGTGCTCAAAAGCCAGATGATTCTAAAGATGGCTGGAGAGGTCAGCTGTGACTCTGGCTCGACTGTTGGACAAGAGTAGGTCTGAAGTGGACAACCTCCAATGCTCTCTAAGCCAGAGCAGTGCCTCTCAAACTTCCAAGTGCAGACGAACCACCTGCAGATTTGGCTTCACTTGGGTTGGGGTGAGACTGAGTGTATCTTTCTAACAAGCACCGGGTGATTCCAGTATCTTTGGTCCACGGACCACACTTTGAGTAACCAGGCTCTAAGCAGTGGCTCTGAAATTTTGCTGCATCTTAGGACCACTCGGGAGCTTTCAAAACTTCCTTGCCTGGGCCACACCTCATGGCAACTAAATCAGAAAATCAGAATCCCTGGGAGTGGGCTCTGGGACCCCAAGTGGTTCCCAAGTGTGGTCAAGTTTGAGAACCAGAGGTGTAGCATGGTGGCCCGCGAAGTGGAAACAGCATCAGGATCGCTCAGGGGGCTTGTGAAACCCCCCATGCTCAAAGTTTCCGGTTCCATCGGTCCGGGGTGGGGCCCAGGAATTTCGTTTCTAACACATTTCCGGATGACGCTGATGCTGCTGGTCCAGGGACCACACGTTGCACTAATGGTCAGAGGACTGATCTATCAGGAATTTATCCATCTTGAGCCCAATAATTTCCCTTTGCTCCCCTCTCATGTCAGCAGTCTCTTTTTTGGGTGATGGAGCTTCTGTGGGATGAAATCTATGTATCAGGAGAGAAGCATTTCCCCTTTCCTCTGATGTAGCACCAACACGGTAGTGGGGAGTCTGGGGAAGGCCACCGTAGGCTCCAACGGTGTCTGCTTACCTCTTACAGAAAGTTGGATGAAACCTGGGTAGAGCAATTACAGAACAGCACTGGGTCAAACTGCCTCAATTCTACAGTGACCAGGGACGCCTGGGGGGCTTAGTTGGTTGAGTGTCCCACCTTCGGTTCAGGTTGTGATCTCACAGTTGGTGGGTCCGAGCCCTGAGTCGGGCTCGCTGCTGCCAGCGCAGAGCCTGCTTCAGATTCTCTGTCTCCCCCTCTCTCTGTTCCTTACCCCGCTTCCGTGCTCTCAAAAATAAATAACCATTTAAAAATATAAAAATAAAACAAAAGCTGAGCACGGCTTCCTCGAGGAGAGGCAGAAAGCCTGGAATGAAGAAGCTGTCTGCCTCCTTCGTGGACTGTGCAGGGGAGCGTCTCCACACCTGCAGATGGGCAGGAAGGATTTACTTATTCATGCCAATAACACTTCGTGAGTTCCCACTGTGAGTGGGGCACTGTGCACAGTGCTGAGGGAGAAAGAAGGAAAGGAAAGAGGGAAGGAAGGAAGGAAGGAAGGAAGGAAGGAAAGACAGAAGGAAGGAAGGAAAGGAAAGGAAGGAAGGGTAGGACGGAGGGAGGGAAAGGAAAGGAAAGAGGTTCCATGCCTTCTGGGATTTTATAGGTTCCTAGAAGAACTAAGTCAACCCTTCACATAACTGGAAAACAACATGGAACATAATCAAAAGCTAAAGGACAAGGAGGTTCCAAACGCCCTGGGGGAGATGGTTTCTGGAAGACATGATCAGGGACGCTCTTGGGTGGCTGGACCTGGGGACAGGAAGAGGCACCAGAAGTAAGGACAGCTTTATGGAGGGTATCTCCAAGGGTATGCAGTCAAAGGACTCCCGGGGTTTTCTCACACAGGGACGGGACAAAGCCATTCCAACTCTAAATTCAGGAGCACAGATGAACGCTAGAAAGCACCAGCTACGTTCAAGGAACAGCAAGATCTGGTGTGAATGGAGCAGGGGCAGTGACGTGATGACCGAGGGCAGCCGCAGGGCAGGTCACACAAAGCCCCGGTCCCGGGCCAAAGAAGTAGGTCCTGCTGGATTTGGAGACACGGGGGAACTCATGACGAGTTTTCAGCAGGAGAGCACCCGATCACTCAGGTGGGACTGGAACAGGGGCAGGGACGGGAAGAAGCCATGCCTGCTACGGGGGTGCCGGTGAGAAATACCAAGGGCCTGGCTCAGGGCTGTGAATGGGGACGAAAGTGTCCTTGGGAAACACAAGGAGAGATGAGTGTTACCACCTCAGCTATTCACACAAGTCCTGTCTTAACTGAACTTATAAGAACCTTCAAATGTGAGTAGCTAGATGTGCCTGGTAGTGAAACATCAAATAACCACTGTCTAACCAGGCCTTGCAATGTCCGGTGCTGGATAAACGTGTCCAAAGGTCCCGAGCTGCACAAACAGAACGGAGGTCAAGTGGTCTTACACTGAATAAATGAGAAAGGACGGAGATGATCACAGGTGTACCTCTGAGTAATCACCGGCGGGGGGGGGGGGGGGGGGGCACGAGGAGGGCAGACGACTTTATGAAATGAATGGAGACCAACAAAGCCGATCGCAAGGGCAGAAGACAGAGGACTGAAGAACCCATCTTGGATGTTCTGGGGCTGATAAGAGGCACAAAGCCCTGCAGCAAGCCGGGTGGGGAGGGTCGTAGCAGGGGGTGCCTGTAACCACCTCACACACCTGCCGAGACCTGACCCTCTGTGTTGTGACTTCCCCAACAACCCGGGGCTCACTCCCCAGCCCTCAACCCCTCTGGCCTCTCCACAGCCTCAGACTGAAGAGCCTGAAGTTCATCACAAGCTTGTCACATCCGTCAAGAGGCAGGTAAGTTAAGTTTTCGGGATAGGATGACAGATTTTTGGTTTTGTTTTCTTAAATAGGAAGAGTAAGATTAAAAGTTATTTTTCAGGGCCAAAGAAACTCAGGTACTTCGCTTCAAATAAAACCTACCGAACACGAGGGTATTCACTTTCAAGTGCCCCCGTCTCTGTAAAGACAGCTTTCATACTATTCTTCCTTCCGGGTCTTATACTCTAATATAAGCTTCTGCCTGCTGCTCAAAAAACAAAACAATGCGAAAGAAAAAACTACGAAACACACGGAAGCACACAGACCAGAGCGCGAATCCCGGCCCCAGCGCTTGGCAGCTCGTGCGACACTGAGTAAGGCCTTGACCTGGTGGAGCTTCCATTTCCTCATCTGCAACAGGACAGCCGCCCCCAGGATTGCCAGTGAGATGGCCACGTAAGGTGCCCAGGGCAGGGCTGGGCTCACAGTGGGCCCTTGACATCAGCCCCTTTCTCCAAAAGACAGCTTTACTCATACCTCCCACATCCCTAGGCATTGTCACAACCTCTGCTCCCAAACCACCTTCCTTTCCTTCTCTTCTCTTCCAGTCTTCTGAATCCTCCGGACTAGACACCTCTGAGTCAGCCCCCTTTGTCTTCGTCCTCGCCTGCGTCCACTCTTTCCAACCCCTCGCTGGGAACTATCGCTTTGCACCACATCTGTGATGAAATGCTTAAGAACGTGAACCGTGTCCTCAGACCCATGAGTTCGAATCCTGATTTGGCCTTGTACTCACTACATGATCTTCGGGGAGTCACTCAGTTTCTCTGGTGATAACAATCTCGCTTCTCTCCCAAGATGGTGAAGGGTCTGTTGAGTTTTGCATCGTAGGTACTAGGCACAGGGCCCGGACCAGAAAAGACTCCATAAACGCTAACCAGTGTTACTCTCAGTTCACCTTAGGTGTGTCCCGTCTCCTCCCCTTCTCCAGCTGTCCCCACCTCAGCCCAGCCAAGGCCCGGCTGTTGTCCTGTCACCAGCATCTCCCTACTCGAATCAAACCTACTTCCTGTTGCCAAACTCCGCTTCCTCCCATGCTTGGGCTCTAGTTCAAGAACCTGCTGAGGCCAGCGACATCCAGTCCAAGCCCACCCTGCCCCCGTGCTCCACATCCTACCGCTTCCTAAAAACACACTTTCTACTCCAACCAGCGGGCCTCCCTTACTGTCACCTGAACCAGCGAGCTTCGTGCCAACCCCTCCCCGCCGCCCTGCACCTTTTCCAAATTCCACTCCAGCCGACGACCTCCTGCTCCAGTCCCACATCCTCCCTGACCTCTCCCATCCTCTGCTCTCTCTGAACGTCTACGGTTCTGGGCAGTGCAAAGGCAGCCACGATCGACGGGTCCTGGAGCAGCCTAAAGGAAGGCATTTGGTAAGCAGGGAGCTCAGTCCACAACCGAAGCCCCGAACGGAGACAGAGTAGTGAAATGGCACGTCTACGTCCCAGAAGGTATCGCTAACACGGGAGACAAGTAAGGTAACTGTTGCCAAGAGCCCGGGATGACTTCAACAGACAGTTCCTAGGCATTAGCTGGCTTACTCGTCACTGATCTTGGTTTCATAAAAATAATCACTCTTTTTGAACATAGGATTATCTGGTTTTTCTAACTGCTGGCACTGCAAATATTTGAACGTTTATTGCACAACCAAGGGAAGGTGCCAAGGGGGGTGGTTTACTCGGTCTCCAGCCGCCCTCCTCCCCCACCTCCACCGGCTTCCCACTCCCGCCAAATAAGCACAGACATGAAAACTGTGCTTACTGCGCAGACAGAGCTCCGAGCGTAGTCCTGTGAAATTCTGGAATTGTCACTGCACACAACAAGGGCGTTAAACGGGGTGACAGCGTTCTGACCGCCTGCAGACAGAGCAGGAGAATGGGCTGCACCGGGCTCCGTCCTGGACGCCACGTTCTCCTCTGCCACAAACACCACACTCCCCCTTGTCCGAGGCATGTGCCCACCCTCCCGGTGAGGCCCGGCGTCTTACCACCGTCCCGAAGGGTCTGCGTCAGGTCCTCCACCAGGGCCACGGCCTCCTCGCCGCTTTCGGGCCGGTGCTCTTGCAGCCAGGCCTGGATTTCTCTGGGGAGCACCGTCAGCATCTGTTCCTTGGTGTGCACCTCCGGCCTCAGCCAGCGCCGACAGAGCTCCCGAAGGCGGCCAAGCGCACCCTGAGGCCCTCCAGCAGCCTCCCCGTGGGGGCTGCCCTTGCCGGCGCTCTCGGACTCGGGGCCATCCTCCTGAAGTACAGCTTCCTGCACCCAAGAGTCGTCCTCCAGGATCATGGTGGTGACCTCCTCCTGTCCATCTTCCTCGTGAGGCGCCTGGACCAAGGGGCTCAAGGGAGTGCTTACTCTCGGCCCCTCTGCAGCCATCATCCACCTTCCCGAGGCAATCCCGCAGGCTTCGAGCCTTGAACGTCAGTGTTCTAGAGCCAGGCTCGTCTGAGAAGACACCTCCGTCCTCAAATTTCAACAAGTTGTCTGGCTGAGAAATGAGAAAAGGGAACCACAATCAATAAGCAGACTGTCCTACAGGGATCTAACTCACAGCAGCCCAGGTCAGGCCACCAAGTGATTCTTACCTCCACAGATCAACAGAAGTTTCCTGCCTCTCTTAAAGGAAAAATGGCTTATTCCTGAAAACTTTTCTACGGCAAAAGATGAATCACAAGCACAAACAACAAGCCCTTTTCTTTCCAAAAGCAGGAGTATCAGAAATCCAAAGCCCTCCGAAGAACCCAGGACTGAGTTACTCTGCCCTGAATCACTTCAAACTTGCTGCGGAATGACCTTGACCTAACACACAACTTAGTCACTTAACTTCAGGGACCATCCTTCTTACGGGGACATCTTCAGGATTGGCAATGGATCAGGTGTGAAGATACCGTGAGCCTTGCTGGAAGGAAGGCAATACCTTAACTGCATTATTACCATAGAAGTATGAAGTTTTAAAAAATAAACAGCAATGCTTCGATTAAAATTATAAATGAGAAAAAAAAGTATGAAGTTTTAAAATGTTCATTCTCCTCAATGCAGACTCGGCCCCTCAGGAATTTATCTTTAAAAATAATCATCTTTGTAAAGAAAAATATATTTGCAAGGAAACAAAACCGTGGCATTGTTCCTAATTGCAAAACAAACCTGACGTTTTAAAAATCCAGCAGCAGAGGAATAGTGAATTATGGCACAGCCACACAGTAAAATATATTTATTTTATGCCAATTTTTTAAAAAAATATGCTGATTTAATAATGGTTACCTTGGGGCAGGGGGACTGACTGAGAAGGGGCTCAACAAAGCCTTTGGGGTGCTAGAAACGTTCTACACATTGATTTGATGATGGTTGCACAAAACATACATATGAAATCTCAGATTTGTGCATTCTGTTGTAGTTTCAAATATTTTAAAAAATTATGCTGACAAAGATTATTATTAACCATTAATCTGGGATAATCTTCATAAATATGAAAATTATGGAAAAAAAACACACCTAGCAAAACAGAAACACTAGACAAAGTATGACCCCAAATCCCTTTAAAAATGAACACGTACACAAGGCAAAAAACAAAACAAAACAAAAACTTGGGACGTTAATTACACAAGATGTTGGGAGCAGTGAAATTACTACTCAAAGACTATAAAAGGGAAAATTATTCTTTAAAAATCATTACTATATCGTAAAGACTCAGATAACAACCCTCCTCCCCCCCCCCCCCAAAAAAAAAGGGAAAACTGGGAAGGAAAAACTAAAAAAAAAAAAAAAAAAAGAAGAAGAAGAAGAAGGAAAAAAAGAAGAAGAAGAAAGCTAGTGGGAACACTGAAGCTCTCAATGTGTTATTTACCAAAGGGCTAGAAGAGGCACAGGTATAACAGAAGTCCTGCTTGGGAGCCCGGGAAAACTGCACCCGGTGAGCTCATTCGCTTTCGGACCCGGGCAAGACACGCCCCCTCGGAAGCTCAGTTTCCCCATCCGTGAAACCAGGAGCTAAGCGGGACGCCGTCCAGCGTGCCTTCCAGTCCCAATCCCGCGCCCCTGACTGAACTTGCAGGCAGCTCACCGCCCGCGAGCAAGGTTCGGGTGCGTTCGCCGAGCGGACCCCAGGCGTCCCACCCTGGGACCCCGGCCCACTGTCGCGGACAGCGCCCCCGACGCCCCTCCCCCAGCAGGACTGCCCGCACTGGCTCCAGGCCCGTTATTCCCTTCCTGCGGGCTACTTCCCCGGCCCGCGCCGCTCCCGGCCCGTCTCTCCGGGCTCACCTCTCGGGAGACCAGATCGGGCTTCCGCAGCCACTTCACACGCAAAAGCGCCCCCGGGCACAACACGACCCCTCCGGATCCACCGCGGCTCGAGCCCGAGGGGCACCGAGAACAATGGACGGGAGAGGCCCGCCCCCCACCGCGCTTATTGGCCACCGAGAACGGCTCCTGGAAATCCTGCTCTTCTACTGGTTCTCCTAAGACGGCCAGAGGGAGGAGGCTGGGCCGAGGGCATTGTGGGAGTCGTAGTCCACAGCGGCGGCCCGGGCCGCGGGCTGGGAGCGCCGCTCAGCGTGGACGGCCCTGGCAGTGCGGCAGGCCAATCCGCGGACCGGCCCTCAGGACCCCAGGGTGGACCAGAGCTGTGACCTGATGCGGGTCATTTCACTTCCCGAAGGCCTCCGCGTACTTGCCTATAAAAAATGAAAGTTGTGTGGAGGGGACTGCGTGGCAAGGCATGTTGTTAGGCGCCTCCGAAGGCTGTGCCCGGAGCAGGCGGGAGTCCGCCCGGGAAAAGCACCCCCCTCCCCGCGGCTGCCCGAGCCCGGCGCCCCCTCCCTCAACCTGCAAGTCCACGGTCGCACCTGGCCTCGGCACACCCCTTTGTTTTCGCACGTGGCGTTCCTGCTGGAGGCAAGTCCCCGCCTCTTCTGCCACCGAAGAACTCCCTTCTTTCGTCCACCTGGTCTTCTCGGAGCCTGCCCCATCATCACCTCCCCGGGCGCGGACGCCGCGCCCAGCACACCTGTTTCACGGCTCGGTGTCAGTCACCGACGCCAGCGCCGCTCACCGTGGGTCTCAGCCCTGGGAGGTGAGAGTGGGAGATCCGCCTCTGTCCTTCCCACACAGTTGGCGCCCTCGAAGAAAGGACTGCCCCAACACCGCCTGCCAACAACAGGTGAGAAACCGCCTGCCAACAACAGGTGAGAAACCGTCTGGAAACCCAAGGGGGAAATATGAGGATGGAAACAAACACGCTGTCAGTGGTCTGTGATACGGCAATTGTGAATGCTTTTATTATGCAGACCAGTCACTGGAGGCGCACAAGCAAATGACTACATTTGTTGCTTTAATTTTTAATTTATATTTCATTTCACTTTTATGAAAATTTCGTGAGTAGTTGAAAGATGTTTTATGTTTCTTAGGATAATTTTAATCTCCTTTTCTGTGAACTGAGAGATATCAGTGAATGAATATCTTCCCATGGTTTGTTTGTTTGTTTGTTTTCTTTTTCTTTTGATCCAATAGTTAAGATACAATGTTCCATGTTTCAGGTGTGCAATATACGGCTTCAACGATTGCATACATTACTCAGCGCTCATCACGACAACGCACACCCTTTTTCAGAAGAATTTTTTTTAAGCTTATTTATTTTGAGAGAGAGAGAGAGAGGAGGGGAAGGGCAGAGAAGGCTGGGAGAGAATCCCAAACAGGCTCCACGCTGTGAGTGCACAGCCCAACTCCAGGCTTGAACTCGCTTCAACTCACCAGCCATGAGATCATGACCTGAGTGAAAATCAGGAGTCGGGCCCTTAACCAAGGCTCCCCATAACAAGTGCACTCTTAATCCCCATAACCTGTTTCACCCACCTCCTCTCTGGTAACCATCTGTTCTCTCTACTTAAGAGTCTGTTTCTTGGTTTGTCTCTCTTTTTTCCTTTGTTCATTTGTTTCTTAAATGCCACATGTGAGTGAGACCATATGGTATTTGTCTATCTCTGACTTATTTCTCTTAGCATTAAATCCTCTGGATCCATCCATGTCGCTGCAAATGGCAAGATCATTCTTTCTCTTCCTATGTTTTAATTAAATTTATTTGTAAGAGTTCTTTATTAGTTTGTCACAGAAGTTGCTATTTTTCTGTTTGCTGGGTTTTTTTTTTTTTTTTTGCTGTTTTTTTAGCATAGAAATTGTTATGCTGTCCACCTTGTCTTTTTATAACTTCTGAGTTTTGTGTCATTCTTAGAAAGTTCTCTCCCCACTCCCAAGATTATTTGAGTTTCACCTGTTTTTCACTAATTAATCCCTTTAATTGGTGCAAGTGTAAAGATGCAGGGGTGCCTGGGTGGCTCAGTCGGTTGAGGGTCCGACTTTGGCTCGGGTCATGACCTTGCCCTTCAGAGTTTGAGCCCCATGTCAGGCTCTGTGCTGACAGCTCAGAGTCTGGAGCCTGCTTCAGATTCTCTGTCTCCCTCTCTCTCTCTGCCCCTCCCCTGCTCACACTCTGTCTCTTTCTCTGTCTCTCAAACACTAAAAAAAAAATATTTTTAGATGCAAAGTGAGGTTTGGTTACTGACTACAACCTCCGTTTATTAGCCTAAACCGACCTCATGCAAATAGCACCACCTCCTGGCCAGCTTGAGAAGTTTGCACCACCTGCCTGAGGCAAAACTCCCAGCCTCCCCTCTAGTGGTGGGCATTCCTAGAGAGCCAGTTATGCAAAATAATTGAGGATGATCTCGTATTACAAAGATCTGTTTCTCCACAGTTCCATCCCCACTAGGAATGGGAATTTACACAAAAGGGAAAAGATTAGTTTAGGTGGCGGGAGGGGGTGCACTGCTGAAGCTTTCTAACAGCCTACCAGTGCAATCTGCCCCTGCTGCTCTCCCAGGCGAACCGTGGACCACAGGAAACTGGCACTGTCTTCTCACGGGAGAATCCTGGAGCCGGCCGTCTCTTCCCTGTGCCTGATTCTCCAGAAGATGGTCCTGGCCAGTGTCAACTGTCCTGGGTTTAGATAGAAAGCAACTCACATTTAAGACCAGCTTATGGCATAATGGTCCTGGTGCCCAAGCTAGAGCCCTAAGAGCATCCTGGAACAGCAAGCAAGCCTAGAAACACAACCCTGTTCAGTGAATAGGATTGTTCCTCCCAGTGAATCTCCTCTCCATCGCCCAAACCACAGGGGTCACAGACGCTCTGTTCTACCGGTGGGCATTCCTGGTTAAAAGCTTCAGAGAACTAGTCTGGCTAAGTAAAAGGGACTTCAGGAAATAATAGTAGAGAACTCATGAGTAAATGGGAGCTGAAGAATCAGGCTTAATTAACAGTTGGGATCAAGAAACAGAGGCTGAGTAAGGCCCCAAGAATCACAGCAGCAATCTCTTAGCAGAAACAGGCCAGTGTGCCCTCCCCATGAGCCCTGGTGATCCTGCGGGCATCTCTGTTAGCCTGCCTTCCTCTCAAGGTTCTGAGACCAGGGGAAGCGCCTTGGGTTGGCTGAGCCTGTCACCTGCTCCCCCCTCCCCCCAGCCCCTGCAACCCACCTGGGTGAGGGGATTGGATCTGGCTCCTAGTTTTCCTTACTCATAACCCCACGCAAAGACAGGTTCTCCACTCCAGCGATGGAAGGCCCGTTAGGGAAAAGTGAACGGGAAGAAACTACATGTGTCACCACTTGTTTTTAGATGCTGAGGGAGAAGAGGCCTTGCCCCAGGGAATGCTCAACCTAAGGCTTTTGGGGGAGCTCCCAGGTCAGCTGGAAGTGATGAGACGGTGAGGATGGGGTGGGGGAAATTGATTTCCATAACACTTGGTCAGGATCAGGGCCACTGACCTCCAAGCAGACTCAGACATTGAGGCAGGACGTAGGAAGAATCTCCCCCTGCCTGAGACCCCCACCATTGCCTAATCTACCCCGTTTCCTCCATGTATAGGAAGGGAGTCTCTTCATTTGTGTGAACAATGTGTGTCTCATTTTTGCTAGGTATGCCACGGAGCCAGCACCCCTATGTGTGACCGGGGAAGGATCGTTAAGTGAACAGTGCTGTAGGGTGCTGTAAGACTGGCCTAAAAAGAGAAAAAAATCTAAAGGGAGGCTCGCTCATAGTAGGAATGCCCAGGGAGAAAGAGAAATTAGGGAATGATCAGGGAAACACTGCTTTGATTTGGTTTGGTTTTTAAATGTTTATTTTCTTTTGAGAGAGAGAGAAAGAGAATTCCCAGCAGGCTCTGTGCTGTCAGCGACACAGGGCTCGAACTTATGAACCATGAGATCATGACCTGAGCCAAAACCAAGAGTCAGATGCTTAACCAACTGAGCCACCCAGGCGCCTTACGCCCCCCCCCCCCCACCTCTTTTTTAAATGAATGGTTTGTAGTTAGTGCGACAGAGGGGAGGCCCTTGGGTCCTTGTCTTTCTCTTCCTGTGATGCTGGTTTCTCTCTCTCAAGTTGTCCTGTTGGCCTGGGCTCCTTAGCCTCTTTGTGCCAAGAAGGAAGAGAAAGAATGGTTTCAGAGCCTCCGGCCAGTTCCCACGCCCTATTGTGGACCGCTCTAGTCAAGGATGTTTCTCAGAAGACACACGGGCGCTCTGGGCTGGACAGAATGACTCAGGAGGCGGCCTCGTGCGGAGCCGTGCTTGCCAAACGCAGAGGCGGGAGTGGTGCCAGGAATGCTTTGACATAGAGTGTGCTTCACGGGGGATTTAGCTCCGTGATCGCCAGTGTCCCCTCAGGTTATTACAAGCAAAGACTAATTATGAAGATAGGAAGAAAAGGGGCACCTGGGTGGCTCGGTTGGTTAAGCGTCCGACTTGGGCTCAGGTCACGACCTCATGTTCGTGAGTTTGAGCCCCACGTCAGGCTGTTTGCTTGGGAGCCTGCTTGCAATTCTGTGTCTCCCTCTCTCTCTCTACCCCTCACTGCCCCCCACTCAAACATGAATAAACATTTTTAAAAAAGGGAAGAAAAAAAGAAAAAATGTAAATGCATGCATGCACACACTATATATACGTGCATATATATATATATATATATATACACACACACACATACAGTTGACATTTGAACAATGTGGGGATTAGAAGCACCGATGTTTGCCCCCCATCTCCACTCCAGCAGTTGAAAATCCACTCAGAGCTTCCGACTCCCCAAAAACTCAACTACTAATAGCCTACTGTTGACCAGAAGTCTTACTAATAACAGAAACAGTCTATTAACACATTTGATATATGTGCATATACTGTATTCTTTCAATAAAGCAGAGAAAAAAAAAACATTAAGAAAATCATAAGAGAGGGACGCCTGGGTGGCTCAGTCAGTTAAGCATCTGACTGTGGCTCACGTCATGATCTCATGGTTTGTGGGTTCGAACCCCGCGTCAGGCTCTGTGCTGACAGCTCAGAGCCTGGAGCCTGCTTCGGATTCTGTGTCTCCCTCTCTCTGCCCCTCCCCCCGCCCCCACTCACACACTCTCTCTCAAATAAACATTAAAAAAAAATAATAAAGAAAATCATAAAAGAAAATACATATACTATACAGTAAATGTACCATACGGTATTTATTGAAAAAAATCCACATTAGGGGTGCCTGAGTGGCTCAGTTGGTAGAGTATATGACCTCTGTGTCATGAGTTCAAGCCTCACATTGAGCATAGAGCTTATTTAAAAAAAAAAAAAAAAAAAGAGGGGCGCCTGGGTGGCTCAGTCAGTTAAGCGTCCAACGCTCAGGTCACGATCTCGAGGTCCGTGAGTTCGAGCACGGCTCAGAGCCTGTACCCTGCTTCCGATTCTGTGTCTCCCTCTCTCTCTGCCCCTCCCCCGTTCATGCTCTGTCTCTCTCTGTCTCAAAAATAAATAAACGTTAAAAAAAAAATTAAAAAAAAAAAAAAAAAAGAAAGGAAATCCACCTAAGGGTTGCCTGGATGGCTCAGTTGCTTAAGCGTCCGATTTCAGCTCATGTCATGATCTCACGGTTCATGAATTCCAGCCCCGCGTCAGGCCCTTGCTGACAGCTCAGATCTTGGAGCTGCTTCAGATTCTGTCACCCCTCTCTCTCTGCCCCTCCCCTGCTCATGCTCTGCCTCTGTCTCAAAAATAAATAAACATTTAGAAAAATTATTTTTAAAAATTCACATAGAAGAAGGCCCGCACAATTCAAACCCATATTGTTCAAGAGTCAGCTGTATATATAATCCCTAGGCTGCTCAGTTCATAGGAAGAAAAATCATTCCTGGAATAGTTGACCATTGGAAAGATTAAAAAAAAAGAAAAAAGAAAAATCTTGTAACCTGCAGTAAAAGCTTGCAAGCACTTGGCATGTAGGAGAGGCTCCGGGACAAGTTCCCCGACTGGCTTGTCAAACCAGACTGCTGCTCCTATGCCAATATGGAAGCCACTGACTGAGATTGACTGAGCCACATGGTGTGGGAGGTAGAGACATCCCCAGGGAATGGTTTGGCCATAGACTTTAATGGTCGTTTACTTGTGTATTTGATTTGTTTCTCTGTCTCTCTCTCACACACACACACACACATAAGCAACTTGAATTTTTTTTAATTATAAAACAAATGCACTCAGCAAGAAAGAGAAATAAATTTGAACCCCCAAATTAAAATAACTGCACAGCAAGAAAGAGAAATAAATTTGAACCCCCCAAATTAAAAACATCTGTGTAGCATAAAAGGTTAAAAATGAAGTCACATGACAAAGTAGGGGAAATATTTGTAACATGTAACAAATGACTAATTTATAATTTACTATGAATCCATACAGCTGAGCATGAGAAAAACCAACAACTCTATAGAAAAAGGGACAAAGGAGGGGAGCCTGGGTGGCTCAGTCCGTCAAGCATCTGACTTTGGCCTGGGTCATGATCTCACAGTTCATGAGTTTGAGCCCCACATCAGGCTCTGTGCTGACAGCTCTGAGCCTGAAGCCTGCTTCGGATTCTGGGTCTCCCTCTCTCTGCCCCTCCCCAGCTTGCGCTTCGTGTGTGTGTGTGTGTGTGTGTGTGTGTGTGTGTGTGTGTGCGCGCGCGCGTGCGTGTGTGTGCGTGTGTATATGTGTCTCTCTCAAAAATAAGTATTTAAAGGGGCGCCTGGGTGGCTCAGTCGGTTAAGCCTCTGACTTCGGCTCAGGTCATGATTTCATGGTCCGTGAGTTCGAGCCCCACGTCGGGCTCTGTGCTGACAGCTCAGAGCCTGGAGCCTGCTTCAGATTCTGTGTCTCCCTCTCTCTCTGACCCTCCTCCCCCGTTCATGCTCTGTCTCTCTCTGTCTCAAAAATAAATAAACATTAAAAAAAATTTTTTTAATATTTAAAAAAAATAAAAAGTTTTCCAAAATAAATGAAACTAAAACCAAGCCCTAGATTCTGACTACTAAATTAGCCATTTACCCCCTTCTTGGAGCTCCCCCTTCTCCTGGCCTGCCCAGGAGTCTATGTAATACACAAAGGAGTCCTGCTCAAAACTGGGGAAGATAAGCCTTCCTGTCCTAAGGTCCGCGCTGTGGCCGTTTCTGCAGTGGCTGTTTGCCACCACAAGGTGTCACTCTCCGGTGCTCCTGCTTGTTCCCACCAAGGGGACTGATGGCCAGGATGTTGGACACAGGGTCTGTTAGGTCCTAGGGAGGAGGGAGTCCACTCTCTCGGCGTCAGCTAATCCAGAGTCCTTTGCCAGCTCCCAAGGCCTCGTTTAGGTGTCCAGCCCTTTCAGCCCTCCACCCCCAGCACTGCCTCAGGATTGGCTCCAATGAAAAGCTGTGTAATTCTACCAACCGCTTTCTCTTTCTTGCATAGGTGTTTTTGACCCTTAAAACAGCTTGGGCCTGGGGCGCCTGGGTGGCTCAGTCGGTTAAGCCTCTGACTCTTGCTTTCAGCTGAGGTCACGATGTCGAGGTTCGTGACTTTGAGCCCCTCATCGGGCTCTGTGCTGAGCACAGAGCCCTCTTGGGATTCTCTCTCTCCTTCTCTCTGCCCCTCCCCCGCCCCACGCATGTGCACTTTCTCAAAATAAATAAATGAACTGGAAAAAAAGTGAAATTTCATATAAAAACAAAACAAAACCAGACTGGGCTTGTTCCACTTGCCCCCTGGACCGCAGGGCTGCAAATTCCACCCTAGCCCCGAATGCAACTTTCAGTAGGCTTTACGCATCCTCCTTTGTGTACCCTTTCACACAAAAGGTTGGTTACTGGTCCCCACCTACCCTCACAATAGGGCCTGATTGTCTCTGGCAGGGCCAGCCCTTCAAAACAGCTAAATTCTAGTTACCTCCCTTGGAGGAAGGAGACCTCATAGAGCATCTCCTCCCCAGGAGAAGACTTTCTGGCATTCTTTTTTTTTTTTTTTTTTTTTTTAATGTTTATTTACTAAGAGAGGGCTTGTGTGTGGGGAGGCATGTAAGAGAGCAGGGGTGGGAGGTGTTGGAGGGACAGAGAGAGAGAGAGAGAGAGAGAATCCCAAGCAGGCTCCACACTCAGGCTGGATCCTCAGCCCTGAGGATCGTGACCTGAGCCGAAATCAAGAGTCAGACCCTCAATCAGCTGAGCCACCCAGGCTATTTTGAATTATTTCCTTGTAAGAGACCTAGTATTAGAATTACTGAGTCAAAACCATTTGTAAGTCTTTTTACTCATGCTGTAAACAGAGGCCCTCAAAAACAGGTGTCTGTGTGTCCTACCAGCAGCATGCAGGATATGGAATGCTTACCCTCCTGCACCCTTGTCCAAAGTAAAATGGTTTTTAAGACTCCCGGACCATTAGATACGTGAAAAAGAGTTTATTTAAATTTGTGATTAATCACTGGTATGAATGGTTTTAAATGTATGACTCTGCTTCTGTTGTGTGTTAGTAGCTTTTGCCCATTTATATGAGTTTTAATTTTTTCAATTGGCTCACGTGACCCCATTATTTATTGATGATGCTAATCTATTGTCTGTTATAAGTGTTTCAAATGTTTTCTCAGTGTAGTGCTGAATTGAAAAATTTATTAGTAACATTTTTAACATACACAAGGTTTTTCAGCTTGTTATTTTTTTTGTTTATTTATTTTTGAGACAGAGAGAGACAGAGTATGAACAGGGGAGGGTCAGAGAGAGGGAGACACAGAATCGGAAGCAGGCTCCAGGCTCTGAGCTGTCAGCACAGAGCCCGACGCGGGGCTTGAACTCACAGACCGTGAGATCATGACCTGAGCCGAAGTCGTACGCTTAACTGACTGAGCCACCCAGGCGCCCCTAAATTTTTGTTTTTAATGTTTATTTTTGAGAGAGAGAGAGCAAGCAGGGGAGGGGCAGAGAGAGAGAGGGAGACACAGAATCGGAAGCAGGCTCCAGGCTCTGAGCCATCAGCCCAGAGCCCGACGCGGGGCTCGAACTCACAGACCGCGAGATCGTGACCTGAGCTGAAGTCGGCCGCTTAACCGACTGAGCCACCCAGGCGCCCCGTCAGCTTGTTATTTTTTAAGATTAAAACCATTTATTTAGTTACTTAGCTATTTAATCTCTACACCCAATATGGGGCTCAAACTTATGACCTCGAGATCAAGAGTCATGTACTTTTCTGACTGAGCCAGGCAGGCACCCCTGAAATAATTATTTTAATGTAGGTAAAATATAAGACAATGAAATGCACAGATCTTAGGTGTACATACCAAAGAGTTTTAACAACTATATATATACATATATATATAGTATATACATATATATATACTATGTATATATATATATATATACACATATATATATAGTATATATGTATACATATATACATATATATATATGTGTATATATATATGTATATATGTATACATATATACTATGTATATATATATATACACACACTGTGATGTACCTGTTTTAAATTTTTATGTATTCATACTTCTTGGTTTTCTCCTCCAGTGGTCACTATTAGGAAAAAGCAAAAGACTAAACTGGACCAAACGAACATTATTGGGTGTCTTATCTAGAGGACCCATCCCTGGTATCTTTCTCATCTTTGACCTATTTTACACCTCTGTAAGTTGTAGAAAACCAGTATTAATGCAAGTTATTCTTGTCCAGAGAAATGCAAATTAGTCATGTCTGGTGGAATGGAACTGATTACTGCCCTGTGGATACATACATTTGCATCGATTTATAAATTCCTTTTAACATTTCTTATCTGCCTACATTTGTGTGTGTGTGTGTGTGTGTGTGTGTAGTTCTTTGAATACTCTTGTGAACATCTTACTAGTTTCTTGATTAGTTAATGCAGTCAATAAAATCTTTGACATGTATTCACTTTATATCTGCATGAGAATTGCAATCATGTTCTCTTCAAAACATTACCTTTAGGGGCACCTGGGTGGCTCAGTCGGTTGAGCATCCGACTTCGGCTCAGGTCATGATCTCACGGTTCGTGAGTTCGAGCCCCACATCAGGCTCTGTACTGACACCTCAGAGCCTGAAGCCTGTTTCGGATTATGTGTCTCCCTCTTTCTGCCCCTTGCCCCCTCACACTCTGTCTGTCTGTCTCTCTCTCTTAAAAGTAAATAAAAACATTAAAAAAATTTTTTTAATAAATAAATACAACACTACCTTTAAACATTGCCAATATTGGGGTGCCTGGGTGGCTCAGTAGGTTAAGCATCTGACTTCAGCTCAGGTCACGATCTCACAGTTTGTGGGTATGAGCCCCGCATCAGGCTCTGTGCTGACAGCTCAGAGCCTGGAGCCTGCTTTGGATTTTGTGTCTCCTTCTCTCTCTGCCCCTCCCCCCACCTCAAAAAATAAATAAACATTAAAAAAATATTGCCAATATTTAAGCTGAGGGTTAATAATAGGTTATGGCCTGGATTCATTCTGGAAACAGTTTCTTTTCAAAATCAAATTGAGTGTATTTAAAAGAGTTAGGACAGGGGCGCCTGGGTGGCTCAGTCAGTTGACCACCCAATTCTTGATTTCACTCAGGTCATGATCTCACAGTTTGTGGGTTCAAGCCCCACAAGCACAGAGCCTGCTTGGAATTCTCTCTCTCCCTCTCTCTCTCTGCCCCTCCCCTACTTGTGCTCTCTCTCTCCCTCGTTTTCAAAATAAATAAACTTTAAAACAATTAAATAAATGAAAGGGTTAGGACAAGACCAACAGTTTAGTTATAAATCATCAAGAAAAGCTAGAATTATTTCTTGTGCCTAGAAAACATAAAGAAATACATTCTTACACATTTCCAAATTTCCAGTAAAGAAGGTGAAGTCCATATACTGTTGTCTTTCTGGGCATTTGTTTTTGCTTTTTTCATTTGCTACTTCAGCTTCTTCTCAAAGCATCAAAACTTGGGGAGCCAGTGAGCTGCTAGGGGCTTCCTGGAGGGCAAGCCCTGTTTTCATTCATTTCTAGTAAGAAGTTCCCAGTTGGTTCAAAGCATTTGTGAAATCAAGCAGTTTCCCTGGTGATGTGAAAGTTTTTAGGCGTAGGTAAGGGATCTGGGCTAGCCTCAAGGAGGAACAGGAGAGAGAAGAATCTCCCCCAGGCTGGCCAGCCCAGCGCACCGAGGCCCCACATTTCTCTCCCTCCTTCACCTGACCCATCTCCTTCCCACTCCCTAGGCCGGTCAGATGGCAGGACCCCAGACAGCTCCAGGAAGAAAAATGGCGGATGGCACTGTGGGGAGTGTACCGCCTGGACAGGCCCCTCCGGCTGGGCCGGGTCAGGACCACTTCCATCCGCCCGAAAGTTGCAGACGCAGACAGCAGGGAATTCCCCTTTGCGGGGAATGACACAGTGGGTGGACCGAGAAGCTGGAGAACAGGAACTCTAGGACACTAGCAACAACATGGTTGAGGGGCGCCTGAGTGGCTCAGTTGGTTAAGCGTCCAACTTCAGCTCAGGTCATGATCTCAGGGTTCATGGGTTCGAGCCCATATCGGGCTCTGTGCTGACAGCTCAGAGCCTGGAGCCTGCTTCGGATTCTGTGTCTCCCTCTCTCTCTCTGCCCCTCCCCTGCTCTCGCTCTATCTCTCAAGGGTAAATAAACATAAAAAAAAAAACTTAAAAAAAAGAATATGGTTGAAGAACCAACTGTAGGGTCCAGACTGAGTGGACAGTAAGAGGAATAATAAGCAAGGACGCAAAAGAGGCATCGGTGAAGATAAAGAGCTGTCCCCGTTGTTATAAGAGAAAGGAAGAGAGGGAATAAGGAGAACAGAGTTGAGGTCCTGAAGCAGAAGCAGGTTCCTGATATGGCCACGCCTCAGAAGTTGAGTAAATGGAGGTGTAAGTCCCCGGAGTAGAGGAGGAGAAGGGACCACGAGCGCAGGTGGTGGAAATGTAAACAACCGAGGATGAGGGCAAGATACTGGTCCCAAAGCCAGAACGTGACCGCAGAGTGGCCTGGAGTAGAGGTTCTCAGCTAAGGCAGGACACCAACGGGTGGTCGTGGTCATTTGTGAGGAACGTTGGAGCAGAACAGCCAGGACCAGGAACTGTGCCTCGGCTCAAATGCACCTGCGATCGGGCGGCAGAAGCAACCTCACATCCAGGTAGAAGTGCTGTACGTGGAGCCTGGGGGGAAACAGTGTCCAGAATTCCTTATACTCACATAAATGGGTTAAGAAGGCTTAGGGCAGAGAGCCACCACCACAGGGTGAAAGCTCCCAAGGTTAGCCACTTAGTTGAAAAAAGCTTAGGGCGGAAAGCCACCACCATGTGGCAAAAGCGCCCGAGGTTAGCTAGCGAGATATTGTTAACAGGATCACAAGTAACTTGTTATGTCACCTGCAGGAAACTGCTTTCCATCTGGTGCCAATATACTTTGATCACAAACACCACTTGCCCCCCAGACCCTTTACTTCTTATACAAGTTAACAATTACTGTCCCATTGTTTTCTCCACATTCACCACGTGTGTAAGATCTTGAGAGCTCAATAAATACGGAGATGAAACCCCTGTTCGGGGCTCTTGTCTCCTCCCGGACATTAGCCTCTCTCGTATTCAATGCTGCGTCTGCTCTCTTGCTGCACAAGAGAGAAGAACTCCAGACTCCTAGTCCGCGACAGAGCCAAGATTGGTAGGTGATGATGGGGTCACCCTGTCCTGCTGATATGCAAACTGTTGTTGCAGCGGCCAGGCGGGGTGGGAGGGGGGAGGACTCAAGAAACAATTCCCCTCTTTTAAGCGTGCCTGGTTGAGGCAGGACTGTCTGGCCTATTTGTGGACTTGAAGCTAATCACCGGGGTTCCATTTTCCTTACCAGGGACTGGTTTAAAGGGCGAACAAGTGACCCGATTCTGACCTATGAGATGAGAAAGGCTGATGTGCCGCAGGGGCTCCTAGGAATAGTTTGCATATTCTGAAGAGATGGTCTCATTCCCTCTGGGAACGTTTCTGTAGCCAGTGTGATATCGGAAACGCTGCAGCCATGTTGTGGCCAGAGGGATGCCAGCCCGGGATGGCATGGCGGGAAGAAAGAATCTAGGGCTTTGACGTTGGTAACCCCCCAATCGTGCCAAACCTGGAGCTTCCCTAAGTCCAGCTGAGGATCATGTCAGCCTTGCGTGGATCGATGAATATGTAGGGTTTTTAAAAGTATTATTCAGTGTTTTAAAACCACACTAAATAGAACAGTTCACCCATTTCTTCCCCACCCCCAACCCCTCACCTCTTGCAACCACCAAGAGGTATCTGTGAGCTTGGTTTTTATTTATTTAGTTATTTTTAGATTCCACATTAACAGACATCACGGTATTTTCTTTCTGCATCTGACCTATTTCACTTAGCATGATGCTCTCGAGGCCCATCCATGTTGTTGCAAATGGCAAGATTTTGTTCTTTTTAAAATGCTGAATAACATCCCAGCCTCTGAGTGTGTGTGTGTGTGTGTGTGTGTGTGTGTGTGTGTGCAATTTCTTTATCCATTCATCCATCAGTGGACACTTAGATTGTTTCCATATCTTGGCTACTATAAATAATGCTGCAGGGAACATGAAGAGTGCCATATATCTTTTCAAATTTGTGTTTTTGTTTTATTTGGATATATGCCCAGAAGTGGAATTTGGAATTGCTGGGTCATATGGTAGTTCTTTTTTTTTTTTTTTTTAAGTTGATTTATGTATTTTGAGAGAGAGAGCGTGAGCCAGCGGTGGAGGGGCAGAGAGAGGGGGAGAGAGAGAATCCCAAGTAGGGTCCATGTTGTCAGTGTATAGCCCCACTCAGGACTCGAACCCATGAACCGTGAGATCATGACCTGAGCCGAAACCAAGAGTCAGACGCTTAATCAACAGAACTACCCAGGCCCCCCTATAGTAGTTCTATTTTTAATTTTTTGAGGAAACTCCCGACTGTTTTCCATAGTGGCTACACCAATTTATATTCCCACCCACAGTGCACAAAGGTTCCCTTTTCTCCACATCCTCACAACACTTGTTATCTCTTGTCTTTTTGGTAATAGCCATCTGAATAAGATGATCTCTTATTCTCGTTTTCATTTGCATTTTCCTGATGATTAATGATATTGAGCATCTTTTCACATACCTGTTAGCCATCTGTATGTTTTCTTTTGGGGCGCCTGCATAGTTCAGTCAGTTAAGCATCTGACTTCGGCTCAGGTCATGATCTCGTGGTTTGTGAGTTCAAGCCCCACATGGGGCTATGTGCTGACAGCTCAGAGTCTAGAGCCTGCTTTGGATTCTGTGTCTCCCTCTCTCTCTGCCTCTCTCCCACTCGCTCCCTCTCTCTCTCTCAAAAACAAACATTAAAAATTAAAAAAAAAAAAAACTTTAGAAAAAAGTCTACTCAGGGGCACCTGGGTTGCTCATGCAGTTGGGCGTTTGACTCTTGGTTTCAGCTCAGGTCATGATCTCACAGTTTGTGAGTTCGAACCCTGGATTGGGCTCCATGCTGATGATGTGGGGCCTGCTTGGAATTCTCTCTCTTCCTCTCTCTGTCCCTCCCCTGCTCATGCTCTCTCTCTCTCTCTCCCTCTCTCAAAAAAAATTTTTTAAGACAAATGTCTATTCAGATCTTACGCTCATTTGTAAATCAGATTGTTTTTTGCTATTGAGTCTGAGTTATTTATGTACTTTAGATATTAGCACCTTATCAGATATATAATTTGCACTTACTTTCTCCCATTCAGTAGGTTGTCTTTTCATTTTGTTGATGGTTTCCTTTGCCATGCAGGAGCTCTTTACTTCGATGGAGTCCCACTTCCGTATTTTTCTTTTGTTGCTTTTGCCTTTGGTGTCAGATCCAAAAATTCATCACCAAGACCTGTGTCAGGGAGTTTACTGCTCATGTGTTCTTCGAGAATTTTCATGGTTTTAGATCTTACAGTCAAATCTTTAACCCATTTCGAGTTAGTTTGTGTGTATGGCATGAGATAGTGGTCCAGTTTCATTCTTTTGCATATGGCCGTCCAATTTCCCCAACATCACTTACTGATGAAACTGTCCTTTCTCCATTGTGTTTTCCTTTCTCCTTTGTCATCAATGAATTGCCTGTGTAAGTGATGGTCTATTTCTGGGCTCTCTATTCTGTCTCGTTCATCTATGTATCTGTTTTTATGCCAGTACTATACCGTTTTCATTACTGTTGCTTCAAAATAAAGTTTGAATTCAGGGAGTGTGATGCCACCATTCAGGGGGCTTTAGTGGTTCCATTCAAATTTTAGGATTGTTTGTTCTATTTCTGTGAAAAACACCATTGGAATTTTGCCAGGGATGGCATTGAGTCTATAGATTGCTCTGGCTAGTATGGACATTTCAACAATATTACTTCTTTCAGTACGTGGGCTTGGAGTATCTTTCCATTTGTTTGTACCTTCTCCAGTTTCTTTCATCAGTATCTTATAATTTTTGGACTACAGGTTGTTCACCTCCTTGGTCAAATTTATTCCTAGGTATTTTATTCTTTTTGATGCAATTGTAAATAGAATTATTTTCTTAATTTCTCTGTTCATTATTGGTGTAAAGAAACACAATAGATATTTGTTGATTTTATATTCTGCAACTTTACTCAATTTATTAGTTCTCACAGTTTTTGATGGCGTCTTTAGGGTTTTCTTTTTTTTTCTTTTTCTTTTTTTTACATTTATTCATTTTTGAGAGACAGAGAGAGACAGAGCATAAGTGGGGGAGGAGCAGAGAGAGAAGGAGACACAAAATCCAAAGCAGGCTCCAGGCTCTGAGCTGTCAGCACAAAGCCCAATGCGGGGCTTGAACTCACAAACTGTGAGATCATGACCTGAGCTGAAGTCGGACGCTCAACCAACTAAGCCACCCAGATGCCCCTTTAGAATTTTCTATATATAATATCTTGTCATCTTCACATAGTGACAGTTTTACTTCTTCCTTTCCAATTTGGATACTTTTTTTTTCTTTTTCTTGCCCAATTGCTGTGGCTAGCACTTCCAATACTATGTTGAATAGAAATGGTGAGAGTTGGGGCACCTGGATGGCTCAGTTGGTTAAGTGTCTGACTCTTGATTTCGGCTCAGATCAGGATCTCACAGTTCATGAGATTGAACCCCGTGTTGATTCTCTCTCTTGCTCTCCGCCCCTCCCCAGCTCACTCACTCTCTCTCTCTCTCTCTCAAAGTAAATGCATAAACTTAAAAAAAAAAAAAAAGAAGTGTGAGAGTGGACATTCCTGTCTTATTCCTGATCTCAGAGGAAGAGCTCTCAGTTTTCACCATGGAGTATGATGTTGGCTGTGGGTTTGACATACGTAACCTTTATTACATTGAGGTACGTTTCCTCTATATCAGCTTTGTTGAGTTTTTATCAGAAATGGATGTTGAATTTTGTCAAATGCTTTTTCTACATTTGTTGAGGTGATCATATGATTTTTATCCTTCGTTTTGTATCCTGTGAACTGATTTGTGGATGTTGAAACATCTTTGGATCCCTGGAATAAACCCCACTGGATGATGGCGTATGATCCTCTTAATGTATTGTTAAATTCAATTTGCTAATATTTTGCTGAGGATTTTTGCATCTATGTTCATCATGGATATTGGCCTGTAAAAATTCCCTTTTTTTTTTTTTTTTTTTTTGTAGCGTCCTTGTCTGGTTTTGCTATCAGGGTAATGCTGGTGTTGTAAAATATGTTTGGAAGAGTTCCCCCCCTTCTCTTTTTCAGAAGAATTTGTGAAGGGCTGGTATTAATTATTTTTTGAACGTTTGGTGGAATTCATTGTGAAGCTGTCTCGTACTGGACTTTTGTTAGAAGGTTTTTGATTACTAATTCAATCTCCTTGCTAGTAGTTGACCTGTTCAGATTTTCTGTTTCATTGTGCATATTTATAATAATGTCTGTAATGGTAGGAAATTATATGCGAACCTGGCTATTATACTTTTCAATTAAAACCTTATGAACTGGTCACGAAACATATGCAAAGATATATAATGCCACTAATAGTACAAATATACATATTAAAACAATGTATCATTATATGACAAACACATTGGCCAAATTAAAAATTGATAATACCAAGTTTGATGAAGATGCACAAAAGCAGGCACTTTCACAAACTTGGTAGACAGTGAAATTGAAGGAGCCTTTTGGAATGTGATTTAGCAGAATTTACCAATACTTTATTTTATTATTATTGTTGTTTCACATGTTTATTTATTTTTCAAGGAGAGAGAGACAGAGAATGAGCAGGAGAAGAGCAGAGAGAGAGGGAGACACAGAATCTGAAGCAGGCTCCAGGCTCCGAGCTGTCAGCACAGAGCCCGATGTGGGGCTCAAACTCACAAACTGTGAGATCATGACCTGGGCCGAAGTTGGACGCTCAACCGACTGAGCCCTCCGGGCGCCCCCCATGATCTCGTGGTTTGTGGGTTCAAGCCCTGCGTCGGGCTTTGTGCTGACAGCTTGGAACCTGGAGCCTGCCTCAGATTCTGTGTCTCCCTCTTTCTCTGGCCCTCCCCTCTCGCACATGCTCTCTCTCTCTCTCTCTCTCAAAAATAAATAAACATGAAAAAAATGGCATCAACCTAAATATTGATAAATAACGGAGTGGCCGAATAGAAGTACAGTTGATTCTCATTATTCACAGTATTCACAGTAGTCACGTTCTGTAAAGTACTGTGAACGCTGAATTAGCAAATACAGAACCAGTGCTCTTAAAGGAAATACGGGTTAGGTTCCTGGGAGCCTCCGCTCACATTTTCTTTCTTTTTCTTATTTTCAGATTTTTTAAAAAGATTTTTTTTTTTTAAGTAATCTCCACACCCAACCTGGGGCTCGAACTCACAACCCCAAGATCAGGAGTTGCACGCTCCACCGACTGAACCAGCCAGGCGCCCCATGTGTGTTTCTGTTTAAAGACACTTGACTCATTACACATTGCATAAAAATAATTAATAGCAAGGTCTTTCAATGATTGAAAGCCAAGGGCTTTGGAGGCTAGTTGCCTTAAGTAGGTTCATTTGCCAACATCCTTGTAAAACAAGCCAGTCTAACCAGCGTTGCAAACCTTCTCGTCCACGTAACCCTTTTCCTGTATGACCTTTAGCAGGTAGTCTTTTAAAACCCTTCTTCAGCAGACCTGTCTTGCCTGCAAAATTAACTAGGTGGACGGTGTCACTGATTTATTAACACAGAACGCACAGCCAGTGGGCACTGACTGGGGCCTGAATGAAGCGTATCTGACACATGTATTTTCTCCATAAGGCACATCACAGCCTTCTTCTTTTTTTCAGTTTTACTGAGAAATAATTGTCACACGTCACCGCGTGAGTTTAAGGGGCACACAGGATGCATTGATTGACATGTGTTGTCAAATGATTATTGCAATAGGTTCAGCCCCCGTACAGCCTTCTTGATCCTGGGAACGCTGGACACCACTCCAGCCCTACTGGTTTTCATGGAAGAAGTGAAATCAACAGCAGAGGCACAAAAAGACAGGGGCGCCTGGGTGACTTGGTCAGTGAAGCGTCTGACTCCTGATTTCAGCTTCGGTCATGAGCCTGCTTAAGACTCTCCCTCTCCCTCTCGCCCTGTGCCTCCCCCGCTTGCATGCGTGCTCTCTCTGTCTCTAAAAAAAAGAACAAAAGGGCACAGAAATACAAAAATCATGGCATTAAAAAGACTGCCAAAATTTGGGGGCACTTGTTTGCGGTATGAAAGCTGAAACAAGGAAGTAGGGCCTCACCTCATTCAGCCTCAGCGGGAGACATGTACATCAAGCGACTGAAATTGTCCAGTGCTCTGCCCATGTCTCCGTGTGACCCCGGAAGCGCTGGGACCATTAACTTGGAGACTACAAATAAATTTTAGAGAGTAGCAGCAAATTTGCAAATAGAGAATCATCAAATAGTGAGTACGGACTGTACCTGTGAAAAGAACTAAGGTAGGTCAGTTTGTGCTTGCAGAAGGACGCCCACGATAGGTTTTTAAGTGAAAAAAGAGAGCCACGGAACACTACGTACAGAGGTTGAAAAAGCACATCCTTCAGAGGGCCAGAGAGGCGACGTAAACCGATGAGGCTGAGGCGGGCCGGTGGGAGACCTCTGGGAAGAGTGGGTGCCGGAGAAGAGAAGGGCTCGTCCCGCCTGCAGGGGGCAGTCCGCTGCTGGGTGCTACTCCGCGGTTTCCAGGCAGAAGTGAGAGCCCCTGTTGCCTTATCTTCCAAGTTTCCAAGACTTTCACGAAATATCCCAATTTAAAATGTTGCCAATTAACTTAGAGATTTTCAAAAATGCTCTGTGGGTCAAGCCAAACCTGCTATAAGCCTACAGGCTGCCAGATTGTGGCCCCCAGCGTGCAGTGGCGTTTAGGAGAAAAGTACACATGTGAATAGAAATGTAGGGGAAAGGTCTGGAAGGATACACATCCACCAGACCTTTAACAGTGGTTTCCTCGGGGCAGAGGAAAAGAATGGGATTGTTGAAGGCAGAGGTAGGTCTTCATCTTTTCTGTATTATTTGAGACCTTGACTGTGAAAATATAAGTATGTATTATTACTTACCTACTTTAAAAGGAAGAAAAGAACCCTGTGAATTGAAGGACCAAAGAAATTGTCCTCTGGCCCCCTACATTGGGCAATATCAGTGTTCTCTGCCTTGGATTGCCAGCCCTCAGGAAGCAAAGATTATATATATATACACACAGTATACATACACACACACACACACACACACACACACACGTGTGCGTGTATTCTTTTTTCTAGATTTTATTTTTAATTTTTTTTAATGTTTATTTGCTTTTGAAAGAAAGAAAAAGACAGAGGCCTGAGCAGGGGTGGGGCAGAGAGAAAGAGACCCAAAATCTGAAGCAGGCTCCAGGCTTTGAGCTGTCAGCACAGAGCCCCACGCGGGGCTCAAACTCGTGGACCGCGAGATTGTGACCTGAGCTGAAGTCAGACGCTCAATCGACTGAGCCACCCAGGGGCCCCTTTAAGATTTTATTCTTAAGTGATCTCTACTCCCAACGTGGGGCTCAAACCTATCACCCCAAGGTGAAAAGTTGCATGCCGGGTGCCCCAGCAGAGATTACATTTTTAATTAGCATTGTTTTCGTTGTTTAGGGAATGTTTGTCTTCAAGGGATGGAAACCCATGGAGAATAGCTCCAGACCAAAAGGGAGATTGGGTGGGAAGGTACAGGGCGACATGGTAGTGTCCAGGAGAAGCAATGAGACCAAGCCCGCAGGGTACTCTGACCCAATTCGAGAAGCCACGTGGCCCCGGGGCCCAGAGGCGGCCCCGTGACCTCCCGCGTCCGCTGCTGTCTGACACGGGATTCGTTCTTCTGCTTGGCGAGTCTGCCTCCAGCGCACGGCCCCAGTGGCACCTCAGGCCAGGGTTACCGGGCCCTCCCGGGGCTTGCAGCCTCAAGTAGGGAGTCTCCAGAGTGCCAGGGCCGCACTCCTGGGAGAGAGAATCTGTGACCGCTGGGTTTTTGGCCTGGATCAAAAGTGCACTCACGCTGCGACCGTTTGTGCAGGAAATAGTAGAGTCCCGTGGTGCGTACTGGCCCCAGGGACCCGCACCAGCAGGGAGGGCGTTTCTCCCAGATGACGGTGTGGCCCGGGGAGGGACCTCAGAAGGTGTCCACAGGTGCAGCTCCAAATTCCCGGTTTATAGGTATTTGTCAACGCTGGATCGGATAGGACACGTGAGTTCGTCAGGAAGGTAGCAGAGCAAAGCGGCCGAGATCTGGGATTTCGTTAGGGTGACCAGCCATCCTGCTTTGTCCAGGCCCAAGGAAGTGTCCAGGATGCGGGCTTTCCTTCTGAAAACCAGGGCAGGGGCGCCTGGGTGGCTCAGTCGGTTGGGCGTCTGACTTCGGCTCAGGTCGTGTTCTCACGGTTCATGGTTCGAGCCCCGCGTCGGGCTCGGTGCTGACGGCTCGGAGCCTGGAGCCTGCTTCAGGTTCTGGGTCTCTGTCTCTCTGACCCTCCCGTGCTCACGCTGTGTGTCACTCTCTTTCTCAAAAATAAACATAAAAAAGAAAACCAGGACAGTTTTTAAGCATTTCCCGGAGTGAGGGACATTCACTGCCAAACCAGGAGAATCCCAGCAGATCAATCCCCCTGGATTTTGGAGTTAGATCCAGTTTTGAATCCCGGCTCAGCTGCCATAGCCGCGTGTGACCCTGGGCAAGTCATTTCACCTCTTCTACCTTGGTGTCCTCCTTGTGGAATGAGGACACTAAGAGTTGCCACCTCACAGAAGAAGAGAAACACCCAGCCAGTGCTCAAAAACACGTTTCGGCGATTGAAGAATACACACCGCTAAAAAATGGAAGTAAAACGAACAGGTCTCACTCCCACCTCTGTCCCTCAGGCCACACGACCCCAGTTGCCCTCTTCAGAAGTAACCAGTCTTAGCGGTCTCTTCTTTACTTTCACAGAGAAAGTCTATGAATGATAGAAACATGTTTACAGATATATATTTTTTAATGTTCATTTATTTATTTATTCATTCATTCATTCATTCATTCATTTTGAGGGGGGAGGAGCAGAGAGAGGGAGAGAGAGACTCCCAAACAGGGTCCACACTTTCAGCGCAGAGCCCGACGCGGGGCTCGATCCCACGAATCCTGAGATCATGACCTGAGCCGAAACCAGGAGTCGGGCGCTCAACTGACTGAACCACCCAGGCTCCCTGGTGTATGGATCTTTTTCACTCCAATGTTGGTCGACGGCACGTACTGCTTTGGTGTTGGCTTTTTTTTTTTTTTTTTTTTTTCTTTTCATGCTGTACTATATCTTGGAAGGCAGTCCACACCAGAACGTTTAGATTTTCCTCACTGTTGAATGGCCGCATAGTGTTTCGTGGCCTGGGGATGTCCTAATTCATTTAGCCCGTCTCGTACTGACTGACGTTTGAGATGCTTCCAGTTATAAGCAACAATATGATACTATCTTTATATACGGTGCACGCACAGAAGTGTGTCTGTAGGATTAATTCCTAGAAGTGAAAATGCTGGGTCGAAGGAGCTGCTGTTACCCTTAGTGTCAGTCTCTAAGAAGTCACATACTGAATCTACTCTTCCCATTTATGTTTATTTATTTTTTGAGAGAGAGAGAGAGAGACAAAGCACAAGTAGGGGAGGGGCAGAGAGGGAGACACAGGACCCGAAGCAGGCTCCAGGTTCCGAGCTGTCAGCACAGAGCCCGACGCGGGGCTCGAACTCACGCGCCGTGAGATCATGACCTGAGCCCGAGTCGGACGCTTAACCGACTGAGCCCCCCAGGCGCCCCTCCACCCTCCCTTCTGCAGGCAGATACTAGCTATTCACCTGATCATAGAGATCTATGTCCAGTGTGTTCTGTGAGTAAGAAATCAGTTAAGCCCTGGTACTGACAACTTGGAAAATTCTAGAACACCTCTGCTACTTCTCCTCTCCTTTCAACACCGCCCCTTCTTTCCCCATCCACATCGGCATGTGACTTCATTCCCGCGACGTGCGTCGGTGGAGATGATGTCTGAGCCTGGGTTCCTTAGAGAACAGAATCTGAGGCGAGGTTTTTATACCAGACTGTGTGGGAGCATCTGTTCCCAGGGCCGCAGGAGTGATGAGGAAAAGGGAGCACAGCAAGGGAAGGAGGGGAGCAAATGTGAGAGCATGCATCACTGTACTGGCCACAGCTTTTGCAAACACGATTGCTTCCTGTGTCTCACAGGATGTCTTTGAGAAGCCGAAAAAAAAAAGCTGTATCATCTCTGAGCCTGGGGCGGGGTGGGGGGTGGGAGGCCGGTGGGGGGGAGGGGCATGGAAGGGAGGATCAAGCCATCTCCAGGCTGCTAAAGTCCCTCATTAGTCAACGTTTGCCCCTGCAGGGTATTAACCTCTTCTCTCTTAGGAGTTGAGCAACCTTTCTCTTCCAGCAGTTACAGCAAATGCTAGAACCCAAGGCAGCCTCCGTCGAGGCTAGAACCCGCGAGGCAGAACCAAATGCTAGAACCCGCGAGGCAGAGGGCGGAAGCACGGATGCTGGTGCGAGGCCGGGCACGGTGGGTTCGGTGGGTTCGTGCCCTCCTGTGACTCGGAGCCTGCGGCAGCCACAGACCAGGTCGCAGCTCGCATCCCGGCCGGAAAGCAAGGCCAGTACGGGATTTCAGTGGGCACATAAAGTGAGTTTGGGGCCCACGGGGGCGTTGCCATATTTCGCTGCCCCTGATTACCTTATGGTGGCATCATTGAAGTCCGGATGCACCTTACAACTGACCGCATGTCAGAGTTTAATAGGCAGTTTTGTTCCCTCTCTTAGCGGCACGTAGTGGCATTTTAGGTGAAAGACGGTAATTCATTTGGGCTGCTGCGTATCAGCGTGTCTCTTGATATCCTGGGCCCAGAAATGTTCTCACAAAAGAGGCACTCCCATCTCCTGTGGGAACGACCCATAAAAGGAAGAGCGATGAACAAATTCATAAATCAGGGACCTCGGATCTCCGTTGTTGGTAATAAACATTCACTCTAAGTAACATGACCATTTGTGGCTTACAGGTATCAGTGCTTGATAACGTTTGTCAAGGTCAAGTCCGGCTGTGAAAGGAAAGTTCTTCCCTGCGTTCATGGTGAGTAAAGGCTTTAATGAAGGCAGAGCTCCATGCTGAAGATTGACGCCTCATTCACCTTAACAAAAGTACGCTAACAGCAGGAGTTCATCCTTCTTTTAAAAATTGTGTATGAGTGTATTTACCCAGTATGCTTCAGGTTTGTACTCATATTAGTATCCTAAATTGTGATGCTCTAAAATGCGTGTTTAGAGTCTAAATCCTTTATATTCCTTTTTTTTTTTTTTACATTCATTTTTTATGTTTTGAAAGACAGAGAGCGCGAGTGGGAGGAGGGCAGGGGGACAGAGGATCCTAAGCGGCTTCCACACCGACAGCAGCGAGCCTGATGCAGGGCTTGAACTCACGAACCGTGAGATCAGGACCTGAGCCAAAGCTGGACACTTAACCGACTGTGCCACCCAGGTGCCCCCAAATCCTTTATATTCCAAGCGTGGTGTTTGAACTAGCAGTATGAGACAACAACCTGGGAACTTGCTAGAAATGCAGAATCTCAGACCCCGTCCTAGCCCCGCCTGCTGAATCAGAATACATATTTAATATACAGGCTCCCACATCAGCTGATGAGTGGATAAGCAAATAAGGTCTGTCCACACAATGGAATATTACTGAGCCATAAAAAGGCATGAAATGCTGATATGTGGTATGGCATAGATAAGCCCTGAAAACATTATGTTAAATGAAAGAAGTCAGACACAGAAGAGCACATATCGTATGATTCCATTCATTGGAAATGTCCTGGATAAAGCAGATCTATAGAGACAAAAAGAAGATTATTGTCTGCCTAGGGTATGGGCGAAAGGGGGCATCGGAGTCACTGATGATGGGTGAGGGATTTCTTTTGGGGAATGATGGAAATGTTCTGGAATTAGATAGTGGTGACGTTTGCCCAACATTGTGAATATACTAACCACCACTGAATTTTTGAATTTTATGCTATATGAATTTTATTTCAAAAACATTTTTAAATGAAGCCAACCTAACATACTGCCTGCAACCTTTAACAAATCTTAGATTTCTTTTGTTCCCACAGGACAGGAAGAGAAAATGCTGCTTAAGTCACTTGAGTAGAGGGGCACCTGGGTGGCTCAGTCAGTTAAGTGTCCAACTTTAGCTCAGGTCATGATCTCGAGGTTTGTGAGTTCAAGCCCCGCGTCGGGCTCTGTGCTGACAGCTCAGAGCCTGGAGCCTGCTTCAGGTTCTGTGTCTCCCTCTCTCTCTGCCCCTCCCCTGCTCATGCTCTGTCTCTCTCTGTCTCAAAAATAAATAAACATTAAAAAAAATTTTTTTTAATCATTCCAGTAGAAAGAAATGTTCCCCAAGTAATACAACATGAAAATCTTATGGCTTTATTTTGGATCATCTATGGAAGTAATGTAAAGTAAAAGGTTCCCAGTAAATAAAGTGCTATGTTAACATCATTAAAAGTGGGGGGAGGAAAAAAGCCAAAAATTTAAAAGGCATTTAAAAATAGAAACAAACAAACAAAACAAAACAAAACAGAACACAAGCCTTTCCCCCCCCCCCCCACCCAGGTGATTCACGTAGCTATTATGATTTGGGAAGTGCTGCTGTACATATCATGCCCTTGACTGCGAGACCCCCATGTCCTTCCTCACCCTCGCTCGGAAAACTCTTCCCTTTCCTTAGAGGCATCCCCAGATGTGACACTACTCCAGTTGTTAGCTTGGCCAGCCCACACCCTTCTCCGGCTGCCTGTGCGGTAGAGGCTGTTGGCCAGGTAGTGCCACCCCCCGGGTTCGGAGGGGGCCCCTCTCCAGTCCTGGGTTGCGAGGCATCCCTGCTCCCCGGAGAGCACGGCCGGTGCCCGGGGCCCCAGCCGGCCTCTGCTGAGCGCGGCTCTCCGAGCTTCTCGGTCTGCCTTCATAAGTGGCCGAAAAACACACCAGTCACCAAACTGTTCCCCACATTGTCCTCATCGCTTCTTCTCACCAGGTACCTCTGCCCCCAAATCTCCACTCTCCTTCTTGAAACAAAAAGTAAAGGACCTCGGATACCGACACACAGAAGAACATCAAATGGAATGAGGAAAGGAGGGAAGGATTCCCCCTTCTCCCCAGAGATATCTCAACTGTAGCTTCTGCTTGGGCAAAATTTTCTAGCACGCATGCACAGACACACACACACACACACACACACACACACACACACAGAGGAAAGATATGTAGCGAAATATTAAGTGATTTTTTTAGCGGGTGGTAGGATTTATCTATTTCTCTGTATTTCTAACTTTTTAATTTTTTTTAAATGTTTTCATTTATTTTTGAAGGAGAGAGAGACAGAGCATGAGCAGGGGAGGGGGAGAGAGAGAGGGAGACATAGAATTCAAAGCAGGCTCCAGGCTCTAAGCTGTCAGCAGAGCCCGATGTGGGGCTCGAACTCAGGAACTGTGAGATCATGACCCGAGCCGAAGTCGGACGCTTAACCAATTGAGCCACCCAGGCGCCCCTGTATTTCTAATTTTTTAAAAAATGAATGCATCTTACTTACGTAATCATAAAAATAAAAGATTTTTTGTTAGAGGAAGTAAGAAACTCCCCATGGTGATGGAATATGTGATTTCAACATGCATTTTCAAATAGAGAATTTCTGTCTTGCAAAAATTAACCTGTAGGGTCACAAAGTCTTCCTCATACGATTCACAGTACACAAAAAAGTCTTTTATGACTGATGTCGGGTTACCAGAGACAGGAAACAAAGTTGGTTCCCAGATCCTGGAAGGAGGTTGTGCGGAAGCCCTCTGGAAATTTCAGGCCCTCCTCCAAAGGAGAACACATCTTTACAGAAGATATACTGTCTCTTCTGTAAAGAGGGAGTTTAGGAGAATTACCTCATTATCATACCAGTTGGTCATAATGCCCGCCTGATCCTTTTTATCACATTAGGTATAGATACTTTGTTTTGAATCTCTACCAAGAAGGAGTTGAATTGGTTAATTCTCCTGGAAGTGGTTCAGTTTAAAAGGGTTTCAAGTAATTTTGCTCGTTTGTTATTATCGGCAAGGATAAAAGCTGCACATTTTGTTTCTAATTGTATTCTCTTTTAGGTGAATTATCTGAACACTTTACAGAACGTACATTTAACTGGATAATTCTAAAACACGGCATTCAAAACTGAATAGGGTCATTGAGAGAGATTTGAAATTCAGATGAGCAAAAGCTCTCCTTATGTTTGTGTACACGTCCATGGATTTTTTTAAACAGAAATGGTGCGTTATTGGGGAATTTTTAAATTTCGCGTGTCTGACCTTTGCCACTCAAACTAGCTTAGGCAAGAAAGGAATGTGTATTGACTCATAAAACAAACTTAAGGAAAAGTCAGGGTTATTTCTGGCCTCGGTGACCAAAGACTCGAAGGCTCTCAGGACTGCCCCCCAGCTTTTGCTCTCTGCTTCCAGCTCTCTGTGGTCCACTCATGCACTCAGACTGAGTTCACCCAGCAGGAAACATGGCGGCCCCTTCCCCCAGCCTCCCGGCCTCCCGGCCTCCCATCCTCCCCTGTGGGAAAAGGCCTTTTTTCTTTGGTTCCAGATTAAGACGTGCCAGGGAGGGTTCCTGACAGGCTCTGCTCGATACACCAGCACACTCTCTGACAAACTGTCATCGCAAGGTGGCACGGGGCTGTGACTGGCTCAGTCCGGATCAAGTACCCACTTCTGTTTTTTAATATAGAGTGTAATGTTTATTTATTTATTTTGAGAGAGAGAGACAGAGAGAGAGTACAAACAGGGGAGGGGCAGAGAAAGAGGGAGAGAGAGAGTCCCAAACAGGCTCTGCGATATCAGCGCAGAGCCCAACGTGGGGCTCGATCCCACGGACCGCGAGATCATGACCTGAGCCGAAATCCAGAGTGGGACATTTAACCGACTGAGCCGCCCAGCCGCCCCTCAAGTACCTGCTTCTAAACCAAACCCTGTGACGGAGGGGAGGGTCATGCAAGGAGAGGCCAGCTCACGTCTGAACCACGGGTGCTGTTTCCTCAAGAAAGATCGGGTGCTATTTCTTGTAATACCCGGGACCAGTGAGCTAGTAGACAAATGACAAGTGTTCACCACATACAAGTGGGATCATATTTGATGCACCTGTTTTGCCACATTTTTTTTTTTTTACACATCTTTCATTTTTCCATGTTCTGCATTAGTTCAATGCTGATAGCATTTAATGGTGGAACGATATTCTATTCTGGAACCCGGACGTGATGACTGGAAGCGACCAAGACAAGGGCCTCCCACTAAGGTAGGCAGAGCAGAGAGACAGAGGTCATCTGAGTCCTTGCTGGCCCTCCCAGAGTGGCTGGACCGGTGCTATTTCCATGCTTCTTGATACCTGAGAAAAATAGCCCCTACAGGCTGAACGACAGTAGTCCCTTACACACAGCCAGGCGCAGTCCCTTAGAGAGGGGCTCCAGGCAGGCTGGAGCCATTAAAAGGAGGCCAGGAAGTTTATCACCAATGGGAACAGACGCAGGACAGTGCTAAGAACCCCAAAGAGACTGAAAGGGAAACTGAAATAAAAGAAATTGCAGCTGGGGCATCTGGGTGGCTCAGCCGGGGAAGGGCGGGGGGGAGCCTCTGACTTCGGCTCAGGTCATGATCTCACGATTGGTGAGTTCAAGCCCAGCATCGGGCTCTGTGCTGTCAGCCTGGAGCCTGCTTTGGACCCTTTGTCCCCCCCACCCCCTCCCCCGCTCCTCCCCCACTCTCTCAAAAATAAACATTAAAGAAATTTTTTTAATGAAGGAAACCTATTAGAAAAAGAAAGAAAGAAATTGCAGCCTGTTTCTTTTTTGAACTGTTAAAGGAGACTGACCCATAGAGCATCCCTGAGTCAACGTGACATAGTTACAGTAGTGTGGAAATGGCAGCCGTGGATGAATCGGGCAGAAAGAGGGTCAGAAGTAGCACCCTGAGGCTTATGCTGTGTACCATGGAGGGTTTCAGAAATCTCCAAGTGCTCCCAGTAAGGGTGATGGGACAGGCTGAAACTGAGAGCCAGGAAGCCTCCCGAAGGGTCACCCTGTGGCTGAAGACCCGTGGCCAAGACTTCAGGGCAGTGGCCTAAGCAGGCACCGGAGAGAACAGGCCCCCGGAATTGGACGGGTCAGTGGCGATGAAATGAGTAGAGAGGCCAGGAGAGGTCTGGTGAGTGAGCTGTGTGTGGGGTGAGCAGGAGTCGGTGGAGAAGGTCAGTTGGAGAACTGGGGTCCCTTCCCCCCGTGCGCCCCCTGCTCCCCAATAACATCTTGGGAATGAGTAAGTGGAGAGGACGCCGTTGGGGGAGACAGACAGCTTTCAGAGGGAGTTTGAACTTTAAATGGACTACGATTTGCCCAAATTTAACTATTTCAAACCCAAAAGAGAATGTTGTTTTTTTTTTTTTTTTTTAATTTTTTTTTTTTCAACGTTTTATTTATTTTTGGGACAGAGAGAGACAGAGCATGAACGGGGGAGGGGCAGAGAGAGAGGGAGACACAGAATCGGAAACAGGCTCCAGGCTCTGAGCCATCAGCCCAGAGCCCGACGCGGGGCTCGAACTCCCGGACCGCGAGATCGTGACCTGGCTGAAGTCGGACGCTTAACCGACTGCGCCACCCAGGCGCCCCGAGAATGTTATTTTTAACCAGTAAGCTGAAGAGCTTCTGAGAATGAGAATCTTCTGAGGAATCTTAGTGCAGTCATGAAGACTTAAAAAAAAAATGTGTACTAAGGCGCCTGGGTGGCTCAGTCAGTTGAGCATCCTACTCTTGATTTTGGCTCAGGTCATGATTCCAGGGTTGTGGGATCGAGCCCCACGTTGGGCCCCATGCTGAGTGTGGGGTCTGCTTGAGATTCTCTCTCTCTCTCTCTCTCTCTCTCTCTCTGTCTCTCTCTCCCTCTAACTCTCTCCCCTGCTCATACTCTCTCTCTAAAATAAAAAAAAATTCTTTTTTAATTTGTACCTCTGGGTCATGCCGTGTACATTGTGACTGTCCCTCCCCGCTTCCCCATACGTATAGATCTCTATTACAAGTTTCCTTAAAGAGGTGCACAGGAGTTTGACAGAGCGTCACAAGGAAAATGTCCTAAAGTCCACTTTAGTCCTGTGGTAGCCGGTCTCCAAGGTGGCCCACTGATCCATGCTTCCTAGTATTCATGTCCTTGTCCCACACCGTACCAGGGGTGGTCTGCATGACCAAGGGCATTTGGCAGAAGGGACGGTATATCACTTCCAAGATTAGGTGAGCCTCTGCTTCTGTCGGATCGCTCATTCTGGGGAAACTGGCCACCATGTTGTGAGGAGAGGCCTACGTGTGAGGAGACAGCCTGTGTATGTGTGAGCTTGGAAGCAGATCCTCCAGCCCCAGTCGGGCCTTCAGATCATCTGCAGCCCCAGTCAGCCCCTGGATGCAGCCTCGTGACAGACCCTCAATTAGAGACAGCCAGCTAAGCTGCTCGGATTCGCGAGCCACAGAAACCATAATAAATGTTGTCGTAACCCACGACGTTTGAGGGGTAATTTGTTATGCACCAATAGGCGATATACTCCCTCCCTTAGAGGGAGTTAAAGCACCTGCTAAAAATCTCTTTTCATCCTCCATGAAGTCTTTTCAGCTTCCCTCCCCTCCTCCACTTCCCTGCTGCCACACCTGTAAGCACCCAACTCCTAACGGGTCATGGGCCTGCTCCAAGTAGCCCCCCGGGGTACATGGCCTCATTTCTCTACAGGCTGATTTTCGCATGAGACCGAGCTTCTCCTCCCCTTCTTCTCCCCACACATCTGATAACGATGAATAAAATGCTAAGAGAGCGAGGCTGGGGCAGAAGGAACGAGGCCAGAGGGAGAGGCAAGGGATAGCCATCAGCCAGATTCAGTGACTCTTCATGTACCTGCCCTCCACACTCCCTGACGATCGGTTGAAGAGCCATAGAATCTTCCTGATGGCAGAATACCAGAAAGACCCCTGAGGGGTCTGGAGATGCCTCTGATTATCCAGGTCCTGACCTGTGTTCCGTTTATGGGAGCCTGGCACTCCCTAGGTTTCCAGGGTGTTCCTTGCTGTTTCTGGGTTCCCATGAGATTTCAGTTTATCCCATTTCCATCTAACTAAAATATATCTGCTGAGCAAAACCAGATGTTTGTTTACGGTGGGCAGAATTCCCCAAAATGCTATTGTGGTCATTTTGCAGCTGACTACAGTTATATAGCAAAACAATTGAGATGCACTAGCTATATGGAAAAAAAAAAAAAAGAAAACATTATTTGGTATTGCAGTGTGTCTTCTATGGTTTCTCGCCTCTGTTGGCCTGTGAGCTTCAGGAAGGCAATGGTCACATGTGATTCCTGTGGGTAACCACAATGCGCAGAACAGTCTGGAATGTAGAACGTTCCCGGTAAATATTTGTTGGAAGACACACCGTACACATTGAAGGAATGGCTGAACTAGCGCTTAAGGAGTCTTTCACATTACCCCTTGAGCTGGTAATTCTAAGAATTTTACAGTCCACCACAAAATGTTCTTCTTCTTCTTATTTTTAATAATATTATTTTTAATTTCTTCTTTATTATTATTCTTTTATTATTTATTTATTTATTTTTGAGAGAGAGAGACAGAGCACGAGCGGGTGAGGGGCAGAGAGAGGGAAACCGAATCCAAAGCAGGCTCCAGGCTCTGAGTTGTCAGCACAGAGCCCCACTCAGGGCTCAAAGAACCATGAGACCATGACCTGAGCCAAAGTTGGACGCTTAACCAACCGAGCCCCCCAAGTGCCCCAAAATGTTTCGGGTTTTTGTTTGTTTGTTTGTTTGTTTGTTTTTAACGGCACTGAATGAATCAACAAATCGGGTAGACAGGTGCGTTTTCTTCATTGTAAAGAAAGGCTTCTATTATTTTTTTGGTAGGGGCTCGCCCAAAGTAAACACTGGTTCTCACATAAGACCCGGGAGGCTCCACAGTTTGGAACCCAGTACACCTTTCCTAGGCGATAAGACACCCAGGCCAGCCTCCTCTGGCTATTAACAGGTGTGGTAACCAATGGAGAGGAAATTGCGATGCTAATGGAAGGGGGCAAAACGTCTGTTTTCCGCTAAAGCCTTCTGCTTGGGGTTTCTTAATGCACAGCCTCAGTTGCCCAGGGATCTGTTGGTGGCAGACACCAGGCAGGCTCTGCCCCCCAGGATGGGGAGCCCGGCACAGGAGGACCCACAAGGCCGCGGCGATGAGCTTCCCCGCACTTGGCAAGGGCGAGGTGCCAGAACGCGGGAGACGCCGCCGTTGGTACAAGGCTGCTCGGCGGCAGTCGGGTGAGGCCGGGTGGTTCGCATCTGCAGATCCCTCTCCGGGTGTACAGTCTCCGGACCCCACCCTCTCACCTCGGGAGAAGCAGTTCCCGGGGTAGGGAGAACTGGGTTTTGCACTTGGCACCGCTGGGACCTGGGCATCCCCGGACTCCGAGTCCTTTGAAGCGGTCTTGTTCGAGACTACATTTCCCAGAAGGCCGCGCGGAGATTGAAAGCTGCACCAGCCTATGGACAGACAAGGCTTCTGGTCGCCGAAACTGAGCAGCCAATGGCAATGAAACAGGGGCGGTGTCTTCCGGCTGCGAGCGGTCGAGCGCAGAGTCCCACCTGTGTCCCCACAGCCCTGTCACGAATCCCGGTCGGGTTCCAGAAGGGACCGCCTCGGCTTTGTGGGCCGGGAGCGGCTCGGCGGTGGAGGACTCTCACTTTCTGCTCCATCCCGGAGCCGGGCCGGTGAGTGATGCGGGGAAGGAGACTGCGGCGGTCGCCCGGGAGCTGCAGAGGGGCGTGGAGGGGACTCGCCCGCCGCCGCGCTGTGGCCCCTGCCAGGTCGCCGCGCTCGCCTTTCGGAGCCCGCGGGTTTCGCTGAAGAGTGAGGAGAGGTGGCTGCGGCTTTCTGTGCCGTCGTCGGGATAGCCCATCCTCTTGATCAGTCTTCCCGCTCCTCGGTCGTGGTCCCCGGGCTTCGGCGTGCCTTGTGACCCTGTGACCGCAGCGCCCTGATTAGGGCCTGCAGCACCGCGAGGGGGGTGGGGGTGGGGGACGAGTGCCGGTCCCACCCGTGCCGTCATGTCCCTATTAATAAACCCAGCGAACAAACCGGTGCCGCACACGATGGCACTTAGTCACAGCACCTCGGCGCTCCGGGGGCCTGCGGGGTCACCTGCGGGGGAGGGAGGCACGGGAGACCGGGTGGGAAACAAGGTTTCCGTGACCGTGGCTGTAAACTCTCCTCCCCTCAGTCCCGCTGTCTCCTGCAAGTGGGCCCTGCAGTTGTGTCTCCTAATGGATGCCGAAATAAAATGTATGCTCAAAACTTATTTTCAGTTTTTACCTCCTAATGACCTTCCTTTCGTTTGTTGAGGTTTTAAAGCAGAGAGATGAAATGTTTCCTTACTGTTTTTAAGTCTTTAAAAACTCAGTACTTTATAAAGGACCGAGAGCAATGTGTGTAAATGCATGCGTATTTCCACGAAAGGTGCAAGAGAATTCTAGTAGTAGCCAGGTGCTTCGATTGGTGTGACAAAAGACGAGAAAGAGGAAAGCTTCCTCATTCCAGTCTGGTCCATCCTCCACTGAAACGCAGAAGTTTTTGTAGTAAATTCAGCTGGCTGACTTGTGTTTTTTTCTATTGGAAACTCTTTAAGCCACCCCTCCCCCCTCCTCCCCCCCCCCCCCCCGCAAACACACACACACGCACATGCACACACACACACACATCAAAACAAAACAAAATTCTATTTCTTTGTGACTCCTACTGCCTTTTACAGCACATTACTGTAAAAATGGTACCCAGAACTTTTCATGTTCTGTCTGATCTGTTCCTTGAGGTTGACACCAAATCTGCAAGCCAGGAAAAGTCAGCTGTTCTCATAACTAATACGAGTATAATTAAATCCACAATTTCCTAGCTTGCCGAGGAAGATGTAGCTGGAGAGCTTTTCGCAAAATCAAGTCCCTCCCCCCAACACCTGCATACTCTATCCTTTGTTTATCTTGTCCATCATGGACAATTTGTTCCTCAAAAGGTTAATGTTTCTCGTAGCTGTGTTTGGGAGCTCCAGGCCTCACTTAGTGATGTGAATGTTGGCCAAGGGAAGGATTATGTAAAAACAGTAAGAAAAGCAACCCTTCTATGGTTGACAGAATTTATCTCAGAACTATTCTATTCCGGGGGGGGGCAGGGCCTGGGGTCTTTGGGTATGCTGGTGGCACCGGGGCAGTCTTTTGGTTTTGAGACAATGGTTAGACTATCCAGAGAGCTTTTGATGCATACTGAGTTCTCCTGCTTTAGGAACTGATGACTCTCAATGATGTGGCTGGGGACTTCAGGGAAGAATGGGTTACCTGGACCCTGCTTAGAGAATGCTCTTCAGGGATACCACCCAGCACAGTTACAAGAATGGGCTCTCCCAGGGTAAGGATGCTACTCTCCTTTAGGTTTAAGACTTAGATCACGTGAGGGGCACCTGAGTGGCTCAGTCGGACAAGCGTCTGACTTCGGCTCAGGTCATGTTCTCAAGGTTTGTGAGTTTGAGCCCCACGTCAGGCTCTGGGCTGACAGCTGACAGCTCGGAGCCTGGAGCCTGCTTTGGATTCTGTGTCTCCCTCTGTCTCCCCCTCCACTGCCTGCATTCTGTCTCTCGCGTTATCTCAAAAATAAATAAACATCAAAAAAAATTTTTTTAAAGACTTAGATCATGTGAGAGGGCCCAGGTCTGAGTGGTCTCTAGGGACGTTGATCTCTTAGAGCTAAAGATCTCTGTGAGATCTTTAATAATTGTTGCCTCCCTAGCAGAAAAAAAAATAACTTCCTTTTTTTTAATGACTTACATTTTTATGGCACTTTATGGTTTGCAGATATCTTTGATATTTATTGTTTAATTAGTATCTCACCATAGGGGCACCTGAGTGGCTCAGTCGGTCGGGCGTCCGACTTCTGCTCAGGTCATGATCTCACGGTTCGTGGGCTTGAGCCCCGCGTCAGGCTCTGTGCTGATAGCTCAGAGCCTGGAGCCTGCTTCAGATTCTGTGTCTTCCCTCTCTCTCTCTCTCTCTCCGCCCTTTCCCTGCTTGAGCTCTGTCTTTCTCTGTCTCTCAAAAATAAATAAATGTTAAAAAGCATTAAAAAAAATAAAAGTATACTAATATATACTCATTGAAGAAAAAGACAAACAAAATGAAACCAAAAGTCCCACTCCATCCCACTTCTGAAGAGTTACTGTCCTTCCAGCCATTGTCCTAAGCACAGATATAATTAACAAAAACAAAAGAGAAAAAATTGGGATCATACTGTAAATTCCGTTGTGCATCTTACTTTTTTATACAATACATTGTATTGTAATACATTCCGACAACAATAACTGTTTTTCTATACATTGCTTCAAAATAATCGCTTAGTATTTTATTGTATGGAATACAATAATTTACATTAGATTGAACCATATATTTGACCATTTTTAAGCCGCTTTTTAACTTATACAATGGCAATTAAAAATTTTTTTTTTTTGAAATTTATTTATTTTGAGACAGAGAGAGAGCACACTCAGGGGAGGGGCAGAGAGAGGGAGAGACAGAATTTCAAGCAGGCTGCACGCTGTCAGGACAGATCCCGACTCAGGGCACGAATTCACTGTAAGATCGTGACCGGAGCCGAGATTAAGAGTTGGACGCTTAACCGACTGAGTCACCCAGGCGCCCCTACACTGGCAATTTCATATGGCTTAATCAAATATAATTATTCCATTTAGGTCCTTTCCAGATCTTTACCAGTATTGTGATGAACATCTTTTAGCTGTCTTTTTTTGGGGGGGTGGGGGGGGGCGGGGAATATGGTTTCTTAAAGTATAATTAGTTAATAATTAGGTAATAGATCTTTTGCACAACTTTATTTTTTAACTTTTTTTTTTTCATTTCCTTAGAATTCCCAGAACTAGAATTGCTGGGCCAAAGAATAGATATCTTTCTATAGTATTTGATATTTTTGCCAAATGCCTTCCCAAAAGATTGAATTCTTTATTCCTACAAGCATTATATGAAAGCGTCCATTTCTATACATCCTACCTATCATGGTAGGATAATTTAAGAGTCTGGGTTAAATAATAGTGATAGCTAACATTGAAGAGTTCCCACTTAATCCTTACAACAATACTAGAAGGTAGGTCTTATCATTATCCCTATTTTATAGATGATGACCCTGAGACAGAGAATTTAAGTAACTTTCCCGAGGTCACACAGCTAGAAAGAGGAAGGGTTAAGATTGACTCGTAGGCAATATAACTGAAATTTGCACTCTTTTCCTCTACATTGTATTGCCTAACTGTATCATTGTTTTAATTTGAATTTTTCCGGTTAATGGTAAGGTTAAAGATTTTTCATATATTTATAGATTGCGTGTATTTGTGTGTGTGTGTGTGTGAATTGCCTATTTATGACCTTTGCCCATTTTTTTTTTCTTACAAGTGTTTGTCTTTTTCTCACGGTTGTATCTACTGCTGCCTTTCTGGGAAAAGTTTAAAGCCCGACATTAGAGTTAACTTCCTTGATTCTTTCTAAGGGTGAGGTCTTGGCGGCATTGTTTCTGAGAAAATTCTCTCTCTATCTGAATTTAGCCTTGTGCCTTCAGAGGTGAATTATTGTGCTCACTCTAGAGTTTCTGTCACCCAAGTCTGTTTTGTGTGTGTGTGTGTGTGTGTGTGTGTGTGTGTGTGTGTGTGTGATGAGAGGAAAGGGGCTTTTTTCTCAGCCCCTTGGGGAGATAATCTGTTTTATTATTCCATCTCGTTGTTTCACTGAGACCAAACATGCATTAGCATCTCCCTGGGTGTTGTCCTCTGCTTAGGGAAGAAGGAGGGCTTGCCTTTTGGTCAGGCTTTGTATGGCTGGTTCCGATTAATATGCTATGTTCACCTTCCTGTATAGGATTTCCAGACCAAGTGTGATTTCCCAGCTGGAGCAGAAAGAACCGTGGACGCTACCGCTCCAAAATTTCGAGGCAAGAAAGATCCTACGGGAAAGTCACACAGGTGAGATGTGACTATTACGAGGTGGGGAGAAATCTCGCCCTTGCTTAGATGAAGAATTTGGAATGCTGCCGTAGACTTCTGTTCTCACTTTTACAGGTTTAAGGTGGACTTCTTGGGCAGTCAGTAACAGACCAAATAAAGTCTTCATTTTGTTCATTTATTTAAAAAAAAATTGTTTTACATTTATTTATTTTTGAGAGACACAGAGAGACAGAGCACAAGTGGGGGAGGGGCAGAGAGAGAAGGAGACAGAGTCCGAAGCAGGCTCCAGGCTCCGAGCTGTCAGCACAGAGCCCGACGTGGGGCTCGAACTCATGAACCGTGAGATCATGACCTGAGCCGAAGTCGGACGCTTCACCAACTGAGCCACCCAGGCGCCCCCCCTTTTTTTTTAATTAAAAAAAGTTTATTTTTGAGAGAGCATGAGTGGGGGAGGGGCAGAGAGAGGGGGGGACAGAGGATCCGAAGCAGGCTAGGCGCTGACAGCAGCGAGCCCGACGTTGGGCTTGAACTCACGAAGCACAAGATCGTGACCTGAGCTAAAGTCCCTTCATTTTATTTTTTTTAAGTAAACTCTTTGCTCAACATGGAATTTGAATTCACAACCCCAAGATCAAGAGTCGCAGGCTCTACTGACTGAGCCGCACAGACGCCCCTGAAGTCTTCATTTTAAATAAGCATTTCACTTTTGTCTATACTGTAACATCTTTGAAAAGAGTTGCCGGATTTGGACAATACATGGCATATACTCTTGAAGGATATCAAGGTTACTTCAAGAGTCATCTTAAGGGGCACCTGGGTGGCTCAGTCGGTTAAGCGTCTGACTTTGGCTCAGGTCACGATCTCGTGGTCTGTGAGTTTGAGTCCCACGTCGGGCTCTGTGCTGACAGCTCAGAGCCTGGAGCCTGCTTGGAATTCTGTGTGTGTCTCTCTCTCTGCACTTCTTCCGCTCACACTCTGTCTCTCTCTCTCCCTCAAAAATAAACATTTAAAAAAAAGGATTCATCTTAAAAAGGGTTTAGGAATTTAGGTTTTGTAAGCTTGATAAACTTCACTGAGTTCATCTGGCTGGTTCAGTCAGTACAGCCCATGAGTCTTGATCTTGGGGTTGTGGGTTCAAGCCCCACATTGGGTATAGAGACTACTTAAAAATAAAATATTTGCACCAGCAAAAGCGGCTGTATAATATAGATATGATAAAATAGATGGGATACGCCAGCCTGTAGTATAAAAATAAAATAAAATATTTAAAAAAGTAAATAAAACTTTTCACAAGGTTTAAAATCAGAGTAGTCAAATTAAGTGTAGTCTGTTGCAAAACCACTAATCTCAGTCTTCCTCACTGCTTTCTGATGTTTTTCCCAATAATTGGTTAACTTGTGTTGATTTTTCAGACTTTGAGAATCAGGTGACCAAACTCAGTCGGGACATTTCAGAAGCAGCAGAACGGTGTGGAACATCCTCAGAAAGGGCCAATAAGGATATTTCTCCTCCTCCTAGCTGGGGAGGAAACTGGGAGAGGGACCTTGAGTTAGAAGGGGAACACGGGACCCGCCCGGGAGAGGGCCAGCCAGAGCCCTTTCCGCAAGAGAAGGATTTAAACGAGCTCCTGGATGGATACGCAGGAAAGAAGCCCATGTGTGCAGAGTGCGGGAAAAGCTTTAACCAGAGCTCCTATCTCATAAGACACCTACGAACCCACACTGGCGAGAGGCCTTATAAGTGCATCGAATGTGGGAAAGGCTTCAAGCAGAGTTCAGACCTTGTCACCCATCGCAGAACGCACACGGGAGAGAAACCCTACCAATGCAGCGGCTGTGAGAAAAAATTCAGCGACAGCTCTACACTCATCAAACATCAGAGAACCCACACAGGCGAGAGACCCTACGAGTGCCCCGAGTGTGGGAAGACCTTTGGGCGGAAGCCACACCTCGTCATGCACCAAAGAACCCACACGGGAGAGAAGCCCTACACATGTCTCAAATGCCATAAAAGCTTTAGCCGAAGCTCAAACTTCATCACCCATCAGAGGACCCACACGGGCGTGAAGCCTTACAGGTGCAGCGACTGTGGGGAGAGTTTTAGCCAGAGCTCAGACCTGGTGAAGCACCAGCGAACCCACACGGGAGAGCGGCCCTTCAAATGCGCAGAGTGCGGAAAGGACTTCCGAGATAGTTCTCACTTTGTAGCGCACATGAGTACCCACTCGGGGGAAAGGCCTTTCAGCTGTCCTCACTGCCGCAAAAGCTTCAGTCAGAGCTCACACCTGGTCACGCACCAGAGGACACACACAGGTGAGAGGCCGTTCCAGTGTGACAACTGCGGGAAGGGATTCGCCGACGGCTCTGCCCTCATAAAGCACCAAAGGATCCACACGGGGGAAAGACCCTATAAATGTGGCGAGTGTGGGAAGAGCTTCAACCAGAGCTCCCACTTCATTACCCATCAACGAATCCACGCAGGAGACAGGCCCTATCGCTGTCCCGAGTGCGGCAAAACCTTCAGTCAGCGTTCCCATTTCCTCACACACCAGAGAACCCACACAGGGGAAAAACCTTTCCACTGCAGTAGGTGTGACAAGAGCTTCCGCCAAAAAGCACATCTCTTATGCCATCAAAACACCCATTTGATCTAGGAAATGGTCCGCTGCCCCTTCCAGATTTTCTTTTCTCTTGTCTCCAAGTGCTCCATGTAGAGAAAGCCTGAACCTGGGCATCAGAGGCTCAGGTTGGGCCCCGGTCTGTCCTCCGTCTTCTTCCCCGCTTTAATGGTGGAGATCAACTCATAGGCACCAAATAATATCCTGAACACAAAAGGCATTCCTTCAGTGTTTTTGACCGACCTTAGGGGTGAGTTTGACGGTTGATGCTTGGTAAGTAAAAGAGAAGTGAGATAAATGTGGCCACATTATCACTGTTAGTGAATAATATTTGAGATCTTATCATAAGCCCTTAATACCGTATAATGGCTGGCCCTTAAAACGCGCTCAGTACGAAGTTGGTTGCGTTTAACTAGTCTCATAACTTGATAAGGAATCCGTTAGTGCAGCCCCGCAAGCCCAGAACTTGCCAGAAATGAGATTGCCACTAGAAGATTTGGGGTGTGAACACAGAAAACAGAAAACACTCTCCCAATCCAGGGCTGTGCAGACATTAGTCACCAGATGTCTCATTGCCATGACGAGGCAGAATTCTCGAAGAGGATGTTTGTGGTCCTGTGATTTAGAGGCTGAAAGAATTTCAGAAGCTCTTTGTACAGCCGTGTATGAGGTACTCCCACTGGAGGTTTGCTGTCATCTGAGGCGCAAATATCCCGCGACGAACAAGCCCAAGGGACCTGGAAGGGGACTATAAAACTATGGGAGCAACACTGCTGTTAAATATTACAGGGATCCTTCCTGGCATTTAGCTGAAGGAAACAACTCCTGTCTTTGAATCGCCTGGGTCATTGGCCCGTGAGTTTTAAGTTACTGTGACTCCCTAATGTTTTTTTAAGAGTCATTCATTTGATGCACCAGTACATTTCTGTATTTAACTGAAATAAATTGAGGGAAGGCAGTGTGTTGGAAAGAACACTGACTTCCTTGAGAAGGTGAGGTGTTTGAGACCCGGCCCTGACATTTAATTTGGCCGGACTTTACCTTCTCTCAGCCTCTACTTCACCTACCTCACAAGATCGTTGTGAGGCTCTAATGCGCACACATGCACACACACACAAGCACTTTGTTGTTAAATTATAAAGTAATAATATCTCTAAAGTTCAGTGTTGCAAATGTCTTCCCTCCAAGGAACTCTGGCTAGTATTTCCCAGGTGTCCCATTTTCTCTCATAATAACAGACTTCTTTCTCTACCTGTTGAAAACCTAAGGCCCGAAAATGCTAAGCAACTCCTCATGGGTCACCTAGGCGACACAGAGCCAGGATCTGGCTGCGAGTCTCTTCTTTAACAACATAGAACAGACCAGCTCTGACATTTGTTAGAGTGTCTCTGAGACATTACGTGTAGGACTGGCCGCCCCATGTTATCTGTATCAAACCATTTTGAATTTGGAAACAATGGAAGGATGTAGCCTAAGTTCCAGGGAGCTTTACAGGACCCTGTGCTGGAGGTCCTTGATCGTCATGGAGTGAGAGTGGAAAGGCAAGGACAGGCACACGTGGCTTGGGGCGGGGGGGGGGGGGGGGGGTGGTTCACACTCTAAGGGAAAAGCGGTGAGCCAAAGGTAGTCTTCTGAGGCTCCCTATGGCGATACGGACTAAATTATTACATGAGCCTTGGGACACGAGTTCATTCCCTTCCGTTATATGGAATGCTGCCTGAGTGCTGTCACTCGGGGCTAGGACAGCTGATAACAGAAGCTCTTTCTTTGAAAGAGTAATTAGATAATCGACCAGAAATAAAAACTCCGGTGAATCCAGTGCAGCGGTTCTCAAAATGTGAGCCCAGACCCGTAGCATTACTGTCACCTGGGAACTTGCTAGAAATGCACATTCTAAGCTCCCACCCCAGACCTGCTGAATCAGAAACTCTAGGGCTGGGGCTCAGCAATATTGTTTTCATAAGCCCTCCAGGCGATGGTGATGCATGCTTGGGTTTGAGAACCTCCTTTAAAAGGTGTCTCTTCTATTAAACACAGCCACGATACTGGAAAAAAAAAATTAACAGTGATTCACAGTATCGTCAAATATTTCAGTCAACGTTCACATGTCCCTAACTATCTTATGTTGTTTTGCGTTTTTTATTGTTTTGTTGTTGTTGCTGCTGTTGTTTGTTTGAATCAAAATCCAAATAAGGTCTCCATAGCGATTGAGGTGGTATTTTCCTTACAAGCCTTGACCCGAAGTTCTCCCCTTTCTTCCTCCCTCTCTCTGTTCTTGTAACTTCCTTGTTGAACAAACCTGGTTGTCCGTGGTGCCTCCCACAGCTCTGCGTTTTTGCTGATTCCATCCTCTGGGCCCTTTAACACGCTCCTCCAGCCTCCTAATATTGGCATTCGGATCTGTAAACATGATCAGATTCAGATTGGCGGGGGGGCGGGGGGGGGGGGCAGGCAGGAATACTCCAGAGTGATCTCGTGTCTTCTACCAGGAGGTACATAGTGCTATTTTGTCTCAGATATTAGCAGCCATCAACACGCCCTTGATTCATTTGGGTTTGCCAAATGGCGAGGCTTTATTTACATCACTTATTCCTCCTTCGTTTATTAGCGGGAATGCTTCTATCAACAAAACTCCCTCCTCTCAACTCTCTGGTTTCCCTGAGGTACAGTTTGTATAGGAACAGCACACCCGCTGTTTTATTAGAATTCCTTCACTCTTTAAATATTGCTACCTGCATATCAGCCTCCGTGCCCTAGATTTCGAAGCTCCTTCCGTGAGAGGCTGTTTCTGACAGGACATTTATACACGCATAAATCTCGCTTTTCCAGTGGACTCCTTTGGTTTTTTTCCAGCCTTCTTCCCCGCCAGTTTGTCTGGTTCCCCGTGAAACAGTGCGCTAAAGAGTTCAGTAAATACTTGAATGATTCCTTAAGGATGGACTGTAAGTTGCCAATTCATACTTCCCATCACTATCCTGGCCTGAAGCAGGAGAGGCAGCCGCGTCCCTATTAGCAGGGAATGATTTTACATCCCTTTTATGGTACTATGAGAGTATAGCATCTTCGCTCATTTTATCTGCCATTTTATCACTCGTATCTATCTACCCAAGTATTATCCTGAATCCAATACGATCCGCTGTTAAGCAACAGTAATAATTTGTAAAATTGAGATGGGAAGGCAAGGGAAAGCCTGGCTGGCGGAGGTAAGGGGTAATTTATGTGAAGTCCAGGGGTACATCCCTCCAGGGGGAGAGTGCTTTGTCCAGGGTAGGCTGTAGAAGGAGGTATACAGAGGTGAGCATCATACCCCTCAGAAGTGACATCCTGAGAATTTTGCACTGAGTTTATGGAAGGTGTCTTGGAAGGGTAATCCCACAAGAAGGAGCCAATTAGGGACTCAGAGGGATGCAAAAGCTTCATTATTAAACACAAGCAGCATAACCCTGAACCCCGCCAGAACTGCGATGCGCACACATTGTCTGCAAATGACACGTAGGGGGCAGGATGTAGAGGCGGCACAGAACCAGGGGGCACAAGACCCAGTTTCTGGTTTGGGTGCAGTTAGTTACCAGCGGACGGTCCTTGGACAGGTCAGCTGATCACTGTCAGCTTCAGTCCATCAGTTCAAACAGAGAAAGATCCTTCTGGCTGCTGCACTTGACACACCTGGGGCTCTCGGAGTGCCCAGCACCGTCCGCTGCAGGGCACGGGCTCTTCTGTGAGTGCTCCTTCGTGCTCTGGGAGGAGGAGAGCGAGGGGCCCATGGCCTGGGTCTTTCTCCATCTCCCACGCCTCAGCCCCGCCCCGGGCCGGCTGGCTCAGTCGGTGGAACTTGCAACTCTTACTGGTGAGTTGCAGCCCCACGTGGGGCCGGGCAGAGCACATCCAGAAAAACAACAAGCAACCCCCCCCCCCCATTGCCGCCAGTAGTTAGCACATTACCTCCAAACCAAAGAGCTCTGCAGGCTCCAGCCTCTCCTATCTCTACTTCCTCCCAACCACTGGCTTGTCACATACTAAGTCTTTTTCTAGCACCTTGTTTCTGATGATGTGTATCTACAAATGTGTCTGTCCAGTAAGATGTGAGCTCTTGAGGGGCAACGTGTGACTTGCTTTGTGGCTCTGTCCCCCCCTCCCCCCCTACAGAGCCATGAGCAGGAAGACTCAAATACTATTGGTGAGAGTTGAGGTAAGTGACCTTCCCTATTTTCCCTTTGTTTCTACCCTGTTATTACTGGGCCATTAGCTTCTTGCACACACTCCATACCTCCTCCCTCCATCACTTCAAAATGCACATCGTTACCAACCTGTACCAATTTTACTTCTCCCGATTCCTTTCAACCCTACGTCAGACCTCCATCTGTCCTGCCACCTCGCAGCTCCAAACGACCCCCACTCTCTTTTCGGAATTCCTGTCCTAGGCTCCTACTGATCTCCCTGATTTGGTTTTTGCTCTAATTCCTTCTCACAGAAACCAAAGTGATTGTTTAAAATCCTAAATCAGGGGTGCCTGGGTGGTTCGGTTGGTTAAAGCATCTGACTCTTGATTTTGGCTCAGGTCATGATCCCCCAGTTCGTGGGTTTGAGCCCCACGTCGGGCTCTGTGCTGACAGCGCAGAGCCTGCTTGGGATTCTCTCTCTCCCTCTCTCTGCCCCTCTCCTGCTTGCTCTCTCTCTCTCAAAATAAAAAAAAACTTAAAAAATAAAAGCCTAAATCTAATCACATCACCTATCTGCTTAAATAAAGCCCACAGCTTCCCATTGCTTTTAGTATAAAGACCCAAATCTTTAACCAGACCTACAAGCCCCCCCCTTGGTCTGACACCCCCAGCCTCTTCTGATATCACCTTCCTTCTCACCCACTGTGCTTTCGCCTGCCCACGTTCCCTCCATTCCTTGATCGCAACAAGGTTGTGTACATCTTAGAGTCTTGGTCCTAACTGATCCCTCTGCCTAGAATGTTCCTCACCCAAATCTTCGCTTAGATTCCTATTTGCCAACCAGCTTTCAGCCTGAAACTCACCTTCTTGCAGAGACTTTCCCTGACTGTCCCTATCTAGTCAGTCTTCCTCTCCCAGTGCCCACTATCCCATTGCCCTCTCTCATTTTCATCAAAGTCCTTACACCTGTCTGATATCTTCTCATTTATTGTTCTGGTAAAACTCCGTATTAGGAGGGAGCCACTTCTCTTGTTTCCCCGTCTATTGCCCGCACCTAAAAGTGCCCGACATGTGGTAGGCGGTCAATAAATGCTCACTGGATGGATGGATGGATGCACACTCACAGGCAGGGATCTCACTGTGTTGGAAAAGTAACAGCACAAGACGAAGGTGGACAGAGAAGGTAAGTGCGGGTCACACCAAGAAAGCTCTTAGTTGCCAAATTGAAGATTTCAGATGTTATTCTCTGGAGAAGGGAGTGCTGCTAATGGTCCGGTAGAGGCCAAGCAAGATCAGCAGCTGAGGAAGTTTGGTTTGACAGCTATCTGTAATTTACATTACCGAGAGAGAAACTAAAGGCATTTCCGGAATCTATGATATAAAGTGTTTATAGCACAATGCCCAGCCCACACCAAGTCATGGTAGGTGGTTATCATCATGACTGAGCACCATGGCAGGCGCTGGGAGACACCAGAACAATAAAGCAAGATCATTAAATCTTCTTCCTACCTCAAAATGAACTCTCCTAGACCCTATTATATTTCTTTCTTCTTCATCATCTTCTTCCTCTTTTTTTTTTTTTTTTTTAATCAAACTTCTACTCACATGTAGTTATTCTCAGGCTCTTTTTTTTTTTTTTTTTTTTTTTAATTTTTTTTTTCAACGTTTATTTATTTATTTTTTTTTTTAAATTTTTTTTTTTTTTTCAACGTTTATCTATTTTTGGGACAGAGAGAGACAGAGCATGAACGGGGGAGGGGCAGAGAGAGAGGGAGACACAGAATCGGAAACAGGCTCCAGGCTCCGAGCCATCAGCCCAGAGCCCGACGCGGGGCTCGAACCCACGGACCGCGAGATCGTGACCTGGCCGAAGTCGGACGCTTAACCGACTGCGCCACCCAGGCGCCCCAACGTTTATTTATTTTTTTTGGGACAGAGAGAGACAGAGCATGAACGGGGGAGGGGCAGAGAGAGAGGGAGACACAGAATCAGAAACAGGCTCCAGGCTCTGAGCCATCAGCCCAGAGCCTGACGGGGGGCTCGAACTCACGGACCGCGAGATTGTGACCTGGCTGAAGTCGGACGCTTAACCGACTGCGCCACCCAGGCGCCCCTCTCAGGCTCTTTTAATAGGGCTTCCCAGCCCCAGCATGCCTTTGGCTTAGATTCCTCTTTTCTCCCTTATTTGCTCTATTTTGTTGGTGCCAAGTTACATAGCCACTGCCTCTACCCTGCTTTTTCTCTGTTTAAATTTGTAAAAGCACCATGAGCTTTCTTTAAAATTTTCCAAAAATACAGAACTACCCAAAATAATAAATAAATAAGTAAATAAATAAATAAAACAGGAGGGGCGCCCGGCTGGCTCAGTTGGAAGAGCGTGCAACTCTTGTTCTCATGGGTGTGAGCCCCACGTTTGGTGTAGAGGTTATTAAAAATAAATAAACCTAAAAAAAATAAAATTACTGGTCCCTGAGCATTAAAAAAAAAAAAAAGGAAATCCCTTGTCTCTTCCTCATTCCCTCCCCCAATTTCACCACCCAGATTTCAACTCTGTAATAGCCCCACATGCCGCATCCTGTTTCTACCTCCTCTTCTCCAACCCTACTGCCATCATCTGAACTAACAGGATGGTTTTCCATCTGGTCTCTTTAACGTTTCCCTTCACTTCGGCTCAGCAAACATTTACTGAGGGCTTACCACACACCAAAGCCTACACTAGACCCTGGAGGTATAAAGACAAGACCGTGAAAGAGGTCCATATTGAAGAGCTCTTGAACTTCAGGAAGTGACTGACTCTTTCTGACCCTTATCTCCTTATTTGCAGAATGAGGATAAGCCCAGTGCCTTCTTCATGGGGTTGAGTGCTGATCAATGGGATGACGCACAGAAAACTGTCTCTACAGTATCCGCTTTCATCTGCCCCATAAATGTCAATGACAACAACGATAAGGATGATAATCTTTGCCTTGGAGGAGTTTATCATTTAATGGGGAGACTTGAAGAATAAGAATTTTCTAGGGGCACCTGGCTGGCTCAGTGGGGGGAACGTGCAACTCTTGATCTTGGGGTTGTGAGTTTAAGCCCCATGTTGGGTGTAGCAATTACGAAGAAAAAAAAAAAAAAAAAAAAGGAAATTAAAAGGTAGGAGTAGAGAGCTGAGCGACTGAAGTGTAGGAGCTTGGACTCATCCTCTAAGAATACGTTTCAAAGCATGAGCCAAGGGCACCTGGGTGGCTCAGTCAGTTAAGCGTCTGACTTTGGCTCGGGTCATAATCTCATGGTCTGTGAGTTCAAGCCCCACGTCGGGCTCTGTGCTGACAGCTCAGAGCCTGGAGCCTGCTTCAGATTCTGTGTCTCCCTCTCTCTCTGCCCCTCTGCCACTTGCACTCTGTCTCTCTCAAAAATAAACATTAAAAAGAATTTGTTTAAATAAAACAAAAAGCATGAGCCAAGGCTCACTTGCATTAGTAACATTGGGGGTGCTTGTTCAAAATACAGATTTAGTGGCCCCACCTCTGACCAACTTGGTAAATTCACACTATGGAATACTGTACATCAGAGAAAATGAACAAACTACAGTTACATGCATCAACACAATGAGCCTCAAAAACTCACTAGTGAACACAAAAATAGGACAAAAATACACATAGAAGAGTCAAAAAGCCATAAAGATGAACATAGGAAATATTAAACAATATATTGCTTGAGCAGTAGGGATGAACATAAGTTATAATGAACAGCAAAAGGTTTATGAATACAAAATCCAGGGTAGAGGTTAACTGGAATGGGAAAAAGAATGTTCTATTTCTATTTCTTTTTTTTTTTAAGTTTTTTCAATGTTTATTTATTTTTGAGAGAGAGAGAGAGAGAGAGACAGAGCATGAGTGGGGCAGGGGCAGAGAGAGGAGACACAGAATCTGAAACAGGCTCCAGGCTCGGAGCTGGCAGCACAGAATTTGATGCGGGGTGGAACTCACGAACTGAGAGATCATGACCTGAGCCGAAGTCAGACACTTAACAGACAGCCACCTAGGTTAAGCATCCCTAAGTTTCTATTTCTTAAGCTGGGTACCGAGCACACAGATTTTCTTTTTATCATAATTCCTCAAATTAATATGCATAACTTACATACTTTTTATTTATATTTCACAAGGAGGGAAAAAAAAGAAACAGGAAAACAGAACAGTTTTCCAGAGACTGACCTTTTCCACTTAAATGTCATAAAGTTAAGTTATAGTATGAGGGAAAAAAAATAAAAATAAAAAAAGGGCATTCCAAGCACCAAAGGCTAAATAGACACTAAGCCAATCCCCACCATTCTTTCCCAATCACACCCTCATCATTTCCCATTTTTCTTTCAGCTAAAAAAAAATAATAATAATCCCTATATGTATAAATTAGTGAAAATAAATGTCCAGAATGTCCTAGGCCCACCTTCTATAAACAGCCAAATGTGTAGCCCTGTTTAAATGAAGATACCCTGCTACATTGGTAGTGCTCTTCCGAACAACTTTTTTCCCCCAGGAAAAAATGTTCCCACCTTTTAGATTATTTCCACAGGGTGTGAATATTTTTACAGCTCTGATTAATTGCTGCCAAATAATTTTCTGAGCAAATTGTACCAATTTACAATGCTATCAGCAATAAATGACTAACAGTTTTACTACACCCTTATCCTTGAGAAACATTTTGCTAATTTAATAGACATGATTCTCACATATTGTTTTCATTTGCATGCATGTCTTTGATTGCTAGTGAAGTTATGCCTGTGTTTCACATGTTAACTTCTTTCTTGTATTTCTTCTGTTGTCTGTCATTTGTATACTTGGGGTATGGGATCAGAATCAAAAACTCGACTACTGAAGGGGTACCAGGCTGGCTCAGTCGGTAAAGTATGAGCCTCTTAATCTTGGGTGGTGAGTTTGAGCCTCATGTTGAAGGCAGGGTTTTCTTAAAAACAAAACAAACAGGGGCGCCTGGGTGGCGCAGTCGGTTAAGCGTCCGACTTCAGCCAGGTCACGATCTCGCGGTCCGTGAGTTCCAGCCCCGCGTCGGGCTCTGGGCTGATGGCTCAGGGCCTGGAGCCTGTTTCCGATTCTGTGTCTCCCTCTCTCTCTGCCCCTCCCCCGTTCATGCTCTGTCTCTCTCTGTCCCAAAAATAAATAAACGTTGAAAAAAAAAAAAAAAAAAAAAAAAAAAAAAACTTGACTATGTGAGTTTGAGAAAGTCACTTTTTTTTTTTAAGTTCATTTATTTATTTTGAGAGAGCGGGAGAGAGACAGAGCCTGTGAGTAGAGGAGGGGCAGAGAAAGGGGGAGAGTGGGCTCGATCCCACAAGTCACTGATTTTTTTTTCCTGTCTTCTTCCCTCCCTCTCCCTACTATACTATTTTTTTTCCACTTGATATGTTATACATGTTCATTTTAGAAATATCAGATAATACAATTAAGCAAACGAAACAGGTAAAATCACCCATTATTCCGCCTTCTAGAGATCAATACCATTTAATACATATCTTTTTAAAACTTGCTCTAACAAAAGTAGTCACATATGTATCACCTAACCTTTCTGAGCCTGTTTCCTCTTCCGTAAAAAAGGAATGAATATTTGCCTCTCAAGTTGATGATTACATGAGCTGGTGTACGTGAAAATGATAAAGTTCA